>NC_138551.1:130458350-130638850 GCF_964273705.1 Natrix helvetica
CCCCCACGTACATCTACACCAACACCAGTAGATTTGGATGTCTTAGAGCAGAGGATGTTTGAGAAAGAGACAGAAGAGCAAAGAATGCAGACACAAAAAGAGGAGGAGGGGCAGGGTGCTGTAGGTGGAGTCGACCCCTCTGGATCTCTGTTGTGCTCCTTCTTGGAAGAAGGACCTTCTAAGTCTCTCACTGAAATGCCGATATTTAAACCTGTCGAACAACGTATTACCAGATCCACGACTAGACAAATGTTAGAATCTCATAAGCGCGTCGACCCTCAAATACAATGTGCTAAGAAAGAAGCTAAGAAGCAAACCGGAGCCATGGGAGGAGCAGGGCTGGAGATTGGTCTTGTGGAGAGAGATCTTCAGCAAATGCTTTCAGCGCTTCAGACCAGATCTAAAGATGCTTAAGCTATTATCTTGGAACGTGAATGGAATGAACTCTCCACAAAAAAGGAAAAAAATATTTTATTATTTGAAGCAATTTAATAATGATGTTGTTTGCCTTCAAGAGACTCATATTAGGCTGCAAGACCAGAAGTACTTAGTGAATTCAAAACTGGGAACATTTTATGCTACCTCTGATTTGGTAAAGAAAAATGGTGTGGTGATATATATAAATAAAAGATTTTCAACTAAAGTTATAGAGGCAGATGACGCTGGTAGATATATAGCAATTCAATTTGATACAGACTTCGGTTCCATTTTGGTGCTAGGAATATATGCTCCTAACCAATGCCAAGAAAGTTTTTATAAGATGCTCCATTTAAAAATTTTAGACTGGAACTTTAAGAGTATTCTAATAATGGGAGACTGGAATGGAGTGATTTCTCCAAAGATAGACAAGAGTACAAAGACGAAATTCACTACCAAATTACCAAAGGCTTTTTTTGATTTACAAGACGATTTGAAATTAAAAGATGTTTGGAGGACACAACATCTAAATGAGATGGATTTTTCTTTCTACTCAGATAGACATAAATCCTTTTCAAGGATTGATTTCTTTTTGTTAACACCGGATCTACTTCCTAAAGCCAAGAAATCCAAGATTTTCGCCAGGTCACTTAGCGATCATAGTCCGGTGTGGTTACAAATTGAATTAGGGATGAGGCCAAGAAGGTCTTGGAGAGTAAATGAAAATTTATTTAGATATGAAAAAAATGTTGATGAACTTAAAAAACACATGAAGGAATTTTTCAGTTTTAATATGAATAAGGGCACTCCCATTGAAATAGTTTGGGATGCAAGTAAAGCTTATATGCGTGGGGTCCTGATACATATGAACTTTAAACACAAACAAATTAGACAGAAAAGGAGAATGGAATTGGAAGATGAAATAAAACGTAAAGAACAGCTGCTTATAATAAACCCGAATGACCAGGCGCTCCAGATGGCGCTAAAGCTGTTGAAAGATCAATTTCAGATGCTTATAGCAGAACAAACAGCAACCAATTTGCAATTTGCTAAACATAACACCTTTGCCAACGCTAATAAACCTGGTAGATGGTTAGCATATACTTTGAGAAGGAATATGAATGACAGAATTATTGATAAAATTGAGTTTCGAGGGAAGATGGTATATCAACAAGAGTTGATTAAAAAATCATTTGTGGACTATTATACTAAGCTATATGTACAGGATAATATACAGAACAAGTTAATAGATGATTTTTTGGAAGGAAAAAGGGTTGCAAAAATTTCTGTGCTTCAAAAGGCAAATTTGGAACGTCTTATAACCGCTGATGAGATCACTTTAGTTATAAATCAACTTAAATTAGCTAAGGCTCCAGGGACTGATGGTTTGACTGCAATGTATTATAAAACTTTACAACTGGAAATGATTGAATATCTTACACAACTATTTTGTAATATACAACAAGGAGGTAAAATACCTCTCTCATGGAAAGCGGCTTTTATCTCATTGATACCTAAAGATAAAGAGGGCCCTAAGAAACCAGAGGATTACAGGCCGATATCTCTTCTGAACACAGATTATAAAATATTTGCTAAAGTATTAGCCAACAGATTGATGCCGGTTATTCAAGAGATTATTCATCATGATCAAGCAGGATTTATTGAAGGCAGACATATGAAGGAGAATGTAAGGCAACTCATAGATTTAATTGACTATCTTGATAAGAATAAGCAGATCTCTGCAGTGCTGGTTTTCTTGGATGCAGAGAAGGCCTTCGATCGAGTGAATTGGAACTTTCTAACCAAGACTTTGGAAAAGATGGATATGGGACCACGATTGCGGCAGGCGATTGGAGCAATTTATCAGCAACAAAATGCACAACTTATTATTAATGGAAATTTGTCAACAACTTTCGAGATACAAAAAGGCACAAGACAAGGTTGCCCATTATCCCCATTGTTATTTATTTTAACTTTGGAAGTCTTGTTGAACGCAATTCGGGACTCAAAATCCTTAGATGGCATAGCTATCAGGCAAAAGGAATACAGAACTAGAGCATTCGCCGATGATCTGGTTGTTACCCTTTCACATCCTTTGAAATCAATAATCCAGATGAAAAATATCATAATAGAATTTGGCATGGTGTCTGGGTTTAGACTAAATCAAAACAAAACGAAAATGATGGTTAAAAACATGACAGAGACTCAAAGAAAGAGACTTGTAAGTTTAGCAGGTTTTGAAATAGTTTCTAAAGTTAAATATTTAGGAATACAAATTTCAGAATCAAACACAAAACTTTTCTCAAACAACTATGAAGTGTTGTGGCAAAAGATACAGAAAGATCTTGAAGCGTGGAAAAAGTTACAATTGTCTTTGCTTGGAAGGATCTCAGCAATTAAAATGAACATTTTACCTAGATTTATCTTTCTATTCCAGATGATTCCGGTGCTTAAGTCAGATAAAACCTTGTTAAATTGGCAAACAACATTAAATAAATTTGTTTGGAAGGAGAAAAAACCGAGAGTAAAGATGAAGATTATGCAAGATACACGTGAAAGAGGTGGCCTCAGACTCCCAAACCTTCGATTGTATTATGAAGCTGCGGTATTAACGCATGTAGCAGATTGGTTTGGGAAAACAAAAATGGAATTGCTCAATATAGAAGGCCATGATCTTGTTCTGGGATGGCATGCATATCTTTTTTATGAAGACAGGGTGGATAAAGTGTTCAACAACCATGTTCTCCGTAGTGCCTTGATGAGAATATGGAAGAAGCACCGGCCCAATTGGGATTATAAAATACCGCTTTGGTTGGATCTTGCAGACACCATGGGGATTATGAATATTAAGTCACTCGGGGGTTGTTTATATAAAGATGTGCTTATTGCTGATGGGGGCGAATGGAAGTTAAAAACTTTGGAACAGCTGTTGGAAGAAGGAATTACTTTAAATTGGTTACATTACATACAGCTTCAGAAGAGATGGGAAGAAGATCGCAGGGTCGGCTTTATGGATAAAGAAGTGGAACTGATTAAGCAGATAAAAGAGACTGGTCCAAAACAAGTTAAAAGAATATATAATGTACTGTTAGAAAGAGACTCAGAAAGTGAATTGGTTAAGGATTGTATGATTAAATGGGCTCAGAATTTTGGTGAAGTGGTTATGTTGGAAACGTGGGAAAAAATATGGGTTCAGAATGTTAAATTTACACAGTCACAGAATTTAAGGGAGAATTTTTATAAAATGTTTTACAGATGGTATTTAGATCCTAAAAAATTATCATGCATGTACCCAAATGTTCAACCAAAATGTTGGAGATGCGGGTGTCTAGATGCTACCTTTTTTCATGTATGGTGGACTTGCAACAAGGTTAAAGCTTTTTGGATAAAAATATGGTGGGTTATGCAGAATGTATTTAAGAAAAGAATACAATTCACTCCACAAATGTTTTTATTGGGTATAGTTAAGGATTTTACCAAAGGGGAAACAAAATTGGCCTTGTATATGGTTACAGCAGCTAGGTTGTTGATTGCGCAACATTGGAAAAAAGATTTTTTGCCAACAATTGATCAATGGACTCAGAAGGTGGCGGGGTTCGCTGAAATGGCAAAAATTTCAGCTTTCTTAAAAGCTCAGAAACAGGAGGATTACACACAGGAATGGGCAAAATGGATTGATTATATACAGAATAAATACCAGACTAGGAGTTATTATCTAGCCTTTAGGTAAGAATGTTTAGACCGATAGATGATCAGAGTAAATAGTATATGGGATGTTTGGAATTATTAGAGTGGTATACAGCGGAAGTCAGGGGGGTGGGTTTGTGCGGGAGGTGGGGGAGGGTTAGGGTGGAGGGTGGGGCAATATATATGTATGAATAAATTAGAAGATGGGACTAATGAAACATTGTTAGGCTAGGAGAAATTTATATTAAGAGTTATAGATGTTAAATTAGCTTAGAAAATGATCAATGTGTTATTATTAATTTAAGACTAATCTCTATAGTTTTTGTTGGGAGGAGAGGGGTTATGAGTAATTTATTTTAAGATGGGGGGTGGGGAGGGGGTAAAGTGTTTGGTATAATATTTGAATGTGAATTTTTGCGGGGGGGTATAGCATTTGTATGAGATTTATATTGTATGGAGGGGGGGGGTGAAAAGGGGGAAAATTTGTTTGTACAAAACTCTTTTAATAAAAAAAAAAAAAAAAAAACAACGGACCTTGCGTTACATAACATCAGTCTCATGCCACGGCTCTGTAAACCCTGACCACCTAGGATGCGGGGGTTGGTACAAACGACCGGGCGTAACCAACGCCCCCGGTCTCCCAACCGACTGCAGGATCTTCTTCTGTCCTCGCATCTACCCCTTCCTGCGACCGTTGGAATATAGGAACCCTCTAAAGGAACGTTATACTGACTCCCCTCCCCCGCTCCGCTCCCTTCCTCCTCAGCCCCACCTGTTCGTCTGGCTCTACTCCTATTCCTGGTCTGGATAGACCCACCCCCCGCCCTGGATCCCTTTAAAACATTTAAAAAACATTTACACAAAAAACCCCGGAGCCTCCTCTTCTTCCACCTCTCTGGATTAATACATCCGTCATCAAGGTGGGCCCTTGAAAGGGCAGAGGGCCATATTTGCGAGAGGGGGGACTCCCGCAATAAAATCAGGTCTACCCTAGAGTAAAAATAAACCATGGTTCAGCAGGGCCTCAGATCGAATTGAGGGTGCTACAGATATTAAAATTACTTTACAAAGATGTTAAAATAGGTGCTGCATACAGCACTGAGTCCAGGAGGAAAGGCAAAGGCAGAGGGATATAGGGAGCCAGGGCCTGGATACTGATGGTAAAAGGCCATAAGTCCTAGGTGGGGATTATGGGTGTAGCAGACCAGTCCATCAGTCTGTAGATGGTCTATAGATGGTCACAGGTTGGTCAAAAGATGGTCAAAGGATGGGTGGGCAGTAGAAAAACAGTAGGGAGACGATAAAAGCAGATGGTCGATAGATGGTAAATAGATGGTAAACCAGGGATAGTAACAGGGCTAATAGGCAATGATGAAAATAAAGGTAAAATAAAGGTAAAGGCTGCTACCATCGCTCCTCTCCTCTCCTTCGCTCCAGCAGCAGCCATTGCCTCTCCCTGTATGTCCCAGTATGTCCAAATGTCAATGATGGATGCTTGGGTCGCCCAGGCTGCTGTAGTGGCGGCACTCCTTGTGGAGTGTGCCATCACATGACTCGGCACGGTCCTGCCCTGATGTTCATAAACCATTTTGATGCATGCCCGCAGCCAACGTCCAATGGTTGAAGATGAGACCTTACGACCCAATGACCCAGGTTGAAATGACACAAAGAATGACTCTGAATGTCTGAAGTCCTTAGTTCTTTTCATATATATGCGGACCGCTCGTCGAACGTCCAGCTTGTGCCAGGCGCGTTCCTTGGGGTGCTTAGGCTTGGACAAAAGTTCGGGAGGATCACCTCCTGAGATCTGTGAAAGTGAGAGTTCACCTTTCGTAGGAAGGAGGGATCGAGACACAGGATGACCCAGTCATGATGGATGATACACAGTTCCTCCCTGAGAATGCCACAATCTCTGACACCATCTTAGCAGAAGTAATTGCTACTAAGAAGGCAGTCTTAAGAGTCAAGTGGCGAAGACTGGCAATTCTCAACGGTTCGAAGGGTGCAGTGGTTAGGACTCGCAGAACATATGGTAAGTTCTAGGATGGGTACCTGTGTATCGCCTGAGGTCGAAGATTGGTCGCACCCTTCAAGAAACTTTTTACTTGAGGGTGTTGACTCAAGGAATGATGAGTGACTCTAGCCAGTATATTTGACAAGGCCGCAACCTGGCAAAGGAGGGTGTTGGGCGCCAAGCCTTTGTCCAACCCCTCCTGAAGGACGTCTAGAAGTTGAGGTATGGACGCTGCAACATCTACAATGTCACGCCGTTTGAACCAAGTGGAGAACGCGGTCCAGGTCGCATTGTAAATGCGTATTGTAGATGGTCTTCTGGACGCTTGAATGGTCTGGATGACCTTGTCTGATAGGTTTTGTTTCCTCGGAAGCTCCCCCTCAAGTGCCATATGGTTAGTTGGAGCCACTGGGGCTCTGGATGACTGATGCCCCCCTGGCTGAGGGAGATCTGCTCCTGAGGAATTATCCATGGCTTCTGTGCTGACAGATCGACCAGATACACGTACCAGGACCTCCTGGGCCAATGCGGAGCTACCAGTATGAGTTCCGCCTCCTCCGCCAGGAGCTTGTTGATTACCTGCGGGATGAGCAGCAGGGGTGGGAAGGCATACAGGAGAACTTGGGGCCACCTGGACCTCAGCGCATCCGTCCCCTCTGCCTGGGGCGAGTGGTAGCGTGAGAAGAATCTCGGGAGCTGTGTATTGATTGCAGTTGCCAACAGATCGACTTGTGGCTACCCGAACCACCACACTATCTGCTGGAACAGAGTTGGATGTAGACGCCATTCGGAGTTGTCGATCGTCTGTCAGCTCAGCCAGTCTGCCCTGACATTGCTAGTGACGGATATGTGATCCGCTCTTATTGATGCTAGGTGTCGTTCCGATCAATGGCCTCCACCTCTGCCATGAGCCTCCCAGAGTGGGTGTTGCCCTGCCGATTTACATGAGCCTTCGTTGCAATGTTGTCTGTGAGTAACAGAACATGGCGACCCACCAGTTGGGCTGAGAACAGTCTTAGGGCAATTCTGGCTGCTCTCAGCTCCAGCCAATTGATGCTTTGAGCTGCCTCTATCCGTGACCATCTGCCTTGTGCCAGTTGACCTTGGCAATGTGCCCCCCAGCCATAGAGACTGGCATCCGAGGTGACCACGACCCTGTCGGGTTCCTTGAATAGACAACCCTTCTCTACTGCTGTCGACTGGCACCACCTCAGGGAGCGAATCACCTTCAATGGGAGCCGAACCTTCCTGGGACAGTTTCTGGGCTTCGATCTCTGCATCGGCAGTAAGAACCACTGTAGTTCCCTGGCATGCAGCCGAGCCCAGGGAACTACGTTTAGACAAGATATCATGACCCTGAAAAGCTGCGAGAGTTGAATAATCGGCAAAATCTGACCCGGCGGCACTGATGGATTCTGTTCCTGAGATTGCGTAGCCGGTCTGGTGACAGAAACACCTGGCATGAAACAGAGTCTATTCTGGTGCCCAGGTGCTGGATGCGAGTCACCGGGTCGAGGTGGCTTTTCTTCCGATTCACCTAAAGCCTATGGTTCTGCAGGGTACGTATGGTGATTTGCACGTCTCTTAGAGCCTGGCGACGAGTCATTGAATGAATGATGATGTCGTCTAGGTAACATTCCAGGTGTATGGGATGGGCGCGAAGGTGAGCCGCCACCGCTGCAATAATCTTGGTAAAAGTCCTGGGGGGGATGAGAGGCCGAAGGGCAGAGCCTTGTACTGATAGTGCCTCCCGTCGTAGTGAGACCGCAGGAACTTCATGTGCGGTGCGTGGATGGGCACATGCAGATAAGCTTCTTTCAGATCGATGGACGTGAGCAGGTCCCCTCACGTTATGCAGGCCAGGATGGATTGGAGGGACTGCATCTTGATGCGTTTGTAGGCCAGATGTTGGTTCAGGCACTTCAAGTCTAAGATGTCCCTCCCCCCTCCCCCCATGAGCTCTTGGAGACCAGGAAGAGAATGGAATAAAGTCCCTTCCCCTCCTGGTCCAGAGGAACTGGTTCTATGGCGTTTATTTGCAGAAGATGGTTGATTTCTGCTTGCATGAGGGACCTTTTGAGGGGGTTTTTGGCCAGGGGGCAACAAACGAATGTTCGTGGAGGGAACATTAGAAACTCCAGCATCAGCCCCCTCCTGATGGTGTTCAGGATCCACGTGTCCGTGGTAATCTCCTCCCATCGGTCTGCATAAAGTTGTAGACGGTCCCCGATGGGAGGGTCGCTCTGGCGGTCACTTGCTGCGCCTGAACTGATGGTTGTTGGAGCCACCACGAAATGGCTTCCGAAAGGATCCCTCGTTCTGTTGTCTGCCCCGGGACCCAAAGTTGTTTCTGTCCTGGCCTCTACCACTGTATGACCTCTGATAGAAAAAGGAGGTAGACGCCTGGGTGTTATCCTGGCCCCGAAAGGTCTACTTCTTGAAGAAACCAGAGCCCTTCTTCTCATTCTTTTTAAAAGTAGAGGGAAGGATTTTTCGTTTATCCTTTGTCTCTATCAAGAACTTCTCTAAAGGATCCCTGAAAAGGAGGCCCCCTTTGAATGGGGCTGAGGCCAGCTTCCACTTGGCCTTCATGTCTGCCTGCCAGTGTTGGAACCATAGCAGGTAGTGTGAGGTCACATTGGAAGCCAACGCCCTAGAGGCGAATTTCGCCGCATTCAAGGAAGCATCTGCAGAATACTCCACAGCTGTAATGATCTTATTGAGATCATGACGCCAGTGAGATGCCTCCGAGGGGGTTTTTGATCTCAACTGTCGCAACCAGAGTAAGGAGGCCCTTGTGAAGAAAGAGGCAGATGTAGATGCCTTAATGGCCCAGGCGGCCGCCTGGTGCGTCTTATGACAGGCCTTTTCAGACCTTTTGTCCTCCGCCTTAAGACCCTCTAAAAGGTCTGCTGAAAGAGCCGAGTTGGAGGTCAAGGAGGCCACCGGGGCATCCACTTCTGGCAATTTCTATATATCCTCCATTTTAGATTCTAAGGGGTACAAGGTCTTGTCTCCTCCACTGGGATTGGCCAACGTCCCCGACTGTGCCCACTGGTGCTGCACAACATCCATGAACAGATCAGGGACCGGTATGAGCTCCGGGTCTGGAACATTCTCCTTAAACAGTCCCTCCTTAGGGTCCTAGGAAGTAGAGGGAACAGCCTTATCTATAGGTTTCCGTGGAAGCCCTGGCCTTGTGTAAAATGGCCTTAAATAAGGACAGTTTGAAGAGGCCTGTGAAGGCAGGTTTATTGGGAGGCATATCCTCATCCTCCGATAATTCAAACTCGTCCGCAGCCTCCTCTTCCCAGACCGAAACCTCTGTTGTGACAGAGGTACCCGAACAGTTGGGGTTGCAGCTCCTGCTCTCAGCATGGTGGTGGCCGGTCTTACGACCCCTGCAACACTTGGCCTCCTTTTGGCGCATAGCTTCAACCACGCCCTGGGAATTAGCCTGGGATATAACCTCCCTTATCTCTGCTGAGAGAGCAGGGCCTTTGTCTTCTGCGGGTCTAGACCTGGAGGAAGTCAGACCTCATTCCCTTCTAACTGGGGCTGAGGAGTCCTCCTCATGAAAACAACCTTGGAAAGGCTCCAACTTCTCCCTTATGGAAGAGCTGGGGAAATCCGGGTATTCCAGGGAGGCTGCAGGGGACCCAAACTGAGAATCCTTACCATTTAGGGATGGTGACTGATCCCCTTGATTAGAGGGAGAATCCCCTCTCTCAGTTCTGGGTGGAGGAGAGGCCGAAGCAGCCTCACAAACCTGCCTCTTGTCTCCCTGGTTCTTGGAACCCTTGCTCCCAGGGGAACTATGGGATGATTTCCCCCCAGTGCTCTTCCTCCCCTTCCTCCCTTGGTATGGGGGAATCTGGCCTGCTGCGCTTCACAGAGGGCCCTGCCATCTCCTCTCGTGGCTCCAAACCTTCATCTGCCATTCCGATGATGGAGATTGGTTGAGGGTGAAGCTGCAGCACGGAAGGGCACCAGACACTGGCCAGCCAGCTCCGAAGCGTCTGCAGATCCGCTTAATACCTGGAGGCTGGTTAGATTGCCAGGGCGCTCCAATGCTGCCTTCCTGAGACAGGCATTCTTCTGGAGGGGGAGGGAGGCCCTGCTGGCGCCCCAGACAGGACCAGGCAATCCCTGGCAGCCAGTGACGTGCAGTCAGGTGAGGCAAGTGAGGCACAGCCTCACCACTCTCATCATGAAAAAAAAAGTAAAAGGAAAAAGCTGAGCTAGTTGCTGCCTCACCGTGGATGACTCTGCTTAACCTCACTGGTGCTCTCCCTCCCCAAGTGTAGTGACTTCCTCCCCAGGCCCCCATTCATTTCTCTCTCTCACACACACAGCTGGATAAAACTATATAAAAATCTAGCCCAGCTTCACTGATTACAAGTTTGAAAAGGCAACGTGGCTCCACCTGCAATCAAACTATTCTTGGGGAGGGAGAGCACAAGCGAGCACTGAGGAGACCACAGGAGGAGGCAGGAAGCCAGGCAAAGAGCCATGCTGTAGTACACAGACTTCCCCCCAGCCTCTCTCTTTTGGAAGGCTCGGCTCCCCTCCAGCTTCTCTGCCTCTCCTCTCACCTCAGCCTGCCAGCAGGAGGTGGTGGGTGGGCTTTATTGTGTTCCAGGCATTTCCCACCCAGACAGCAGGCTGCATTTGCAATGGTGGAGGTGTTTGGGAAAGGCAGCAGGGGAATGGGGGGGGGGGGAATGGCAGAGGAGCTGCTTTCAAGCCACTGGAAAAGATATCCAATCCAACTTTTGTGTGTGCGGGGGTTTGTTTGAGAGTGAGTGAGAGAGGGAAGGGGTAGGAGAGATAGTCCAATCCAACTTCTGTGTGTGTTTGTGTGTGTGTGTGTGTTTGTTTGTTTGAGAGAGGGGGAGGAAGGGAGAGAGGGAGGAAGGAGGGGAAGGAGAAGAAAAAGAAAAAGAAAGAAGGAGCAAAGGAGAAAAACAAATGCTGTCACTTTAAATTGGAACTGAGCATGCCTGGCTGTGGAATTCTGGGAGTTGAAGTCCACAAGTCTAAAAATATTTGAAACCCAGCACTGTGTCAGTGCCTCACCAGTCATAAACCTCACCGCACGTCACTGCTGGCAGCGATCTGCGCTGAGGTGGTGAAGTGCGGTGTGTCGATATTTTCAATGGCTCTGGCGACTAATTTTCAATTTGGACGCCGAAAATGGCCATCGCAGCTTCGCGCTATCTATAAAGAGTCCTCCGATGCCTGCCGGCGCCTCAATTAGCGGCTGTTAGAAAGCGCACAAAAGCATTGCTTCCAAAATGGCCACTGCGCTTGCCGAGCTTTCAGAAATGCCACCTGGAAACCTGGTTTCTCTGAGGCTCCTAACCCTGACAAGCAGCCGGAGACACTCAGAAACGCCACTGCCGTCCCCGCACTCGCTGTGGTTGATTTCTGCAACCCCAACTGCTACATGCGGCCAGCAGCAGGTCAGAATCCGACAATTACCTCAGCAATCCAAAAAGGAAATAATCTTTGTAACAGTATGCTTATCTCTACACCAAATACTCTACACTAGGAAAAATTAAAAGAAAAATCAGAATTCTGAAATCTACTATGATTTGCCTGGAGAGTCCAGTCTATCTGTCAAAGGACTGAAGAGCTCCCCAAAACTAGTCCTATTGGGTGGACTGAGTTTTTAAACTGATCTCAAGGAGGCAAAGGAGGCGTGACCAAAGAAAAATCTACTCAGTCCTAGGGCAGATAGGCTGTGTTAACCCATGCTTGGACTCAGTGACGTGCGGTGAGGTTTACGGCTGGTGAGGCTGGTGATGTCATCAGGAAGGCGGGGAATGGGACCACGTGTGCTGGAGCCTGAGGCTGCCTCAGACTCAAGCACACGTGAATCCATTCCCCGCCTTCCTGAGCGCGCTTCGCCGGCTCGTGTTCCGCGATCCCCAACAGCAGCTGCTTTTCTGTGCGTCTGGGGTTTAGGACATCCGGCTATCTATCTAAACGCCAGACGCACAGAAAAGGATCGGTCGCTCGTCCGCCGGACTGCCTCGGCGCCACTCTCGCTACCTCCATCCGTCCATGCATGGCAGCTGCGGCGACGTCATCAAGCCCCTGCCACTTCTGGGCGTCTATTGCAGTCGTGAGGAGCGCGCAAAGTACAGTGGAGGCAGGAAGATTATTGGCGCTTCTGAGAACCCTCCTGCCTCCGCCGGTTGCCCAGCTGGCACCGCCCCGTGCGCGCTCCTCCTCCTCCCTCCTCTTCCTCTTATATATATGAAACTCCCTTGTGGATATTATTATTATATATTATTATTTCATGATGAGAGGTGAGGCTCTGCCTCCCCTGCCTCCAATGACCACACGTCCCTGCTTGGACTCTCCTGGGGTCCTCACTGGTGCCTCCACAGGAAAGAAAGGGAGGGGGTGAAATTGGAGGGGATGATAAAAAAAACTCTTCCTCCCTGGTGAGAAGAGAAACAGTCTGGAGATTTTTTTCCCCCTTGTAATTCGGCCAAGAAGCCCAACTGGCCCTCTTATGAGTCCTGGAAGGAACCCCAGAGCTCTCTTGGAGCCCAGAAGGCCTCGGACAGTCAACCTGGAAAGAACCTTCAAGCTCAGGGATAAAATGAAGCTGAAGATTTTTAAAGCTACAGCAGTTTTCTTCTTGAGAATTCATTTGATCCTATACAATTGAAATGCCCCAATTCTCCTGCCTTGCTTTACACAAGGTTGAACAGCCCTTAAGGAAGGGGGTGGGACTGGGGTCCTCCCTTCCCCCCCTCTTTTCTCCACTTCATATTTCTCTTTAGTATCTTCCTTGCCTCCTTTCCCTTCTCTGGACTCCAGGTCCTCTTGTCCAGACTCCAAGCCCTTCTCTGCTCGCCCTGGGGGCTGCCTGGGAGCCCCTCCAGGAAGCCCGGGCAGAGCACAGTGGTTCAGAGTTGGGGGGGGCTTGGAGGGGCTTCATCCCAGCCAGGCTGCAGGCATCAAGGGTGCCTCTTTCCTGCAGGGCCACGTCAGGGCTCCGTCTCCAGAGGAAAGTCGTGTGGGGAACAGCAGCAGGCAGGTGGCCTGGAGGGGCTGGAGCGACCCCAGACCCCACGGCAGCTGGAGGGGGGCTGGCTCTGCTTGAGGAAGGAACCTTTCCCAAAGAAACAGGGAAACCCACTGTGGCCCAGGGATGGGAGAGGGAGGTCTGGGGCCTCCACTTCTGTTTGCCTTTTGATCAATTAATTGGCTTCCTATATTGCAAGGCTCTAATCCGAAGCCCTCAAGGCTGATGAGAAGCGGACAAAGACCTCCAGGCCATCACAAGTATCAGTAATAGAAGAGGATTTTTTTCCCCATCGCTCTGCCTCCCATCAATTGGATTCCACACAAGCGGAATTTCTTTCTTCAGCTGAGAAGCAGAGAGGAGGAAATCCAGGGTCTCTGCAGGGCTGTGATGATAATAAAAGTCCCTGCAGACACAACCAGGGAGGGGAGGGGGCTCTGTGACTTTGTGGAGGGAAAGAGAAGGTGGATTTTCATGGTTTATTTGTCTATATTAAAATTGTGTGGGTGTAAACAGAACAAACCGTCTGGTTGAAAATGCTGCAGAGTTTTACAGAAACAGAAATTGTAAGTTTCTCCCTTTCAAAAGCTGAATTCCTTTTGGTGCTGAGTGTGAATGCTGAGCCTGCCCCCATCAACCCATTTATTCTGGTCTGTGTGAGTTTTGTGTGAATGTTGTGATGAGTCAAGAAAGTGGAGATGAAATTTTCAGTTTTTCTTTCTCCCTTTTCTATGTGCTTTCCCCTTCCCCTTCCCCAGGCCCCAAGCCCCCTTCTCTGGATTTTACAAGATCTCCTACAACAGTCCTCGACTTATGACTTATGACTTATGACCACAATTTATTCCAAAGTTTCTGTTGCTAAGCGAGGCAGTTAAGTGAATTTTGCCCCATTTTACGACCATTCTTGCCACAGTTGTTAAGTGAATCACTGCAATGGTTAAGTTAGTAACAGGGTTGTTAAGTGAACCTGACTTCCCCATTAACTTTGCTGGTCAGATGGTCGCAAAAAGGGATCCCGTGACCCCCGGACCCTGCGACCGTCATAAATAGGAACCAATTGCACAGCATCTAAATGTTGATCATGTGACCATGGGGAAGCTGCAAAGGTCGTAAGTGTGAAAAATGATCGTAAGTTGTTTTTTCAGTGACATTGAAAATTTGTATGGTCACTAAATGAACTGTTGTTAAGTCGAGGACTACCTGTACAGTCTCTGCCTCTTGTCTGTTTGATGCCTTAATTCAAAGTCCCAAAGAGGAAGAGGAAGAGGCGGGAAAGAGCTGAGGCTTCCCTGGAGACCCCTGGGGGCTGCTGACCCTCCTCAAGTCCCTGAGTTCCTGAGGAAGGGTCCCAGCACGAGTCTGAAAGCTCAGGAGGCTCAACCTGAGGTCCCAGTGACCGACCCAGATTGGATCCTGCGATCTGGAATCTTTTAGGAGGAAAACAAGAGAATTAAAAAAAAGGTAGAATAATGTGGCTGCAGAAGCATTCAGGCACAGCTGAAGCTCCTGAAAATCTACTGATTTCTCATATACCCCAATAAATGGCTGAAGCTTTGTTTCCTGTAAGGAGAAACTGCTGGTTGTTATAGCAGAAAGAGAAAAACTGAATTTTATATACACACACACAGACATACAAAACACACCAAGTTATGTTTAATGTTTTTTTTAATTTACAAAACAATGTCATGTTTCAAGTGAAAAAAAGTAAGGAGGCCAATTTCTCTCTTTTCTTCATAATTTACAGGAAGTCCATGGAAATTTCAAGGCTCTTGTCAGAAAAAGAGGAGCTCCAGTTGAAGAACAAGGAGCTTTGGGTGAAAAGTATCCCACAAATTACAGAAAAGAAGGAGCTTTCCAAAGATTTTGAAGAGAAACTGTGCAGTGGGAAATTTTTAGATAGCAACCCTGACTTTTCTTCCAGAATTTCATCTTAAATACTCCTTAGCGCCTTCCCTCCCTCCCTCTCTCTCCCTCCCCCTCCCCCTCTCCTATTACCCATAGTTCTAGGTTGAATTACATTGCCTGGAATAATGACTGCAGGACTGTGGCTTACATCCTTACGATTTATATTGATATTGATTGTTTCCTGATTGCTTATTTGTATCCTATGACTATCATTAAGTGTTGTAGCTTATGATTCTTGACGTATCTTGTCTTTTTATGTACACTGAGAGCCTATGCACCAAAGACAAATTCCTTGTGTGTCCAGTCACACTTGGCCATTCTATTCTATTCTATTCTATTCTATTCTATTCTATTCTATTCCATTCTATTCTATTGAATTGCAAGCCAATAAACAAAATACCAGGTATTTTAATTAGTTTTAATTTTAAACAAGTCTGATGACTCACATAACAAACCCAAGGAAGCTAATTTTACTCTGGTTTAGATCTTTTACAGAAGAAATATTGGGGAGAAGGTGGAACTCCTCAGAGAAAACAACAAATACAGAATCAATAGTTTGGAGAAAGAACTCAATGATGCAAACAAGGAAAGCCATCATCTCCACTGCAGAGTTTGGGAACAAGCTGGGGAGGACCAGGAGCTTCTCAGGGAGAACCGAGCATTGAGGGAACAACGGAACAGGTCAGAAATACCGTCTTTCCCTGAAAATAAGCCCTAGCCTGACTTTTTTGGGGTGGGACAGTATAAATGAAGGGGTGGGCGTGGCCAGCACAGGAGGCAGCCCTTCCCTTCCTGGGTCACCTCATGGAGGCTCCGCCCCTTAATTATGGCTCACGGATAAGCTGAGCGAGTGAGGGCCAGGCAACTCGGCCCAGATCTCTGGAGCTCCTTCCCAGCCGCCAGCCTGCCAGGGCTCCCTTCACCAACCATTAAAACCAGAGAATTGACTCTTCTTCCTCCATCCCTTCTCTCTTTCAGTAATGGACCCAAATGAGCTGTGGCAGCCATCCAGGGAAAGACCCCAGACCATCTTTGGAGACCCCTGGAAAGTCACATTGTTCATAGTTGGGGTCTATTTATTCGTTGGCCTCTGCATTTTTTTACCACCAATGCAAGTAAGTTGCTCCTGTTAAAGGGAGTATCATCACCACAACCTGGGGAGCCCTGGGGCACTGGAAGTTTCCCCCAAAAGTTGGTGGAACTAATAGGAGAAAGGATAGAATCCCTCAGGGCTGGAAGGGATCTTGAAGGTCTTCTAGTCCAACCCCCAATCTTTTCTTGAAAATCTGGAGCCCCCATTAAGAATAAGCTTCATTATCATTGTTAAGAAAACAGTGTACCACTCAATTATATTTGATTCTTTTCCTCTTCTTCAATCCACAGAAAAAGGTGTCTGCAAATGTTACCAGAACAACGAAATGAAGACGTGAGGCTGACATCATCACGGTGGAACCGAACATACTGGAACCCATCTACCCCAACATCATCTTAATTGATGAGCAAAGGATGTCAGACGTTCTACCTTGCACGACAATGTGATGGTCGGTAAATGTTTGTCAGTTTTTCCTTATTTTTCTATTTTAAAGGCATTTTGTTATTGTTGTTGTCATTTAATTCTTAATGCCTTTTGTTCTTTTGCATTTCTTGCTTTGGGGTTTTGGGTGGGGGAGGTTGGACTATGGAAGCTAACAGGAAAGAAAATTATGAGCCTTTAATCCTAATTTGGTTGCTCAGTTTTTTTATTGTTTTGTTTCTTGCTTACTATTTCATTATGATTAAAATATTCAATCTGTGCTTCTTTTGCCCCAGGACAAATCATGGGTGAAATTCCAGCCATCACATTGTTGACCAGGGCTGAACGTCTGACATCGTCTTCCATCAATTATGGTGATGTTGGGATCGATGGATTCCGGTATGGAGGTTCCACAGTGATGGAGGCCTCATCATCATCTTCAGCTTGTGGTTCTGGTGACGCTTGCAACACCTTCAACGCAGAGGCCAAACAACACATAGACCCCAAAGATGACCAAAGTCGTTTTCCAGGGTCTCCAAGGAAGTTCTGAGGGTTCTCGCTGGATGGCCACACAGGTTCAGTCTCTTCCATTTTGAACAGAATTGAAGGGATTAAAAAAAGATCTTGAAGGGTATTCCAAATCCAGATATATATTTACATTACAAAATAAATTTAAAAGAATCAACTTTATAAAGCATTTCCTCTTCAGTTTTTTCCTCTTTGCACCTTCTGACAAGTTATGGAGACCCCTGGAAGGCGACTTTGTTTGTCCTTGGGGTCTATATCTTCATTGACCCCTGCATATTTTTCCACCAGTGCAACTAAGTTGCTCCTGATCAGGGGAGTGGCATCACCACAACCTGGGGAGCCCTTGAGCACTGAAAGCCCCCCAAAATGTTGGTGGAACTAACAGGAGAAAGTATAGACTCCCTCAGGGCTGGAAGGGACCTTGAAGGTCTTCTAATCCAACTCCCAATCTTTTCTTGAAAATCTGGAGCCCCCATTAAGAATTATCTTTATTATCATTGTTAACAAAACAATGTACCAGTCAGTTATATTTGATTTTTTTTTCTTCTTCAATCCCCAGAAAAAGGTGACTGCAAGTGTCGCCAGAACAACGAAATGAAGATGTGGAGGCCACCATAATCACGGTGAAACCGTACATACTGGAACCCATCTACCCCAACATCCCCATCATTGATGAGCAAAGGATGTCAGATGTTCTACCTTGCATGACAATGTGATGGATGGTAAGTGTTTGAACTATTTTGGTTGTCAGTTTTTTTCTCATGATGATGATATTATTATTTAATTCTTAGATGGATTCAATTCGAGAGGCAGAAAATCCCAGCTGACTGCAGTCAGTGGGCAACTTGGAGGCTACAAGAAGTGAGTGGATGGAGGACATGTCCAAAAGAAGAGTCCTAGCTGAAGGGAGAGGATTTGGGGTCTCTTGAGGTCACCTGGGATCCTTGGTTGCTTTGCATTGCCTGCTTTGGGTTTTTGGGTGGGAATGGCTGGTCTTGGAAGCGAAAAAGGAAGAAGAGTGGGAGCCTGGTAATTTTAAATATTAATTTGGTTGCTAAGTTTTATTTATTATTTCTTGCTTACTCATTTTTTTAAATTAAAATATTAAATTGGTGCTTCTTTTGCCCCAGGATAAATAGCTGCAGTGGGTGAAATCCCAAAACAACTGAAGCCCAATTTGGACCCCATCGGCATTGACAACCTCACCATCGGTCAATTGCCAAAGGCCACCTTCCTTGGAAGAGCTGACATCCAGTCTGAACATCTGGCTGACTGTGTGAAGAACCACAATCCCCCCCATGAGGCAGAACCTTGATGTGGTTGTGGGGCTTGTGTGCTCTGAGGAAGATTAGGGCTACAACTGACGTTCAAGCATACTGGACAGGACTCATGAGAGGAATCGGACAAAGAGTGCCTCCCCCCTAAACAATTGGGGGAAACACACATAACAGAAACCCAGATTGGCTCTCTAGTGTTCCAGGTCAAGAAGGATAGTGCCAGGGGTTCAAATTCCTGGACATCTGGTGAAAAATGACCTGCAGGACTCAGGGATGATGGCTGAGCATCCAGGACTGGCATCTGCTGAACAACTGGAAGGAAAGTGTTTTTCTGACTCTCCCCAAGATGGCATCCAGTCTCAGCAGGGTGTTTTCCCCCCTGCTGAGAGATTCCTGGTTTTCTCACCTGAACTGGTTCTTTTCGGTTTTCTTTTTATGTACTTTTTATGTAGTTTTATTTAACTTTTGGGGCTTGTTTGTAATTTTTTTACGTTTTTTGAAGGTTTTGAATAAAATAAAAAAATGATTTAAAAAAATGATATGAGAAAAAGTACAAATGAAATCTTAATGAAAGATTCACATTGTAGCTGCCATTCATTTGTTCTTATATGAAATAAAAGGGTCTTGTTAAGTCCTACTGCTAAAAATTATCTATTTTTCTACTAGATTTTACTTATGCACTCTATTAGGAAATCGTAGATATTGTTCTAAAAGCTGAATGGTATTTATAAAACAAGATAAAAGTAGCTTTATCCAAGAATTGGTATACATGTTGCATCACAATATCCTATTGCTTCAACTATCCCGCCTGTATTAATGATAATATAGAAGACTAGATGAGCAAGGACCAATTGCTATTCATACCTCCTCAGTTTTATGAGGCATTATCTTAATTAATTAACTTAATTATGAGGAAGTACTGTAGTTAATACTTTACTGGGTCAAGGTACATCACCAGCATTCACGCAAACTATTAAGGAAGTGTTATGTGCAAATAAAATATGGCACCAGGCTAGAAAGTGGAAGATCCTGAGTTCTAGTCCCACCTTAGTCATCAAAGCCAGCTGGGTGACTTTGGGTCAGTCGCTCTACCTACCAACCTCACAGTGTTGTTATTGTGAGGTGAAATAGGAGAAGGAAGGTGGGTTTGATATGTTCACTGCCTTGAGTTATTTATAAAAATAAGGTGGGGTAATAAAAAATAAATGACTTCGGGGAGAGGAGAAGAAGATGCTGCATAGGGAATAATCAGATAAGGTGGGGGAGCCCCCTGGTACATAATTGGCAGAGAAAGAACCTCAGAAAGGACCCTCCCTCACTTTTCAGGCTTTCAAGAGAGCTGGTGGGAGATTCGTACTTTCAGACATGCAAGATTCTCTTATGTATCCTTCCAATAAAGTAGAGTTACATCATGTTTCCCATCTGGTGTACCTGGGAGAAGATGGGGGGACTTGCTACCTTGTGTGCCAGGTGAATCTGGCCACAGCAGGATCTGAGATCTTGGATGCGGCTGCTGCAGACTTTAGAGATGCTGCTTCTTGTTTTCCCTCATATTCTGAAGAGGGTGACTTTCTCAGTTGGCTGTAGTGGCTTTTCTGCACATGGTAACTGTGGTCCATCTCAGTCAGTTCATGCTGTAGACTCTGGAGGAATTTCTTACCTTCTGGCAGAAGGTTCCTCACCTCTTCCAGGTCATTCTCAGAATCAGCCTTCTCTTGGTTGAGATGGACATTTAGCTAGTGATACCACAAAGTTCTTTGTGGAGTTCTTCAATGTATTTCACCAAAGATGTGTTTTCTAATTCTAACTGATGGCATGATCCTCTGCAGGTCTTCTGTTGTGGTCTTAAGTTGATCCACTTTCTCCTGGAGACAGCTGTGCTGCTCTTTCATCCATTGATTGTCTTTCTGGAATTCCTGGGTCTGAAAGTCAAAGGAGTATCTCAGTTCATCAACCTGGAGGTTGGGACCATCAGTGGTTGCTGAGAGATCGTCCAATGATATTGACCGTGTGACCATTTCTTCCTTGTTGCTGACCTGTTTGAAAAACGGAGAGACACAGTCACATCCTCTCTCAGTTCAGGGCTAATTTTGCTAACCTGCCTTCTCCACTCTGGCTTTTTCCCAAAGTTTTGGAGTCCATCATTTTCTCTAGCATGGGATGCAGTGGGAGAGAAGAACCAATGGACAATCTGCAGAGCTTGCTGGCTGGAGAATTCTGGGAATTGAAGTGTCCCCCCCAATACCTTAAAGGGGCCTAGTTTGAGAAACACCAACATAATCCCTCAGTACTGATCTCTCTTCAAACTATCCTGACTTCCCATTTGATTCCGAGTCCAACTCAAGGCATCTCATTGCTCAAAAACTTCCAAAGGAGTCAATATTGGCTCTCCATCAATTCGGCTGTCTTTGTATTGCTACGATTTCTGATAACAGGAAAAGGTGATGACCATTGGAATTAAGACAGACACCCACACCCTCAGTACTTTCGAGTCTCATCTTAGCCATGAAAGTCCAGTGGGTGACCTTGAGCCAGTCCCTCTCTCAGCCTTCACAAGGTTACTCTTGTGGGGATGAAGGAATCTTAGATATGTTCACTGCCTTGAGCTATTTAGAGAAATAATAAAGGCAGTATAACCATCCAAGCGATAAAAAGTGAAAATAAATGAATATTTCAGTCACTAGGCCAAGTGTGTTATTGGGAAATAACTACTCTCTGGCCAACGGAATTGCAGTTGAGGTTAATTTCACCAAATCATTAAGTGGGTCAATCTCTAGCATGGTGGTTGCAATACCCGTCCAACTGGGACAGCCTAAAGCCAATTTTTTGGCCTCTAAACCTTGCAGTTTTTTCCTAGTGCACTTCACCAGCCAGCCAGCCAACCAGCCCCTTTCTGGAGACAAGAACCTTTGACATGATGGATGAGGAGTTTGGTGACAGGTATGGAGGCTGCAAACACAGCAGGTATCACACGTCTGTCCCACTTTTCTGATCTCTCCCCTTTAGTTCTGCCTTAAAGGGAAGGGTCTCTCCCCCCTGAGGAGTCCAGGTGAGGGAGACCCTGTGATGCCCCCAGTGCCATCCATCCAATCCAGCCACTTTCCAGGGATGTTGAGCAGAGCCTCCATTATGTGGTCCAGACTCCCCAAGGATGCTGGAGGTTGCCATGGCGAGCTCCAGACAGAGCTCAGGAGGAGCCTCTGACGTCACAAGCCAAGGCTCTTAAAGTAGAATAAAATATGAATTAAAATATAAGAATAAAGATGTGGCATAGAAGGGACAGTTACAAGCCTGTTTCAAAAGATAAGGAAATGTCATCAACCTTCTACCACAATATGTTCCAGTAAACGACCCTATGTCAAAAGTCCAAAACCACAAGGTTCAAATAAAGTTCATTACCTGTAACAAAAGGAGAAGTAAGACCCCCATCTACTTATAAGGATTTCCCCCCAAAATAACCAATAAGAAATGAGTTAAGTATTTCCATGTTGCGCTGCTTTGAGAATGTATAAGAACGTGTGCATCGATAATGAAGGTTGTTCAGAAATTCACAACGTTAGCCATGGGCTAACTCTCTGAACCTGGCTGCCAAATAAACTCCTCCTGTATCCTGAGAAGTCTAAGCTTGTCATTTTCTGCAACTATAATGGCGACCGTGAGGCAGGACTTAGAGCGATATTTCGCTGAGGACGGAACGGACCGACCGGTGCCCTATCGAGGCCATCTCGCCCTTCTTCAGGTACCACGGAGATCTTTCTCTGGAAGGAGGCCGATGACCCCTCTTGGGCATCCGGAGGACACCACCGATCCAAGAATCTGACCAGGATCAGGACAAGTTAATAAAAACTACGCCGGCTGAGAAAAAAGACGCCTGCAGACAAGTATCAAAAGAATTGTAGACCCACTCGGTTAGGAGTGGAAGAGGGGGCCCGATCACCCCCCTGAGCCCGGGATAGCATCCCTTCCAAACGGAACCGGTGTATCCTAATGAGGCTCTAGGTTGTGTGGGAGGTTCATCTGCTGCAGTTCCTGTCGGTGGCCGTGATCGCCGGGGCCGCAGGTCAGCAGGTAGTGTGTTAGAGATAGAACATGGGAGGGGGGAGCATTCCTCGAACGCCTCTCCAATGCATGTTGAAAAACTTCAAGAGAGCTTTTAGTGGAGATTATGGAGATCCCAAACCCAACCCTGGGGAGCTAAAAAGATTCTGTGAGAATGAATGGCCAACCTTTAATGTAGGATGGAAACCTGAAGGCACTTTTTATCCAGACATCATTTCAAAAGTACATCAGATCATAGCAGATGCTAAAACTGGTCACCCAGATCAATATCAGTATATTGACCAGTGGCAGATAGCAGTGCAACAAAACCCTGACTGGCTCCATAAATGTAAAAAGGAAGCCGTAAAAGTTTGTGTGGCTTGGATAAAAGGAAATGGCCAAAGCAAGGTCAAAATGAATCACCCTGAGAAAAAGCCTCTCCTCCCAGCTGCGCCAGATGAAGAAGAAGGCCCCCCTCCATATGCCCCTCTTTATCACCCAAGGCAACCTTCAAATATCGACGGTGGAATTAACCAAGGGGCAGTAGGACAAAGTGACCAGGGAGAAAGGCAAAAATTGGAAAGTCCCCTTCTCCTGTAACCCAACGAAATTCCCCCGTTGCCACCCGAACCAGAAGTCAGCTCCTAGCTCCGCTGCGCCAAATGGATCAAAGGGTTATAGATGGACAGGGACAAGTAGAAATCTTTGTTTCCTTTGTTTCTATACGTCCCGTTTACCACCACAGACCTGTTGAATTGGAAACAACATTACGGACCGCTGTCCACTAAGCCTCAGGAAGTCATTGACTTGTTTAGGGTCATTATCAGAACCCATAATCCCACATGGCAGGATTTGGAGCAATTAATGACTACTCTCCTTAATGGAGAAGAAAGAGAAAGGTTGAGTAGTGCCATTGGAAAAATCTTGAAACCCGCAGCTGGAGGGAGCCTCCAAGCTGCACTAAATTTACGTTTCCTCGGCAAGATCCGCAGTAGGACCCCTATAGAGATATGGCCTCCCTCCGGGACTATCAGGCACTAATTCTTCAAGGCTTAGAACAAGCTGCAAAACCCCAAGTAAATATGTCCAAACCCTCTGTCGTGATCCAAAAATCAGATGAAAGTCCCGAAGCTTTTTTCCAAAGGCTGGTCAAAGTGTATAAAACCTACACCCCAATCGACCCCCTGGATCCTGAAAACGCCCGTATGCTCGCGTTGGCCTTCATATCTCAGAGCGCCCTGGACATTAGATGCAAACTCCAGAGGCAAGATGGAGCCTTAGGGATGAATATAAGCTAATTAATGGAAATTGCTCACAAAGTCTTTGTGAACAGAGAAAGAGTAGAAGAAAAAAAGAAGGACAATAGAATGCAACACAAAGCCGAATTGCTGGGAGTTGCATTGTCCAATAAATCCCAAACCCAGAGCAGAGGTCGATGGAACTGGTGTAAGGAAGAAGGTCACTGGATGTTAGAATGTCCCAAAAGGCTAGAAGCTGGGATGAGAGGGCAGGGAAGAGGACAGAATAGAAGAATGGAACCTGGTCGATTGAATCGAAAAGTCAAGATTTATGATCCCCCGGGAGGGAGAAGAGGAATGAAGCCCTGGGGATTCCAGGGCAGAGACTAAAGACTGCTCCAAAGCGAGGCGGAAGCCATAAGCTTGGCCGTGATAGCTGAAAGGTCTGAAGACTGAAGGGGACCAGGGTTTAGTCCAGCCCCCCCTGAACCCTTGGTCCAAATGAAGATAGGGGGCAATAATGTAACCTTTTTGGTAGACACAGGGGCATCAAGATCAGTAATTACAAAACCCTTGGCTCCCATTTCCAATAATGTACTAAACATCCAAGGGGTTGATGGTCAGATAAACAGCCGCCCTGTGTTGAAGCCTTTAAAATGTTCCCTGAATGGAAGAGACATAGAACACCAGTTCCTATACATGCCTGAATGCCCAGTTCCACTTTTGGGTCATGATATCCTATGCAAAATGGGAGCTAGACTGTCTTTTGAGGAAGATAAAATGGCTCTAACAATGAGGCACCCCCCAGATGAGATATGGCGAGTGATGGTAATTCAAGATGACCAGATCCCCGATACCTGGCAGGAATTTAAAGTACCTCAACTCTGGGCAGAAGATAACCCCCCCGGCCATGCATCTCATCATGCACCTATAATTATACAAGTGAAGCCTCTAGCTATGCCTGTCCACCTCAGACAGAAAAGTTATCCCCGCTCCGTTACGCAGGCAATTCAGGACCATATTGTCAAATATTTGGAAGCTGGCATTCTGAGAACAATACAGTCTCCCTGGAATACCCGAATTTTGCCCATACCAAAACTAGATGGCTCTTACAGGTCAGTTCAGGACCTGAGGATTGTGAACATTGCCACGGTAACTGTTCACACCATTGTCCCCAATCCGTATACTCTTTTGAGTCTTCAGTGGTAGATTTAAAAGATGCCTTCTTCACCATCTCAATACACAGGGACAGCCAGAAACTGTTTGCGTTTGAATGGGAGGATCCCGTAACAGGTCGTAAGAGGTAGTACACTTGGACTAGACTTCCCCAAGGACTTAAAAATTCACCTACCCTTTTGGGTTGAAGCCTTGGCCTCAGACCTAGAAAATTTCCAGCCTTGTGAAAACGGAGATGTGTTACTCTAATACGTAGACGATATCTTAGTGACAGGACAGACAAAGGAAACTTGTTGGAAAAATACCAACCAATTACTCCATCTGTTAATGGACAAGGGGTATCGTGCCTCAAGAAAAAAGGCGCAGTTAGTAAAACCCCAAGTCAAATACTTGGGATATTCCATAAATCAGGGACAAAGAGCAATAGGCCACGAGCGAAAGGAGGCTGTGTGCCGCATTCCAGAACCAACAAACAGGAAAGAGTTGCAAGGATTCTTAGGTGCAGCAGGATACTGCAGAATCTGGATTCCAAATTTCGCTCTTTTGGCCAAACTTTTGTATACCTCCACGAAGCAGGGTGAAAAGGAATCCTTCATTTGGGGGCTGGAACAAAAACAGGCATTTGAAACTCTAAAAGCAGAATTATCTCAAGCTCCGGTTATGGGACTCACCAACTTGGATAAACCTTTTAATCTTTTTGTGGATTCAAAAGGCAACACTTCTCTGGGAGTCCTGACACAGGAAAAAGGAAGTTGGCAGCAGCCCGTGGCTTATCTGTCCAAACAGCTGGACTGTGTTGCAAAAGGCTGGCCACATTGCCTCGAAATTCTAGCCACCACTGCCCTCCTAATGGAAGAAGCTAATAAATTAACTTTTGGACAGCCCACCATTATCTATACCAGCCATGCAATTCAAGGAATTTTAGAAACGAAGGGACATTTATGGTTAACAAACCCTAGAATTTACAAATATCAGGCACTCCTGACTCAAAATCCACAAGTGACCTTGAAGCAAACAAATGCCCTAAACCCTGCCACATAATTGTATGCAAACCATTGAGAGTCAGTTCTCATGCAGACCAGACTTAACGGATGTGCCGTTGCAATCTGCAGACTATAACTTGTTCACTGACGGATCAAGCTTCATTACTACGGGAGAGCGTTATGCTGGCTATGCGGTAGTCTCTCTTGACCAAGTCCTTGAGAGCGGACCTCTCCCAAAAGGCACCAGTGCTCAAGTGGCAGAATTGTGGGCTTTAATCCGTGCATTAGAAAGAACAAAGGATGACAGAGTAAATATATGGACTGACTCTAAATATGCCTTTCTCACTTTGCATGTTCATGCTGCTGTCTACAGAGAAAGAGGTCTTTTAACGACCTCAGGAAAGAAAATTAAACACCCCTTCCTAATTGAAAGGCTAATAGGTGCTGTAAAAATGCCGAAGAAAGTCTCTGTTATGCATTGTAAAGGCCATCAGAAGGGACAAGATGAAATAGCCAGAGGGAATAGGGTGGCTGATAAAGAAATGAGACTAGCAGCTACCAGAGACAATCAGGGCTGCCCCGACATATCAGTTTACGTAGCGATAGAAATGCCAAAAGAACTCAGCCCTAGATATTCTAGGGCAGAGAAACTCCAAGCGACTGTAGACTTGAACGGACTAAAGAAAGGAGAATGGTATGTACTTCCAGATGGAAGAATCTTTGTACCCGCCAATATTGCCTGGCAAGTTTATTTATTTATTATTTATTAATTTGACTTCTTAGTCGCCCCCTCTCCCCCAGGGGACTCGGGGCAACGTACACTAGCAACGGTCACAACAATACAATATGGAGGAGGTGAAACAATAAATAAATAAATTACAATACTTTAAAACAATTAAAACCCCAATGATAGTTAAAATTTAAAAATTAAAATTAACAATTAAAAATGCCCAAGAGGTGGAGAAGCTCTAAATTAAGCCAGGCCGGCTAGTCGGAACAGGTGGGTCTTAAGTTTCATATGGAAGGAGCGGAGGTCAGTTGTTGTCCTAATGTCTGGGGGGAGGTCATTCCAAAGGGTAGGGCCCGCCACAGAGAAGGCCCTACTCCTGGGCGCCGCCCTCTGACACTCTCTGGAGGACGGCACCCGGAGAAGTCCCTCTCTGTACGAGCGAATGGGTCGCAGGGATGTGTGGGGCAGAACGCGATCCCGCAGGTAACTAGGCCCTGTGCCATGGAGCGCTTTAAAGATGGTGACAAACACCTTGAAGCGCACCCGGTAGGCCACAGGAAGCCAGTGCAGCTCGCGCAGGAGAGGTGTTGTATGGGAGAACCTCGTTCTCCCCATAATTGCCCGCGCGGCTGCATTCTGGACCAACTGCAATCTCCGGGTGCACCTCAAGGGGAGCCCCATGTAGAGAGCATTGCAGTAGTCCAGGCAGGACGTCACCAGCGCGTGAGTGACTGTGCGCAGGGTATCCCGGTCCAAAAGGGATTGCAATTGGCGCACCAGGCGAACCTGGTGGAACGCCCCCCTCGCCACGGCTGCCACATGGTCATCCATAGCCAGCCGGGCATCTAGGAGGACGCCCAAATTGTGCGCCTGTTCCACCGGGGCTAATTGCTCATCCCCGATGGCCAGAGATGGGATGTACTGGTTGAACCGGGAAGCCGGAAGCCACAGCCACTCTGTCTTGGAGGGGTTGAGCTTGAGCCTGTTGTCCCCCATCCAGACCCGCACGGCTTCCAAACACCGGGACATCACTTCGACGGCCTCGTTGGGGTGGTTTGGGGTGGAAATGTACAGCTGCATGTCGTCAGCGTACAGGTGGTATCCCACCCCAAAACCACGGATGATCTCGCCCAGCGGCTTCATATATGTGTTGAACAGGAGAGGCGAGAGGACTGACCCCTGTGGGACCCCACAAGTAAGGGGCCTCGGGGTCGACCTCTGCTCCCCTGCCAACACGCATTGTGTCCGGCCAGAGAGGTAGGAGTGGAACCACCGCAACACGGTGCCTCCTACCCCCAACCCCTCCAGACGGCGCAATAGGATACCATGGTCGATGGTATCGAAAGCTGCCAAGAGGTCTAATAGGACAAGGACAGAGGAGCAACCCCTATCCTTTGCCCTCCAGAGATCATCCACCAATGCGACCAAGGCCGTCTCCGTGCTGTGTCCAGGTCGGAAGCCGGACTGGCGCGGGTCTAGATAATCAGATTCCTCCAGGTGACACGGGAACTGCTGAGCCACCACACTCTCAACAATCTTCGCTAAGAAAGGAAGGTTGGAGACAGGACGATAATTTGCTAGCTCCGTTGGGTCCAGAGAAGGCTTCTTGAGCAGGGGCCTCACCACCGCCTCTTTCAAGGTGGCTGGTAGAAGGCCCTCACTCAACGAAGCGTTCACCAGTCCCAGTAGCCAGCCTCGTGAGCCCTCCCAGGATGCCAGTACAAGCCAGGAGGGACACGGGTCCAGTAAACATGTGGTGGCTCGCAGTCGCCCGCGCAATCTGTCCAAATCTTCAGTGACAACAGGGTCAAACTCCTCCCAGTGTGGTCTTTTAAGACACGCCTCGGACGCCCCCCCTGGAGCACTGAAGGGGATCCATTCCCTCCGGATCTGATCGATTTTATCCTGCAGGTATTCCCCGAATTCCTCTGCCCTGCCCTGCAAGGGGCGATCCCGCTGCCCCTGTGACAGAAGGGAGCGGGTCACCCGAAACAGGGCGGCAGGGCGGTTCTCTGCGGACGCAATAAGAGTGGCACAATATCGGCATTTGGCCACTCTTATTGCCACAAGGTAGGTCCTTAAGTAGGCTCTTACCTGTGTTCGGTCAGATTCGGAGCGGGAGGATCTCCACTTGCTCTCTAGGCGTCTCCTGTGGCGTTTCATCGCCCTTAGCTCCCCGTTAAACCAGGGAGCTCGGGTCGATCGTTGCCACCGGAGAGGCCGCAAAGGCGCAACCTGGTCTAAGGCTCCGGCAGCCGCATTATTCCATGCAGCTACCAGGTCCTCTGCCCAGGAGTGGGACAGGTCTGCAGGCGGTGGCCCAAGCTCCGCCTGGAACCTATCTGGTTCCATCAGACGCCTGGGGCGGAACCTTCTAGGACAATCTGGTTCCGCCTCCCCGCGGCGGGGGGTAGCGCCAGGGAAGTCCAGCTGGAGAAGTGAGTGATCTGACCATGACAGTGGCGTGATGGCTAGATCCCCTATTCCCAGATCACTCGTCCACTGGTCGGAGACAAACACAAGGTCCAGTGTGTGGCCTCTCTCGTGTGTGGGGTCCCGAATTACTTGAGTCAGATCCATGGCTGTCATGGAAGCCATGAATTCCTGAGCTACCTCGGATGCTTCTCCCATCGACGGCAGGTTGAAATCCCCCATCACTAATAGCTTGGGGGTCTCAACCGCCATCTCAGCCATCCGCTCGAGGAGTCTGGCAGGGCCGTTGATGTATAGCGGGGAGCCAAGTATACTATCAACAGGCCCAACTGTCTCCCTGGGCCCCATCTCACGCCCAGGGACTCACACCCAGATATCTGCGACACAGTGAATTCTCTCGGTGCCAGATCTTCCCGAATAATTATCGCTACCCCACCGCCCCTACCCTGGGCCCGTGTCTGATGGAATACACGGTAACCTGGAGGGCACATTTCCCCAAGGGGCAACCCCCCCTCCGGGCCCAACCAGGTTTCTGTTATTCCTGCGAGGTCTGGCTCCCCCTCTGTGATCAAGTCACTGATGAGGGGGGCCTTGTTAACCACGGACCTCGCATTACACAGCATCAGCCTAAGGCCCAGGCTCTGTCGATCCTGTCCACCTAGACTGCGGGGGTTGGTACACGTGACCGGGCGTGTCCAGCAGCCACGGTCTCCCAACCGACTACACGTTCTTCTAATGTCCTCGCACCCGCCCCTCCCTACGACCGTTGTTATTGCAAAGCCCCTTGTAGGAATGCTGTTTTCCCCCACCTCCCCCACTCCGCTCCCCTCCCTCCTGACCCCACCTGTTCGCCTGGCTATATCCACACCCCTAGGCTGTGTAACCCTCCCCCCACCCTGGAACCCCTTAAAACCTTTAAAAAACATTTCACTTAAAAACCCCTAATCCCCCGCTTCCTCCACCTCTCTGGGTTAATAAACCCTTCATCGAGGTGGGCCCTGGCCAGGGCAGGGGGGCATGCCTGCGAGAGAGGGGACCCTCGCAGTCGTAGAAGGTCAGACCTCGAGTAGATTATAACGTTGGTATCAAGCCATGGCTATGGCAGGGTTTCATTTGTAGCAGGGTGTCAAAGTACAAGTCCAAGATGTAAATTGGAAGTCAGAGCTCTTAAAAAGCGAGTGAGAGGGGAGAGGAAGCAAACATCCACAATCCACAATCCACAATCGGGGCCCAGAGGCAGTTCTTGGAGTGTGGGCGGAAATCGCAGCTCAGCGGGGGGGGGGGGATAGGCAAGGTGCCGAGGCCAGTTTCCTGGCCTGCTGATCTTCTGGAGGCCACCCATGGCCTCCGGCAGCCCCCTGGCTTCCTTCCTTGCTCCCGTGGCTCCTTTCTGACCCCCACCGGCCTCCCAATCAGGCAGCTCACCAGAAATGGAAAGAAGGCATGGCGCCCGATGTTCCAGCGCCATTTCCGATGCCGCCGCCGCCGTTGCCACCGCCAGTTGGGCCGTAGGGCCAGGTATCGCCCCCCCGAACGTCTAGGTGCAGCTCCCAGGCCGTTCTCCCGCCGGATCGTTATTCCGCCACCCTGGCAGCCGCGCAGACTTCCTCACCATTGCTCCGCTGCCGCGGCCCAGCCTCTGGGTGCGTTCTCACCTCTTTTGTCACCGATGTGCTTCCCTCCTCCTCCTGGCTGCCTGGCCCCCCCAAGGGGGCCAAGCTGTTCTCAACAAAAGCCAGGGTTACCGCTCAACAGTTCCAGGCCCCCAGAATGACAGGTGGGGGCTGAAAACACCCGCTACCCCGTCAGGGAGCCCCATCGTTCTAAGGAGCTCCGAGAAGGTCCGCCATTGCCCCCGGGAAACTCCTCCTCCTATCCTTCCAGCGCCTGGTGAAGGAGTCCCATTCAACAACGCACATGGGGAAAACTGCATTAGCCGAGGCGCTTCAATGTATAGCGTACATTGATCCCCTCCACTCTCTGTGTGCTCATGCCAGCGAAAGATGAAACACGTGTGCCCAAGTTAATCCAAGACAAGGACCTAGACTTCCCCTGGGAGCCAATCTAAAGGGTATTACCCCATGGATTCGTTAGTTGTTGACTTCACAGATATGCCCAAGTGTGGACTTTATAAAGCTATGTTGGTCATGGTGTGCAATTACACTGGGTGGCCTGAGTGCTTTCCCACAAAAATGAAGCAAGCCCAGGAAGTAGCTAGAATCCTACTTAAAGACATTGTGCCCCGATATGGAATTCCCTCATTCATATCATCAGATAACGGGCCAGAGTTTGTGCATCAAGTAACCCAAAAGCTAGCAAAATCTTTAGGGACCCAATGGAGGCTCCACTGTTCTTTGCACCCCCAGAGCACTGGCCTCACAGAACGCACACACCACACTATTAAGGAGAAGATAACTAAGGTATGTCTCGAAACCCACTTTAAATGGATAGATGCCCTACCTTTAGCCCTTTGGTCTGTAAGATGTACTCCACGTAAAGGACTTAAATTGTCCCCCTTTGAAATGATGTTTGGACGGCCACCAGTAATAAGTTCCAATTTCAAAAATCACGTAGGGGACCTGGGACAGCTGGGGGCCTCATGAGTGAATCAAATGGTGGGAGAATTAAATAAGCAAATACAAGAAATCCAACAATATTGTGTCTCCCTTACCCCATCATTTTTAACAAATTCTAGTCATAATATTCAGGTGGGAGAAAAGTATAAGTAAAAACATTGAAAAGGAGAAGAATTTGAAACCTAGATGGAAGGGCCTGTATACTGTAGTCATGTGTTCTCCACTTGCAGTAAAAGTGTTGGAATCCAAATTTTGGATTCATTGGACTTGAGTTAAGCCAGCTGCTGATGAGTATTGGGAGACAGACCAGCATGAAGCCCATCCTCTAGTGATATGCTTAAAGAAACGCCCCCTAAAAACTGCCCTACCGGCAACGGGCAGAATATATGGGGCAGAAGAGGCCCTACTGAAATCACCCCCTGGAAGCTGACTTCTCGACGTATGGCTGAAGATTTGCAGGAGGAAGACAACGTTCCATTTATTGGATATAAGATGTATTAGAAAGTGTGAGCACCTGTCAGGAAATGGCAAGCCAAGTATTCATAGTCATAACTGCACTATCTCTCGCTTTAGTGAATGTACTTAGTTGTTGTATTGCATATTCATCCCTCAGGAACTGCTCCCTCCAGAGGAAGACAGGTGCTGAGGCTAAAATCATTGACTGTGACAAAGAGGAGTGTGAATCTTCTGATGACACTTATGTTTGGGGAACCGTGGGAATGGGTTCTTTGCAGTATAATAGGAGTTTTTGGATTGTGGGTGATATGTTTAGCAAATAAGATTTGGTTTTGTGGATTGCCCAAAGCTGATATTGCCCTTCCTCAAACTATATATAACCCCTGCCTTCTCCCTGATGTGGTGATTCAGTAAGCTAAAAGAATTGTGTTAGGAGAAGTTTTGCATGAGAGATGATTATGAGCTTTTTGTGGCTCTGGCTGTTATTGGCAAAGGACTTGCTAAGCGATAACGTCCTGAATAGTAGTTCCTAATGTTGCGAAAATACCCGAGCAACCCCCCCTTGCTTTTGAAGAAAGATCCGAAGATGCTAAAAACCCCAGAGAACAGGGTGGAATCAAGTTACAGGATGTGGAACAGGTCCGCTCCCGTATTTATGCTTGGGGATGGAACCGTAAGCCAATCTCAACACCTAAAGTCAATTATCTGACAAACCCTGTAAGAAAAAGGGCAGAGCATAGGGAAAACGGGCCCCTGCAACCATTGAGAAAAGGGAACTATATGTTAAGAGTGTTGGGATTAGGACAAAGCTTAATCAATCAGTCTGACCATGCCCTGGGTCAGAAATGCTGATTGTGTTTGTCTGCCAGACCCTCATCTTATCATGCGGTACCAGTCAAGTCAGATCTCTGGGAAAAGACCAGAGCTACGATCATTTTTGACAAGGAAGGTAGATGGGGAACCAAAACGGCAGTAGCCCAGCTACATGGTGATTTGTATGATGCCCTTAAAAGACTGGGGATGAACCGTCTCCCCATTGTTGGGCCCATAGCAGTTGGTGTAGAAATTATAGGGTCACCCTCCTTGTGCATCAAACGATATCAGGAGGCTGGCATTCCTGTGGGGTCACTATCAGAAGAACAATGCCCATCAGAATGTACCTTGCCCCCAGAAAAACCCTTATAGACGTAAAATTACTCACAGCATGTCTCCCTCTGCTCACAAGCTCTTCCAACAGAAAGTCACTTTCTCGCTCCCACCTCCACTTGTTTTCAACCGATGGGAGGGGAATCTGACCACTGGAAGCTGCCCCAGGCCATTCCAACCACCCCGACTGCCCGTTTGGCTCTCAATACAGTCCACTACGGGAGTCATTTCCCCCTGGAAATGCAAGCTCCCAATATCTCTTTGGAGGGCCAATCCTCAGGAATAAGCTAATGGACCCTAATCAAGAAGTTCCATTACAGCCCCTGTCTGGTATGTTCCTAGCAGGAACCTTACAAGTCTGGACTAATGAAAGGAACCTCCGAGTCTATGCCTTCTCCATGAACATCGGCATATGTGTAGGAGAAAATTGAGTTTTCTTTCTATGTGGGAGAAATGCCTATCTGTGCTTGCCCACTAATTGGACTGGCACATGCATCCTAGTACACCTCCTCCCCAAAATGGGGTAGTAAGTGGGGAACAGGCCCTCCCTGTACCCCTCATGGGACATGTCCAGAAAAGAGTGCCACTCCTAATTCCACTATTAGCAATCCTGGGAATAGGGACAGCAGTAGGAACGGGTGTAGGTGGAATGACCCATTCTATTACACAGTTCAGGCAAATGTCGGAAGAATTCCAAGAAAGCCTGAACCAAATTGCTGGCACCTTGGTGGAAGTCCTTGATTGATTCCTTAGCAGCTGTCGTATTACAGAACCGGCAAGCCATTTATCTTTTAACTGCTGAAAAGGGTGGGCTATGTGTATTCCTGGGAGAGGATTGTTGCTTTTATATGAATAGATCAGGAGCAGTCCGGGGGGTGGTCCAAGAACTACGAGATCGAGCTTCCTCTATTGGTCAAAGAATGCAAGGAACAGATGTGTGGTTCTCTTGGCTACTGGGAACAGGTTGGATTAAGCAAATGCTATTTCTTTTATTATGTGGAATCGCAAGTTTAGCCTTCCTCCCTTGCATAATACCCTTGCTTAAACAGCTCGTTCTGAGGTCTGTAAAAGAGATACGGGTTGAAAAGGAGTTAATGCTAAGCCTAATCCCACATACCCTCAAGGAAGATGAAGTTTCAGATTCTAGTTCCTATATTCAAATTGCCCTCTTAGAAGTAGAGCCGGAAGATAAGCCCTAAGATGTGTATTCCTTGTATTCTTGCTTTTTTGCTATTCTGTAGACTCAATTGTGGGTATTAATAGAGTCTAGAAGGGGGGGATAAAGTAGAATAAAATATGAATTAAAATATAAGAATAAAGATGTGGCATAGACGGGACAGCTAGAAGCCTGTTCAAAAGATAAGGAAATGTCATCAACCTTCTATCACAACATGTTCCAGTAAATGTCCCTATGTCAAAAGTCCAAAACCACAAGGTTCAAATAAAGTTCGTTAATGACACGTAGTCCCTACCTGTAACAAAAGGAGAAGTAAAACCCCCATCTACTTATAAGGATTTTTCCCCAAAATAACCAATAAGAAATGAGTTAAGTATTTCCATGTTGCGCTGCTTTGAGAATGTATAAAAATGCGTGCATCAATAATATAGATTGTTCAGAAATTGCATGTTAGCCATGTGCTAATATTCTGAACCTGGCTGCCAAATAAAGTCCTCCTGTATCCTGAGAAGTCTAAGCTTGTCATTTTCTGCAACAATGGGGTGAGAGGCAGCCCCGATTTCATCATCTCTTTTCACTTGGTTTTTTTCAAACTTCTCTCTGTGTTTCTGTCTCTGTGGCTTTTTTTTAAACTTTGCAAAGTTCTAGTAACTAATTTTTCAATAAAGTTGATTTTGTTCTTAGAAACTGGCTGAACTATTGCATCAGCCCTTTTGTGCAATGAAAATAACTTTGAAAATAAAATAAATTCTGATTCGAACTCAACAGGCAGCTATTTCAGATCTGTTGCATCCTACAGCATTAACTGGCCCCCGGAGTTTTAGTTTTCATCACTATGCAAACAAATATCTGATTTATTTGTTTCTTCAGCCACAGGCGCCATGTATTCCTTCTGGGGCCAGTTTCAAGCATGGAGACCCCAAACTGCTCAATTCTAGATGATGGATTTAATCCAATCTCTGCCCTTGTTATTATGAATCACGTGGGGATTATTTCCCTTTCATTTCCCTCCAAATAAATGCCTAACAGCCATTGAGTCTAAGAACTAGTTGAATTATCCAGGGATCCCTCCTGAGAGGGAGAATTATGATAAAAGTTTCAGCTCTGCTCTTTGGCTGAATCCTCCAAGGGAGACTTTGGGCAGAGAAATATGGAGTTTGGGGACAGGCAGGGTCTGTGCTCTTGAATGTCCGTCTCTCTCCTTTCCAGATGAAGCTGAGTGTTTCTCTGTGTTTGAATCAGGAAAGCAACTTGATGTGAGACTCCTTTGAATCCTTCTATTTCTTCTTTAGAAACAGGAATTGATTGATTCACCCCATGAATTATGGACCTTCTGCTTCTGATGCTGCTGGTGTCCCATTCAGTCTCTGGGAAGATGAGAATGAAATGCCCACAGAGTTTGGAGCACCAGGATGGAAAAAGACCACAGAGCTTTTACAGCCCAGGAGATCATCTCATCGGTATAGTCATCAGTGGAGATGAAATTTTGCATACAAAGTTGCTTTTCAATGTGGCTCCTTCTCTTCAGTTTGTTTTCCATGATTCGTAAGTCATTCAGGGAGATGGAGTTGCACTCCCTCCATTCTAACACTCTCCTTCTTTTCTGTTTTTTATTTTTCATTTATTCCTCTATTGGGGGATATGTCTAATTTCCTAAATGATTTTGATTTCCATGGCTTCTCTTCTTTTGTCTGATTTTTGTGAAAGAGACTCTAAAAGGGTCTGAAAAAAAAGCTGAAAGGGCTGCGGATTATTTTACTCTCAGTTCAATCTATAATTTGTCACTTGAATAATGAACTTTATTTAAAGTAATGGTTGGACCAGTTGTAGTTGCTGTACCTCAGCCAATTTCCATATTTGTGTAACTGATCATTGGTTTTGAATCAAGGTTGGCTTAAGGCTCAGTAGGCTTCTGGAGGATTATATATTAAAACAGTATTTCTTGTTGCTGTTGATTATAATAACACCTTTTTTTACAATAGGGATATTAATGGTTTTGAATATGGTTTACGATTAATTTTCAACATTCAAATGGTCAACCAGAATCCCCAACTCTTGCACAATCTCACACTTGGCTACAACATCCATGACAACTATTTGAGCACTTTCCGCACTTCAGATGCCTTGCTGGACATTCTCTCCACTGGAGAAGCCAATGTCCCCAACTACGGCTGTGGAAGGAAGGAGAACCTTCTGGCTCTTCTTGATGGAGCTACAAGGGACATCTCCATCCAGGCATCAACATTAGGAGGCACCTACAAAGTCCCACAGGTTTATGCGTGTTTTTCTCCATCTGGTAAAGTGAGTGGTGGGTGGTGGTGGGTAAGCAATAGATGCAATCATTCTTCTCCATGAAATTCAAGAGCTGCTTTTCTCCATATTATTAAAAATAACAATATTTTATCCCATTATGTTCATATTGAGATTAATCATAAAAGGCCTGAAGTGCAAGGAATACATTCCCTGGAGAAGACATTCTACCAACTATTGAACTGATCAAATATATCCCTGGTTGTTTGGGCCTCTATTGGCATCTTCATTTTCACATATAAATAATGCCTTTCCTATCAACTTGGATTGAAGTTGGCAATAGTAGCATTTTATCTATCTAACAAATTATTCTAATGCTTTCACAAGAACAAAATTGGATTTATTAAAATCTAATATTGTGGACTTGATCTGATCCCAAATATAACACAGCATTCTTCATTGTGTAAGGTTTTTGAATGCAGCTCAGAATCAGATAAGTCCAATGAAACTCTGAAGACGAGGCCACTGATTATCAGCTTTTATTTCTGCACAAAGCAAAAGACTGGACGACCTTTTTGTCTCCCACCTTAACAGAGCAGGCAGAGAGAGAAATACAGTCATGTGCCAAAAACTTTTCCAAGCATCTTACAGCTCGCACAGCTTGTACAGAACGTCATTGCTATGGAAACATAATTTGATATCACATCATGATATTTCTCAGCACTCTGAAAACAATAGACTTTAGAAGGGAAAAGAAATACATTTTCTGGCGTATAACTCAGATCTTTGTTAGGGAATGACCATTGTCTTACCTGAAGGGTCCTTTTCAGGGCGCTGCAACGGAGAGTCCAAAGAAGGGTTAAACACAGCCAATCTGCCCAGAACTGAATTGAAACTTTAAGCCACGCCTCTGGTGCCGACTCTCCCCAGATTTATTCAATGAAGACGTGGAACAGTTGCGCGCTGAAACTTCAACTGGAAGTCTAATATGGAACAAGTCAAAAATAGTCCAACAACAATAACAGAAACAACAAACAACACTGTGACTTCACAAACACCAGCGGAGAATAGACCCCAGGGCGGGGTGGACTCTCCGTTGCAGCGCCCTGAAAAGGACCCTTCAGGTAAGACAATGGTCATTTTCCAGGGCGCTGCTCTGGAGAGTCCAAAGAAGGGACATGCCCAAGCTAACTGTCACTAGGGCGGGAAGGCTCAGCCATCAGGGTCGCTCCGCTGGTATGGATGCCCTGAAGAACACGCCTCCCAAAGGCCCCTTCCGCCGATGCAAAACTGTCCAGTTTGTAATTTCGGACAAATGGAGACAGAGAAGTCCAGGTGGCCGCCTTGCAGATCTCTTCAATCGGTGCCTGTGTAGACCAGGCAGCTGTGGTGGCGGCGCTTCTAGTCGAATGTGCTGTGATATTGCGAGGCACAGGAACGGACTGTAAAACGTGGGCAAGCGCAATGCAGGCTCGCAGCCATCCGCCGATGGTAGATGAAGAGACCTTCTTGCCTTGAGAAGCTGGTTGAAAGGAGACGAATAGAGATTCGGATTTCCGAAAACTGGCCGTGCGCTTGATGTATCTGCGAATAGTCCTGCGCACATCCAGCATGTGCCAGCGCTTTTCCCTCGGGTGCCGAGGATGCGGACAAAAATCCGGAAGGACCACCTCCTGCGCCCGATGAAACCAGGAATTGACCTTCGGAATGAAGGAAGGGTCCAGCCTCAGGATTACTCTGTCGTTACGAATGAGACACAAGTCCTCTCTGACTGACAAGGCAGCCAGTTCCGATATGCGACGAGCAGACGTGATAGCGACCAGAAAAACCGTCTTGAATGTGAGGTGTCTGAGACTGGCCGTCTTAATGGGCTCAAACGGGGGCCCGATGAGGGACCGCAACACTACATTGAGATCCCAAGATGGGTATCTGTGGACCACTGGGGGTCTCAGGTTGGTCGCTCCCCTGAGGAAACTGCGGATGGTCGGATTCCGGCCAAGAGATGCGTAGCCCTCAACTGAGAGGATGGTTGACAGGGCTGCCGCCTGGCGCCTCAGGGTGTTAGGTGCCAGGCCCTTGTCCAAACCTTCCTGCAGGAAGTCCAGGATGACAGGAACCGAAGCAAGGGGCGCAGACGTACCATGAGCCGTGCACCAGCTGGCGAAGGATTTCCAAGTGGCGTCGTAGATGCGCGTCGTGGACTGCCGTCGTGACGCTTGGATGGTGCCAATCACCTTGTCTGATAACTTGCCTCTGCTTAGGAGATCCCTCTCAAGTGCCAGACGGCCAGCTGCAGCCACTGGGGTTCTGGATGTTGAAGGGCCCCCTGGCTGAGAGAGATGTCCTGTGGAGGAATCCGCCACGGTGGTGTGATCGAAAGACTCACCAAGTCTGCAAACCAGGTTCTCCTGGGCCAGTACGGTGCTACCAGCAGCACCTCCGCCTCCTCTGCTAGGATCTTCCTGATGACTCTGGGAAGAAGAGGTAGCGGGGGAAAAGCATAAAGCAGACCTTTCGGCCACGGGCCGTGCAGCGCGTTGACTCCTTCCGCCCTCGGGTCGTGGAACCTTGTGAAGAACCGCGGAAGATGCGCGTTGGCCGCGGTGGCGAACAGGTCCACCAGCGGGAGGCCGAACCTCTGGGACAGTTGCTGGAACAGCAGCGGATGTAGACGCCACTCCGAGTGGTCGACTGTGGATCTGCTCAGCCAGTCCGCCTGGGTGTTGCTCGTGCCCGAGATGTGCTCCGCCTGAAGAGAAAGGAGATACCTCTCCGCCCATCGACCCAAGAGCTCCGCCTCCTTCATCAGGGATCTGGAGCGCGTTCCCCCCTGTCGATTGATGTGCGCCTTGGTGGCGACATTGTCTGTCATGATGCGCACGTGGTGGCCCTGAACGGTGCTCTGGAAGCGCTTCAGCGCAAGCCTGACTGCCCTCAGCTCCAGCCAGTTGATGCTGTGAGCGGCTTCGGAAGGGGACCACCTGCCCTGTGCGAGCTGGTTGTGGCAGTGGGCCCCCCAACCGAACAGGCTGGCATCCGTTGTGATGGTGAGCCTGACTGGCTCCTTGAATGGCGACCCCTTTAACAGGGCCGGAGACAACCACCACTTTAGAGAGCGACGTACCTCTGCTGGAACTGGAATCAGTCTTGTTGAGCTGCTTTCGTTTGTTCTTTGATATGGGAGCAGGAGCCACTGAAGGGGACGGGAGTGAAGTCTCGCCCAAGGCACGATTGACAGGCAGTGGAGTCTGACCGGACGTGACCGTAGAAAAGCCGCCATGGCTGCGAGAACCTTTGTGAATGTCCTGGGCGCCGATGACAGGCCGAATGGCATTGCCCGGTACTGGTAATGGAGGCCCGCGTAAGAGAACCTCGGGAACTTGCGGTGGGCTTTGCGGATAGGGATGTGGAGGTAGGCCTCTTTGAGGTCTATGGACGTTAGTATATCGCCTGGCCTGATGCACCCCAAGATGGACTGGAGGGACTGCATCTTGAACCTGCGATATGTCACGTGGTGATTGAACCTCTTTAGATCTAATATCCCCCTCCACCCTCCTGAGTTTTTGGGGACCAGAAACAGGATGGAGTGAAACCCTCTTCCTTCCTGGCGTGCTGGGACAGGTTCTATGGCCCTGATCTCCTTGAGGTGCCTTATCTCCTGTTCCGTGAGGGATCTTTTAACTAACCCTGAGGGAACTGGACACCGGATGAAGTGGTGGGGAGGGGGGGACCAGAATTCTAAAGTGAGACCCATGCGGACCGTTTGAAGAACCCACTGGTCCGACGTGGTCTGCTCCCATTTGGCGTGGAACAACTGCAACCGCCCTCCTATGGGAGCTGACCTGTGATGGTCATTTATACCTCCTAAAGGGTCGGGAGCCAGAGCCCCCCCGAAATGGCCGCTTGGAGAAGGGCTGCTGGCGACCTCTGTCTCGAAAGGACTGACGGTCCTGAGACCGCTCACCCTGCTGGGGATACGCCCGATGATAGGGGGCGGAGCTGGTGGAGGGCTCATTGTTCCGAAAGGCCTGCCTCCTGTAAGAGCCAGGACCTTTACGATCAGGCTTTTTGGTGACTGATGGCATCACTTTCTTTTTGTCCTTGTTTTCCACAAGGACTGGATCAAGGACCTCACCAAACAGCTTGTCCCCTTTAAAGGGGGCAGTAACAAGCTTCCATTTGGAGCGCATATCCACATTCCAGTGCCTAAGCCACAGGAGGCGTCTGGAAGTAACATTAGACGCTAGGGCACGCGAGGCAAACTTAGCAGCATTCAGAGTGGCATCAGCAGTGTACTCTGTGACTGCCATGATTTTATTGATATCCTGCCTGACTTTAACGTCCTTGGCAGGTATCTTCCTCAACAACTGCCTCAGCCACAGGAGAGCCGCCCTGGAGAAAAAGGAGGCTGAAGCGGAGGACTTAATGGCCCATGCAGCTGCCTGATGGGTCTTGTGACAAGCAGTTTCGGTTCTCTTGTCCTCAGCCTTGAGCCCCTCCAACAGGTCAGGAGGGAGCACAGAAGAGGAGGTAAGAGCCGCTACAGGGGGATCGATAGGAGGGAGCTTGAGCAGCTCCTCCAGGCTGGCATCCACCGTATGTAGCTTCTTGTCATGGCTGCTGGGGGTAGCCATGGTAGCTGGCTGCGCCCACTGTCTTTGAACTAAATTGAGGAACATCTTGGGTACAGGAACTATTTCCTGGACCGAAATGGGTTCCTCAAAGAGATCCCCAGATAGATCATCAGGGTCTACAACCACCTGAGCTGGGGGGGTGGACCCCATGTGAGTTGAGATCTTAGCCTTATCTAAAATGGTTTTGAAATTATCCAAATTAAAAAAGCCTGAAAAGGCCGGCTTTTGGCGGGGCTTGCCTCATCCCCAGAGAATTCAGCTTCCTGCCTAGGAAGAAAATCCTCTTCTTCCTCCCAGTCTGACTCATCGGAGGCCACTGAAGAATGCAGGGACGGAGGAGGAAGGCTAGGAGTCATCTCTCTGGGATCCTCCTGGGGATGCAAATGGTGGGTCTTGCGAGTGCGCTTGCCACCTTTTCGCATCCCTGCCTCAATGCCCTGGGAAATGGCCCTGTTAATTATTTCCTGCATTTCAGTGGATAGGTTAGGCCCTTGGTCCTCAATGGGGCGAACCCTTTGAGTGGGCCCGGGGATCGGCTGTTGAGGGGCTAAGGGCCCCATTGGAGCTGGTCCCTCCTCCATATCAGAGGGACAGGCAAAGAGATCAGCCTGATCAGCCATGGAATGGCCTGGAGAAGTTGCCATGGCCAGGGAATCCCCTTCCTCTTCACTATCAGAAATGGGGCCTCCCTGGGCTGGAGGAATTTCCCTGGAGGGCTCTCCAGGAGACACCGAAAGGGAAGATTGGGCCTGCTGTTGGGCTTTGGAAGACTGTTTTTCTAAGGCCTTCTGTCGCCTTAATGCATCTTTGTCTAGGCCTGAGCCCTGCTTGGGGCCATGCCTGGAGTAAGGCTTACTCCCTCTAATGGCCTCCCTGGCTGCTTTCCCGGCCTGTCTTACAGGGGCTCTGGAAGAGACACCCTCAGAAGTCTCAGGGGCCTGATCTGCCATGGTAACAATCACTGGTTGGGGCAGTAGGGGGATGGGAAAACCACCACTCACCACCTCCAGAAAGCCCACCGCAGCACGATGCTCCTGAGGAGACAGAGAAACTGCAAGGCCTGAAGTAGCTTGGAATCTTTTAGGCGCGAGCAGAATTCGCTCCCAGCACCTGCAGGAGAGTAAAGGAGGCGACCCAGCAGGCCACGATCCCACGCCGCTATCCCTTGCTTGGATTGGGGCCCAGGTCGCCGGTCACACTGGGCAAGTCTGACTCCACGCGGCTCCTGCAAAGAGCCAGGCACCAGGCAGCTGCGGCAAAAAACTTTTAAAAGTAAAGCCGGAAGATTGCGCAATCCAAAATGGCGGCCGGAACTCACCGGAGCTTTTCGCACCAAATTTAAAGAGGGAAGAAGCCAAAATGGCTGCCCTGGAAGCCCACGCAGCAATTTGACTTGCTAGAAGCACAAATTGCAACGGAGGGCTTCCAGTGGGAATCGGCCCCCAGTAGGGGTGCCCCAACAGCGCTGGCGTCGGCACTCCGACCCACACGCTTCCCCCAACAGCTGCCTGTGGCTTCTAGGAGCCAGAGCAAAGCCCCGGACTCCAGGAGAGCCGAAAGGGTGAGAAAAACCCAATTAAAAAGGGAAAAAAACAAACTTAAATTTAAACTCACCAGCCTGCTCTAAAAATCCTTAAATATGCTGTTTTAAAAATTATTCCTCCTCTGGAGAGTCCAAGGAATCAATCTTAGAACTGGATAAATCTTAAAGCACGTCTACTGGGCTAGCTGAATTGAAAAAATCTGGGGAGAGTCGGCACCAGAGGCGTGGCTTAAAGTTTCAATTCAGTTCTGGGCAGATTGGCTGTGTTTAACCCTTCTTTGGACTCTCCAGAGCAGCGCCCTGGAAAATGCTGAACACACCTTTTAAGTTACAAGCAAGGCTACTTGGCAGAATCCACATTTTACTTTTCTTTTATTTATTTATTTATATATTTAAATATGTATGTATGTATGTATGTATGTATGTATGTATGTATGTATGTGGCTTGCGAAGGTGACAAAATTCTCCACAAGCACAATATCAAGACAGCCTTCAACACTGACCAAAAAATAGCCAACATCCCAAGAAACCCCAAAGACCAGATCCAGCTAGAAAACCAAGGAGTCTACGAAATACCATGCAAAATCTGCCCTGAAACTTACATAGGACAAACTAATAGGAGAATAAATGCACGCATCGCAGAACATAAGAACGCAGTAAGAAAACAACTTACAACTTCATCCCTCTACCAGCACTTTAAAGCTACAGGACATGAAATTGATTTTGAAGGAACCAAATTAATCTCCAAAACTGAACAGCTCAACAAGAGAATAATCAGGGAAGCCATCGAAATAGAGAAACATCCCCACAGCATGAACAAATGTGATGATACCTCCCCCCTACCTTCCCTCTGTCATCCTTCTCTTCTCTACTTCCCCTTCCTCTCTCCTTCTCCTCTCTCCACTCCTTCTTTCTCTCCTCCTCTTCCCCCCTCTGCCTTCTCTCCTATCCCTCTCTTCTTCCCTTACCTCTCTCCTCTACTTCACACTCTTCATCTCATTTACTTGGTGTATTTCAGCTTCTGAGGGAGCTCCATTTTATGTTGATGGTATTTATAATTCCTTTCCAATATACATATTTAATTTTAACAGATATCTTCCTCCTTTTTTTAAAACGAGAGAACAAAAAAGTATACATATATAGTCATTATGCTTTTAATTGTTGAGATTCTGCCAATTAGTGATATCTGTAGTTTAGTCCAATTATCCAAATCTTTTTTTATTTGTCGTAGCAATTTATTGTAGTTATCTTCTTTTATTGTAATACATTTTGCCGATAACCATATTCCCAAATATTTAATTTTCTTGGCCCTCGAAATTCCCAGTTTCTCCTTCAGTCCTGCATTTTGTCTTTTGGTTAAATTCTTAGTTAATATTTTAGTTTTCTCTTTATTTATTTTAAGCTTGCCACTTTACCGAATTGGTTTATGCCGTGTAATAATATTAGTCCAGTTTCTAGGGGTTCCTCTATGATAAATTCTAGATCGTCCACAATGAATAAATAAATATCAATGCTGCTTGTTTTCCTGAGTGTATCTTGTAATATTCTAATATGTCCATCATCATTCTTATATTGTTTTTTTATATGTATATTGGGTAGAAATCCATTTTGGTCTGGGTTTAGTATATTTTTAATTCTTTCCACCATTATTGTCATAAATATTTTATAATCAGCATTTAGCAGCGAGATTGGCCTATAATTTTGGATCTTTTGTTTTTCAGTGTTGTCTTTGGGAATTAATGTTATTAGTGCCTCTATCCAGGATTTTGGTGTCTTGGCTTGTTCTAGTACCTCATTATATATTTCTAATAATATGTTCTCTAATGGTTTTTGCAATTCTTTATAAAATTCTGCTGGAATTCCATCCGGGCCCAGGGTTTTTTTTTGTTGTTGTTGTTTTTGGATTGCCCTTTTTAATTCTGGCCTTGTTATTCTCTCATTTAGTGTTTCCTTTGTTGTTTCTGATAAGGTTGGAAGATTCCTCTCCTGTAGGTATCTTTTAATATCCTCCTCTTCTATTTTCTCTCAGCTATACAGTGTTTGAAAGTATCTTACTGCTATGCTTTTTTCCCCTTTCGTTTGGTAGTGTATCACCCCTTCTTCATCCTAAAGTTGCTATATTAATTTCTTTTCTTTTTCTTTTTTTAGTTTATAGTTTAGTTTATAACCATCTCCCTGGTTTGTTGGCATTTTCAAAATAATTTTGTCTACTTGATCTTATTTTCTGGGCCACTTCTTCTTGTGTAATTAAATTTAATCTATGTTTAATTATTTCTTTTTCTAATTTAACTTCCTGGTTTTGAGATTCTTTCTGGATTTTATATTCTAATTTCCCTAGTTTACCCTGGAGCTCTGAATATCGTTTCTTTTTATCTTTATTTCTTCTTATTGTATATGCTATCGTAATGCCACGCACATTGGCTTTGGTTGTATCCCATAGGTTTTGAATGGTTGTCTGTTCATTCCAGTTTATCTTTAGGAAAAACGCTAGCTCTTTTTCTACATATTTAATATAATTTTTTTCTTTCACAACCCTCTGATTCATGGTCCATCTCTTTTTGCCTCTCCTTTCCATTTGATTGTTAATGGGTTATGATCCGCCCACATGTTCGGTGTTATTTCTACTTCCTCTACATCCTTCTCCATTTCTGGGTCCATCCACACCATGTCAATCCTGGACCATGAATTATGGGGGTTTGAAAAGAATGTGTATTGACTCTTCTGTGGGTTAATTTCTCTCCAGACATCTTTTAGAATTCTCGGGCCATTTCAAACAATGCATTTGGTAATGTTCTCCTTTCATAGTTTTTTAAATTATCTGTTTTATAATCTTTCTTTGGGTCTACCACAGCATTGAAATCCCCTAATAAACATATGTTGTCCAGTCCCAGTTCTGCTATCCGCTTATGTAATTTATTGTGGTATTGTTTCTAGTTCATGTTTGGTGCATATATGACTGCAATTAGTACACCCTTTTGTTTTATTGATACTTCAATTAGTAATGTTCTTCCCTCTTCATCTGCATATACCTGTTTAGGTTTTAGCCAGTCCTTTATATATACTGCAATTCCCCTTTTCTTTGTTTCGCCAAGGCCAGATGTAATTTCCCTAACTTCGGAGATTCCAGGATATTACCATTTTCTTTTTTAATATGAACTTACTGCAGGCATGTGATGTCCATGTTTTGTTTTTGGAGTTTAGAAATTGTTTGTCTTTTTTTTATAAGTGAATTTAGTCCATTTATATTGACCAATATTAATTTCACTTCTTCCTCCATCCTGTTACTTGTTTGTCGCCTTTGTTCCTCTACGGTTTTGTTTCCCTTTGGTTTCTTGTCCTCACTCCTTCTCTTTCCTGAACTTCTGTATGAGTCTTCTCTCTCACTTCTTGGTCTAATCTTTTTTCCTCCATCTGCTGCTCCTCTTTGCTTTTGGTTTCCAACTCCTCTCTGCTGTCAGATTCTTCCTCTATGTAATGTTCATAGAATTCCTGGGCTTTATCTATGGTTAATCCTTATTTTCTTCTTTTTTCTTTTTTCCAATTTTATTAACAAACATGTAAAATACACACACACAAAACTTAAACGTACAACACATTTACACAATACAATACAAACAGGAGCTTCCTGTTCTTTCTAGTAGCAATTATCAATTGATACCGCTCACCTTATATTATTTCCCATTCAATTGTATTTCATTTGGGTTTCACCATTCTTAACTTTATTTTACTCATAACAATTATTTTAGAGTTTTGTTATATACCTTCATTGATTCTTGTTTTTTTCCTCTAACCACCTATACCATTTATCCCATATCTGGTAGAATTCTGATTCTTCTTTTCCCTGAATTTCTTTGGTTAATTTGTCCATTTCAGCACAATCCATAACCTTTCTTATTATTTCATCTTCACTTGGAGTTAGTTTATTTTTCCATTTCTGTGCAAAGGCCATTCTTGCCGCCGTAACTATATGAAGTATTAAATACTGAATTTCTTTTTTGTATTTCTCAGACATTATTCCCAATAAGAAAAATTCGGGTTTCCATTTTATTTTAACCCCCACTATTGCCTCCAGCCAATTTTTAATCTTTTTCCAAAAATTTTTAGCCTCCTCACAGGTCCACCATAAATGGAAATATGTTCCATGTATCGATTCGCATTTCCAACATTTTGGGGAGGTATTTGTTGATATTTTAGCTAACCTTGTCGGTGCCAGGTGCCATCTATAAAACATCTTGTACTGGTTTTCCTTGTATGTAACTGATAGTGTCATTTTTAAATTTGTTCCCCAAAATTTTTCCCATTTGTCTAATTCAATATTATAGCCAAAGTTCTGCGCCCATTTTATCATTTGTTCTTTCACAATTTCCTCTTCCATTTTGTACTTCAGGAGAAATTTATATATTCTCCCTATCATCTTTCTCTCTGGGCTTTGAATAATTTTATCCAATTCGTGTGGTTCTCTTTCGATGTCATATAATTTGGTATCTCTATTGCATTTAGTTTTGATTTGAAGATAAGTTAGCCAGTCAACTTTCATATTCTGTTCTGCCAATTCTTCAATTGTTTTTAAGTTTCCCTGTCTATCAATTAAGTTTCTATATGTTAGCATTTTGTTCAAATCTATAAAATTTGGGTGGGTCGTCCTTTCTGTAGGGGATAGCCAATTCGGAATTTTCACATAGTGGATTTTTTTATTTATTTTGAGCCAATTTTGCAATAACACTCTTCTAATTAAATGATTTTGAAAGTATTCGTGCATTTTGTTTTTATCATCATAGGAATGTATGCCAGCCTGCTTGCAAATCATGGCCTTCCAAGGTCAAAATTCTTTTATTCTTTAGCTCTATCCAATCTTTCACCCATGTTATTGTTACTGCGGATGCGTATAGATCCCAATTTGGTAATGCTAAACCTCCCCTCTCCTTGCTCAGCAGGCTGAGAGAGAAAACAGGCACACGCAAAAAAAACTTTTCCAAACATCTTATAGGTCACACAGCTTGCACAGAAGGTCATTGCTATAGAAACAAAATTTGATATCAGGTGAATTTCAAGATTTTTCTCAGTGCTCTGAAAACAATAGACTTTAGAAGGGAAAAGAAATACATTTTCTGGCATATAACTCAGATCTTTGTTAGGGAATGCTGAACACACATTTTAAGTTACAACCAAGGCTACTTGGCAGAATCCACTTTTCACTTTTCACAAGAAGTTACTTTGCTAGGCTTCACTTGGCAATTCACCTAGAAGCTTTATCTCTGTGGCACCTTAGGTTACAATGGAGCTTCTCTCAACAGCAGTTTAACAAAATCTGAATTAGGTTTCACTCTTTGTATGCTCTAATCCAGTGATGGCAAACCTTTTAGAGAACGAATGCCCAAACCGCCACCCAAAACCCACTTACTTCTCTCAGAGTGCCAACACGGCAATTTAACCTGAATAATGAGGTTTTAGTTTAGAAAAACAATGCATATATAATTAACGTCTTTTCTTTGAAAAGAAAACCCACAATAACAGCGCTTTTAATGATACAAACACCTTTTTATTGAAAGGGAAACATTTGCATTTCACATGCTTTTGATTAATGTGACTTTTGCTCTTGAATGCACGCTGATAATTTTTCTAACCTTGACTCATACTTTGTAAGTTTGAGAGCAACATATGCAGCACTCAGATCATCTTTTAATCCAGGGGTGTCAAACTCAATTTCAATGAGGGCCCCATTGTGGGCATGGCCAGCTCCCACTGCTGCTGTGCTCACTCTCCTTGGTTGCCCATGGTGTGTGCAAGAGGGCAAAATATGTGGGTCAGAGGGAGGCCCACTCTCTCTCCTTATGAGACCTAGCTTTGTAAACAAAGCATCCTCAATGATAGGATGGGAGACCACCAGGAGAGGTCAGGAGGAGTGGACAAGGGGATGGTAAAAAGGCAGCAGCGCTGCTGGTGATCAAGTGCTAAGGCAGGATTTACCTCACACCCTCACTCTCTCTCATTATAATCTCCTTCCTTCCCTTCTTTTTCCTTCCCCCTTCATTCTTCCTTCTCCTCTTTCCTTCTTTTTGCTGCGTTGTTCTCTTCCCTTCTTTCCTTCTTTTTCTTGGTCTTTCTTGTCCCTTCTTGGATGCTCAAATGCAAAAGGGGAAACATTCCTTGCCTTGTAATCAAATGCCACTTTTGCTAGTAGTCTGTGGCCACTTAAAACACTGAGAACAAACCAGGCTCAGTTTATTCCATGCTTGCACTTCATGGGGACAGACTACAGGACAGCAAAACTGTCAAAATAATGGCTCTGGTAGGTGATCAGAGCTCCTCTGTTTTTTATGTGTAACAGCTTTAGCATTTAAGAACAGAGCTAAGTTAGTTGCTTTTCTATTCATACATAATGATCCTTGAAAGAGCTCTTCTGTATGGATCCTGCCATGGTCTAATTCAGACTGGAAATATAGCAAAGGAAACTATTTTTCTCCACTTGCTTTGTCCTGTTTTCCCCACTAGAAATAGCTGTTTGCAACCCACAAGGGAGGGATACTTTCCCAAGAGCTGACAATTCAAGAATACCAATGTGCCCATGAGGTATCTCAGAGTGGGGAAGGCCATGGGGGTCCTAGTGATAGGACAGACCCTCAAGGCCTCCCCAATCCACTAAGATACCTCCTGCTTCTCCCTCCCTTCCTGCAACAAGGACTCACTCACTTTGCAAACCTCTGTCTCCTCTCTTGTTTCTCTTCTTCTTTGCCTTTGAAGAAGGGAGAGGAGAGTTGGCTGGGAAATGCTTTTCATGCATTAGACGCAATAGACGCTCCTGGGTGCAATACTCTTGTGCAGGTTCAGGCACCCATCCTCTTTTGCAGAGTCAGGGACCCAGAATCTTTCATTTTCTAGGGGGGGGGGAGTGGTTGCCAGCAGGTCTCCTGCTCCTTCCCTCCCCCAACTATTTTCAATTTAACTACTTAATGGGGCTTCTTTGTCTCTTCTTTGCATGAGCATGCTTGCATGCAAATAGAGCCAGACAGAGACAGTGGGGGTAAGAGAGTAGTTTGTGTGTGCATGCATGTGTATGTGTGTGTGTGTTTGTGTTTGTATGTGTGTGTGTGTTTGTGTGTTTGTGTGTGTGTGTGTGTGTGTGAGTGTGTGTGTGTGTGTGAGGGGCTCCCAAACTGCTGCCAATGGTGAGGGCGACACCTGAGCAGGGTGTGTGTGTACGTTCCTCCCCATTCAAGCTGGGCCTCTCATTTTCCCCCCAGCACAGTCGGGGCATGTAGGCTGTTGCCACCTAAGCACCATGATTGCCCCCTCCCCAGCCCCACCTGAACTGCTCCCTGAGCCAGGAAGCATTGGGGACCAGGCCATTCACACTCACTTCCAGCCCATCAGAGTTTCCTGTGCAATGCGAGCTCCACCCCCCACTGCATACTCACATGTTCCCCGCCCTGGCCCTCGGCATAGGCCCGAAAACCAGCTGGCCGGCAGGAGGAGCACCTGCATGTGGATGCTAGTGGAGCTGGGCTGGGGCGGCTGGCATGCCGGTGTGCCACAGGTTCCCCATCACGGCTCTAATCCTTTCAATTGCTTTTTTAGATCAATCATGTAAAAGCTTCAGAGGCTCTGAGTGATAAAAGTCGATTCCCCTTTTTCCACCAGATGCTCCCCAAAGAAGGGATCCAGTACCGAGCAATTGTCAAACTGCTTCTTCGTTTTAGATGGACCCTGATTGGCCTCTTTGCTTCAGACACAGAGAAGGGAGAAAAATTCATGAGGATTTTTACTCCTATTCTTGTCAGGAATGGAATTTGTGTGGTTATATCACAACAATTCTCAACAATTGGATATACTGCATACCTCAGGGAGGCACTCTCTGAGTGGAGAAAAGTCAATGTCTTTGTTCACTTCATAGAATTTGATTCTATTTGGGAGAGAATTCTTCCTTTCCATTTAACACTTATGCGTCTGCCAGGACCCATTGAAGGGAAAGTCTGGATCCTCACAGATTTTGCACTGTATACAATCACAAAGCACAGACTTCTCAAATACATCCATAGTATTTGGAAATTTAATTATGTACGAAAAGTAAGGCCAAAAGATTCTGCCTTTGAATCCCATTTCTTTGTGGAAGAAAAGTTTCAAGATCCTTATTTCCGCTGTTCTCTTTCAAAGAATGTCTTTTCTGTCAAAGGCCACAGAAGATGCACCCAGAAAGCCTCACTGGAGATCCAGGAGAAAAGGGACAGAGAATGGATGCAAAATTATTACCAATCTTACACTCTCATGAAGACAGTGGCCCAGGCCTTGAATGCCGCTTATTCCTCCAGATCGAGGGGGGGAAGGAAGGAGGGAGAAAAGATCTTGGGGTCTCCAAGGCTGCAGCCATGGCAGGTAAGGGGTCCCGATATGGACCCATTAATCTTAGATCCTTTGGAGAAGGAATCTAGAGGAGAAGGAGGGGAACCATCTCAACAGATCTGGCCAATTTAATTACTCAGGGAATTAATGGTTCCAAAGGGTAGATACCATGGCATTTTTATATTTAGCACTGATAATTTGAGAATGCTGTATTCTTTTTTAAATGAATTCCTGTATTTTTGGGTTTGTGATTAGCCTTGTGAAGTTCCACCTTTCTTCCGTCCCCATTGCACATGGGTCTGTGTGCAGCTGGAGTGGCAGCTAAACCCCCCTGTTCTCCTCCAATGAAAGGGAGCCTGGCGTGGATCTGGATGCTTTATTGGGAGAAGAGGGCAGGTGAAACTGAGGAGATGCAAAGAGTGGAAATCAAATAGAAAGACGAGATAGGCAGCATTAACTAACAGCCAACAAAGAAGCAGCTGGAATCTCCCCAGCCATGCTCCGTGTGAGGGACGGAGGCCGTCTCCAGATGACCAGGGGTCTCGGTCACAACTGCTGCTTCCGTCTTCTCCAAAGGCTGACATAAGATGGAGTCTGGCTTCAGACCTTATAGTTAGGCTTATCTGCCCCCGGCCACTAGGTGGGGCTAGAGCAACAACAGCACAAGAGTTACATCTTGTGGCATGACAACCTTTATAAATTTGGAGGAGACCCTGAGACCATCCAGCCCAACCCCTCCTCTCTGCAGGAATCCCAGTTCAAGCTTCTCTGACTGATGGCTGCCCAGTCTTTGCTCTCAGACAATCCATGAAGAGGAGACTGAATGTCTCTGCTTTACTGGCTCAGCTCTAAAACAGCTCATCCTTTTATCATATTTTTTCTCTCATTCGCTAAAATCTCCTCTCTTGCAACTTAATTCATTTTTCTATGTCTGACACTCTGGAATAATAGTGAGCAGATCTTCTCGAACCAAGAGATTGTGTCAGTTGGAAAAGGGGCTCCCAGACTCCTCCTGATCTTCACCTCTTCTGCTTGTGGTCTTGCCTCAAGGCTTAGAGCAGCTCCTTTGATCTCTTCCTTGGCTTCCTTGTCCTTCCCTGAAGTTCAGGTAGATTTTGTGCGAATTCTCCTCCAAGTGTGGTGCCTGAAAGGGGACCTGGTCCTTGAGTTGGGGTCTCCCCAAACCAGAACGTTCACTTCCTCAGATTCTTATGGCTGCATTTGCCTTCTTTCCATGGACATCTCCCTGCTGACACAGATTCTGTTTCCAATTAACTACGATTTTTAGATCATTTTCACAAACATACATATAAGGTTTGGTATCCCTCATCTTTCTTCCAGTCCATCATTCATGGTCTTATATGAGACTCTATTGTTAGTCAAGTCCTAGTTGCTAAAAATCAGATATTTTTCTACAGCTTTTTACTCTTGCACCCTTCTTTGGGTCCTAATCATAAATATTGTTTCTGGAAATTTGATATTCCCCTTATAGAGTTTAATTTTATTCAAAAAGGTAAAATACAAGTTTTGGAAAATAAAACTATTACAAAGACAAAACTAAACTAAACATTTTTTTTTTAAAAAGTGCATTAAAAACAGACAAAAACATGCATATTGTCCCTCCAATTGAATACAATGCAGCAATAATAGTTTCTCCCCCTTGCAAAACAGGCCCACAATTATAAACTACACATCTATTTGCAACTACTTGACTTGTCATCTGTCTGCTGTATATAAAAAATGTAGTTAACAGGCAATCCAATAATAAAGTTAAATGAAGCAAAACTTCAAAATTGTCTGTTATCGGCTATTGTATTTAACTCATAGATAATTTACAGGGGCTTCTTATCTACCACAGACCACTACAATCATTACCTCTGATCCATCCAGAATCTGTCCAGGGTTAAACATCTTAGTTTGATTCTTAATAATAATAAATTTCCTTAAAATTTTAAATAGGATCTTTCCCAACAACTGCTTTCCATTCCCCAGTGTCATAGGACCTCCTGTAAATGGAAAAACAACGGCTCTTAAGACTTGTTTTCCAGTTAAATATGACAAGTCCATTCCCCAATCTCCCTCAATCTTCTTGAAAGAATACATTTCATCAGTCATCCGTTCTGTCCACTTCGAGTCTTCAGGGTCCATGGCCTCTCCAGCCATCTCCAAGCAGCCTCCCTTCAAACCAGACTCCTCCTTCAGGGATGCCAGCAGCAAATTAAATTCCAGTCCATCCATCCAATCCATCCGATTCAACAATTGTTGCTTGCTTCTGATTATCGCCTTTAAGTTGATTTAAAACCATTATTATTTTATCAAACTTTTAAAATGAAGTTTCAAATAAGGCTTCTAAGTTGAAAGACTTTATATTCTTTAAATCACGTCAAAGTAATTGTAAACCCTAGATGTCAGCAGAGGTACAATCATTTCTGAGAGCCCGAAACTCCACCTTCAAGGCAGGAAACGAAGACAAATACAATGAAGCCAGGGCAAACTTGAGAAGAGGCACTAAACAGAAATACAAACAAAAGGTAGAGAAGTATTTGGAAGTATTTGGAAGATAATAACTCAAGATAATAACTCAAGACAGGTGTGGCAGGGGCTACAACACCTAACCAACTATAAGGACAATACAAAAAAAATAGCCAATGCTAATGCCCTGCTAGTAGAGGAGCTAAATAGCTTCTTTGCCCACTTTGAGGTCAAAAGATCAGTCTCTGTGGCTCTAGCCCAAAGGCCCTCTGACCTGCAGCCACTTACCCTGGATGAACATCAAGTGAGAGCTGAGCTGAAGGCTGTAAATCTCAACAAAGCTGCAGGTCCAGATGGGGTGTTGGGGAAAGTGGTAAAAACCTGTGCTGACCAATTAACAGGGGGGCTGACAAGGATTTTAACATCTCCCTGCAACAGGATAGAGTCCCATCATGCCTAAAAGCAGCCACAATTATTCCAGTTCCGAAGAAAGCAGCCATAAATAGCTTGAATGACTATAGACCCATTGCACTGACATCTATAGTGATGAAGTGCTTTGAGAGACTGGTCCTACAACACCTCAGGTCCTGTCTTCCACCAAATTTTGATCAACACCAGTTTGCTTATAGAAGCAACAGGTCGACAGGGGGCGCCATCGCCAATGCTCTACATCAGTGGTAGTCAACCTTTTTCTTCCTACCGCCCACTAATGTATCTTTCTTGATGGAAAAATTTCCTTACCGCCCACCAGTTTTGTCCTTCGACTTCTCCTCCTCCTCTTTTCCCCACAACCCCACTCCCTTCTAGCAGTGATGATGTTACCTAGTTTGGTAATGAAGCTCAGAAAGCAGCAAGAATCCCACTATCCCCCACCTCCTCTTTCTCCCTTTCATTCTCCTTTTTGTCTTTTCTGCTTCTTCCCCCCCCCCCCAAGCTCAGAAAGCAGCAAGGATCCCACTATCCCCCACCTCCTCTTTCTCCCTTTCTTTCTCCTTTTTGTCTTTTCTGCTCCTTCCCCCACCCCAAGCTCAGAAAGCAGCAAGGATCCCACTATCCCCCACCTCCTCTTTCTCCCTTTCTTTCTCCTTTTTGTCTTTTCTGCTCCTTCCCCCCCCCCCCAAGCTCAGAAAGCAGCAAGGATCCCACTATCCCTCACCTCCTCTTTCTCCCTTTTTTCTCCTTTTTGTCTTTTCCGCTCCTTCCCCCCCCCCCCCAGCACTTCACCAGCTCAGGTGTGACCGGAGAAGTTTCTCTTCTCAGAAATGTCTTCAATGGAGCGGTGGCAGCCTGGCAGGCTGAGCCTGCGTCCCTTTCAGGAGCTTCACTGAGGAAACTTCTCCGGTCGTGCCTGAGCTGGTGAAGCTCAGGCAAGCACAGTCCCATCGCCAGGGAAACAGTGAGTGAGGTGAATCGCGTGGTTGCTCAGATCACATGGGCGCAGCCCGACGGGAGAAGTTTCTCTTCTCAGAAATGTCTTCTCGGGCTGCGCCCGTGTGATCTGAGCAACCACGTGATTCACCTCACTCACTGTTTCCCTGGCGATGGGACGGTGCTTGCCTGCGCTCCACCAGCTCAGGCGCAACCAGAGAAGTTTCCTCCCCTTCCTCTTCCCATGTGTTTGCTTGTGCACGCGCTTGTGCTCGCCTGCCCACTCGCATAAAAGGAGGTTTTAACCTCCGAAATCCCTAACACACGCATTCTCGCGCACGTTAGTTCAAAAGGAGGTTTTAACCTCCAAAATCCCCACCGCCCACCTGGAATCCCAAAACGCCCACTAGTGGGCGGTAGGGACCAGGTTGACAGCCCATGCTCTACATATTGCACTGAGTCACTTTGAGAAATCTGGGATTTATGTCAGAATGCTGTTTATAGACTATAGCTCGGCCTTTAACACCATCTTACCAGGCATTCTCACTGAAAAGTTGACTGACCTGAATTTCCCTCCCCTCACTTGTGAATGGATCAAAGACTTCCTGATGGATCATCCACAAACAGTTAGGGTTGGGTCCTTTATATCTTCCATGCTGAAGCTCAGCACAGGCTCCCCTCACTGTGTGCTCAGCCCCTACCTGTACTCACTGTATATATATGACTGCATATCCTCTGATCCATCCAATATCATAATAAAATTTGCAGATGACACAACGGTGCTGGATCTCATAACTGGAGGGGACGAATTAGCATACAGAGAAGAAGTCCAGAAGGTATCCTCATGGCACTCAAGAAACAACTTACATCTAAATACTAGTAAGACAAAGGAGATGGTGCTAGATTTCCGGAAGCACAGAGAGGAACCTGCCCCACTGTATATCGAGGGGGGCTGTGTGGAGAGGGTTTCCTCTTTTAAATTCTTGGAAGTGCTTATTAGTCAAGATTTCACCTGGAAAAACAACACATCTTTGGTGATTGGAAAGGCCCAACAGGGAATTCATTTCCTTAGACTCCTGCGAAAAAAAGAGGCGGAACAATGGCTGATGACCTTTTTCTATTGGTCCAACATATAAAGTGTCCTCACATATTGCATTATAGTATGGGATGCTGGTTTAACAGTTGCGGACAGGAAGGCACTACAGAGAATGATCAATTCGGCACAAGAAACTATTGGTTGCCCTCTGACACCACTGGATGACATTGCCAGATCTCGCTGCTTTAGCAGAGTAAGGAAGATACTCAGAGATGATTCACAACCTGGTCAATGTCTCTTTGCACTTCTAACATCGGGCAGAAGACATCAAAGTATAACCAGCCGAACAAATAGGTTTAAAGGTAGTTTCTATCCTTGAGCTGTCAGACTTTTAAATACAACCACAATCACTCCATGCACACTCTAGTTTTTTTCTTCTTCTTTCTTTTTTAGTTTCTGCTATATTTTTGCACCAGTGAGGTTAAAACCAATTTCATTTATTTATTTTGTACAATGACAATAAAGATTATACTATACTGTACTTAGCTTACTCTTAAGATCTCATTAAATACCATATTAATGACAACATACAAAAATTAATGACCAATGGTAAATTGTTATCCATCTCCTTTAGGTTTCAAGGCAAAAGATTAAAAATGGTTAAAAAATTTTTGAGTATCATTTTGAAGATAGGTTTTATCCACTTAGTTATCACACCATTCACACCTCAGGTTCCCAATCACATCACACAATTCTTTGTGAGTCCTTTACTGAAATCCAGTTCTATCACCAGAGTTCCCATAATCTATTTAGGAAATGCAATGATATGTGAGAATGACTTTTGGGATGAGGAGAAGAGAGGCTGCCTAGGGAAGGATCAGATAAGAGGGGAGAATCCTGCAGCTGCATAATGGGAGAGAAAGAAACTCAGAAAGGATCCTCACTAACTTTTCAGGCTGAAAAAAGAGCTGGTGGGAGATTTGTTAATGTTGCTTTACAATCAAGTAGAATTAGCACATCTGGAGGTGTTTTCCATCGGGATGACCAGGGAGAAGATTAGCCTGACAACTTTCTTCTTGATCAACCCATGCTTTCTGGGAATCAACCTCTTGTTTTCAAAGAGTTTATGAATCATCCTTTTTTTTCTCTGTTCATTTCATTTGTTATTTGCTCTAGAATGTTCCCTATAATTGACTGACTGTGTCGATTATATTTTCTCTATATTTTATCAATGTATGATTGACAAAAGTTTCTCACACTTTTTCATTCACTTATGAAGATAATGGCAGCATTTGTTTCCTATTTAACCATATTTGGAGATGAGAAAATTGTAGAAGAAAGATTCAATGTGGGATAAGAAAAAAAGTTTTCTGCTTTCCAAATTCACGGATTTTCCTATTCTAGTTTCATCCTTTTCTGAAGAAGAACGAGTTTTGGAATATTTCTGAGTTGAAACTGTACTTGGACCAAAATGGAGAAATAAGAGCAGATCTTGCCATTTCGGGCTTCTTGGTTCTCCCCAAGGAGGATGCCAAGAAAAAGGTTCTGGCATATTTAGAAAGACAGAGACTTTATATCGACCTAGATACTCTTTCACAGCTAAAGTTGCTTAATAAGGTAGGAGAAGTTTTGGTGTCTCTTCTCTGTTTCCCAAAGCCTGAGGTCCCATTTCAAGTGGGCAAAACCTATCGTCTCCAGGGTGGTTGGCCTTCCATGGCAGTTGCTGTCATCTAATGGAAGTTCTTCAACAGACGGGACCTAAGTGGAGGGGCTTTGCCATGTTTTATGGAAACCTTTCAAGATCTTACTGGTCAGAGGTTTCTTTCTTCATCACAGTTTTATTCTATCTTTAAAAAATCTAATGGAATAAAAGTTTCCTAAATCTTTAATGGTAAACTTTATTCTAAGTTTTAATATGAATGTATAATCATACTTAAATCTGTTTTCAATTCCATTCCTCAAGACTTTATTAGATAGAAAATTACTTTATTGCAATGTTAAATTCCAAAAGCAAAAGGAAGGAACTAAATGAACAATCTGCCGGTTGTTATACCTCCTGCATCTGTTAAGAAATAGTCAGAGATTTCATATTTACCTCAGTGAAGACCAGAGGCTACATGTCTCCATCCATTTCTACCTCCATTTTCCATGGACGGAGAGTCCTAACATCTTTTCTTTGGCATTCCTTGTTTTTCTGCTCAGTCCCTGCCTCAGTCCAAATGTGTGGAAAGTTGTCATCCTGGATTTGTCAAGAGGGCCCGAGAAGGAGAGCCAGTTTGCTGCTATGACTGCATTCCTTGTCCGGAGGGGACCTTCTCCACTCGGAAAGGTTGGTGACACCAGAGGAAAAGAAGGCCTTCTGGAAAAGGATTTTTCCACAGCATTTTGATAGAAAGTACAAATTAAAGCAGAAATTGAAGTTCAACTCTTTTTTTGTTTATTCAAAATGCACTACAAGTCCTCTAATTTTATGTACTTTAGTTATAAAGGTATTAGAAAATTATATTATCTTTCTTTTTCTGTGGAATGGTTAAGCAACCCATCTTGGAAAATATTCCTGGAATCAGGCTTTGTCCAAAAAGTATTTCTTGAAATATAAAAAAACCAGAATATTAAAGAAATGTTGCTTTTTGGCTTTCTCAGATACACAAAAATGCACCAAGTGTCTGGATGATAAATATCCAAATGAGGACAGAGTCCAATGTATCCCCAAAGTTATAACCTTCCTGTCTTATGAAGAACATCTGGGCATCATCCTGATCTCTTTTGCCCTACTCTTTTTCCTAATAACAGTCCTTGTTTTAATCATCTTCATTAAATACCGAGAAACTCCCATTGTCAAAGCCAACAACCAGGACCTCTCCTACATCCTCCTGGTCTTCCTTCTGCTTTGCTTCTTGTCTCCTTCTCTCTTCATTGGTCAACCATGGAAAGCCACCTGCCTTCTCCGACAAACGGTTTTCAGCATCATCTTCTCAGTTGCTGTTTCTTCTCTCTTGGCCAAAACCATCACGGTGGTGCTGGCTTTCCTGGCCACAAAACCCGGAAACCGAGTGAAGAGATGGTTGGGAAAGAGCTTGGCCAACTCCATCATCCTTTCTTCTTCTGCTCTCCAAATTATCATCTGCTCCATCTGGCTGGGAGTTTCTCCCCCCTTCCCTGACTCTGACCTCCACTCCCAGCATGGAGAGATCATCCTGCAATGCAACGAAGGGGCTGTTGTCATGTTCTACGTCACCCTCAGCTACATGGGCTTCCTGGCTGCCATCTGCTTCACGGTGGCTTTCCTGGCCAGGAATCTGCCTGGGGCCTTCAATGAAGCCAAGCTGATCACCTTCAGCATGCTGGTCTTCTGCAGTGTCTGGGTGACTTTTGTGCCCACCTACCTGAGCACCAAAGGGAAATACATGGTGGCTGTTCAGGTCTTCTCCATCCTGGCCTCCAGTGCTGGTCTGCTGGGCTGCATCTTCATCCCCAAGTGCTACATTATCCTTCTGAGGCCAGACCTGAACACAAAGGAGCATCTCACAGCCAGAATAAATGTAAAACCATGAGATATAATATCATGATATTATAAGAAAGGTAAAATGTCCTTTTATTTGAAAGAATACCTAAATTATTTCCACTTAGATAGTATGCAAGAATCAAAGACAATGATATATGTCTGTCTCTAAATGGAAAATGTTTGAATGACTGAAATTCTTGTGTCTTCCTATTCATCACAATAAATTTAGCTAAGGAGAAGAACTCGTTGAAAATCATTCAGAGGAATTTAATATTCGGCAGCTATCAATGAACCAGACACCGTATGAAAAAATTGAGCAATTATTCTTACTGACAATGGCTGAAAGTGTGTACCGTATATTTCAGACTATAAGTCACACCTAGATTTAGAGGAGGAAAACAAGGGGGGAAAAGGTTTTGGCTCCACTCGTCCCATTTTTGCCTTCCACGGCCTCCAGAAGCACTGTGCAGGCCAAAAACAGGCCTGTCTTTGGCCTCCTGAACCCTCCGTGTGTCCTGTTTTCACCAAAAAACATGCCTGGTTATGGCCTGCTTCTGGGGGCTGAGGAGGGCAAATACGGGATGCACGGAGGGTTCGTGTTAGATCGGGTAATGGAAAGGCACACACAGGATAACGGTAACAACAGCTCTTTATTAACTCAGTAGCAACTATATACAATCCAGCGAAGGTTGAGTCTGACAGCAGCCCTTTTATAGGGAGCTGTCATACCCTTCGACCAATGAGATTAAACCTCTGTTCCCACCGGAACAGAGGACTTGGTGGAAACCATTATAGCTGATGCTAGTATCTAACACCCCTCCCCTCTTAAATGGAGTAATCCGACTGGTTACGTAGTCATACAGGTAGGCAGGCATTTTGGTAGCTCTGCCTGACCTGTGCAGTCCAGTCGGAGGGTGTTCTTCGGACAGGTCGGATAGACCTGTTTGCTCCGCAGCTCCACTTGGTGGAAGCTCCTGGAACCTTTCACAGGCCGTGGCTAGAGCTTCTAGAGCCGGTTCGCTTGGAGCTTGCTGCGGGCCTGCAACACAACCAGATAAGTTCCCCGGTACCCTCGGGCTTGAGCTACCTGTGGATGGAGTGAGTTCTTGCTCCATTTGGGTAGGGCTTTGGCTAACTCGTGCAGGAGTTACCTCTGGTTGTCTAAGAGTGGAGTTGGAGAGGCGGCCACGGAGTTGGGCAAAGTGCCTTCTCCAATTCCGGCCGTCCTCGAGTTCTACAAGATAAGAGTGAGGCATGGTGATGCTTATCACTGTGGCAGGAATCCTTCCCCAGCGTAGTTATGGGCGTAAACTGAATCCCCTATGCTAAAGTTCCGAATTTTGCTTGTGGAGTCAGGGGGCGATTTGCAGAATAGTTTGGGTGTAGGCGGTCTAAGTGGGACCTTAGCCGGCGACCCATGAGAAGCTTGGAGGGGCTTCTCCCTGTAGTGGCACTGGGTGTAATGTGCTGAATTTGCAAATAGTGATCAACCCGTGTTTGCCAATCTCCTGGGCCCATCCTAGAGAGGGCCTCTTTTGCAAATATCACCATTCTCTTCGCCTGACCATTGGAGGCCGGATGGAATGGCGCGACCAGGGCATGTCTGATTCCCTGTGCTGCTAAGAAGGTCTCAAATTGCATGGCCATGAATTGGGGCCCGTTGTCAGAGACCAAGATGACGGGCAGGCCGTGTGTGGAAAAAAGTCTCCATAGTACCTTGATGACCGCTTCTGCCATACTGAAGGTCATCAGGACTGCCTCTAGCCATTTCGAGTAGGCGTCCACAACTACAAGGAATGTCTGGCCATGAACTGGGCCAGCAAAATCAATGTGCACCCTAGACCATGGTGCTTGAGGTCGCTCCCACTCCTTAGCGGGTGCCTCTGGGGGAGCATCTGGACTCCTGGCACGGTGTGCAGGTAGCCACCCATTCTTCAATCTCCCTGTCCATGTTAGGCCACCACACGTAACTCCTAGCCAAAGACTTCATCCTGACAATTCCAGGATCCCCTACGTGTAAAGCCTCTAATACTGCAATGCGCAGTTTGGGTGGAACAACGACCTGGTCCTCCCACAGCAAACAGCCATTAACAACAGAAAGTTTGTCGCACTTACAATGGTACATTTTGAATTCAGACCCAACAGGCCCCTTGGGCCACTCCTTCCACATCCAGTTCAAAATTTGTTTGATGATGGAGTCTTTTGCAGAGTGGCGGGCAACGTGACTAGATGAGACAGGACCAGTCTCTAAGCAGTCAATGAGCAGAACTGGCATCTCGGGGGTAGAGTCAGCAAGAAGTTCTAGTAGCGGGCAGCGGTTCAAGGTGTCGGCGTGCCCCAAAGTGGCACCTGGTTGGTGGACGAGGCGGTAGGAGTAGGCGGCTAAGAAAATGGTCCATCTGGTCATCCGCAGTGATAATAACACAGGAGTAGGTCGGTCCCCAGCCAGCAAGCCCAGTAGCGGTTTATGGTCCGTAATTAGTTTGAAATTACAGCTGAATAGGTACTCATGGAACCTCTTTACTCCGGCCACTGCAGCCAAAAGCCTCATGGTCCAGCTGGCTGTATTTCCGCTCTGCAGCGGACAAGGTCCTAGAGTAAAAGGCTATGGGAGCCTCAGTTCCGTTGGGCATGCAGTGGCTGAGGATGGCTCAGGAGTCAAAGAAAATCATATCAACATGTTTGGAAATGGGAAATGGTTGAATGAGTGTAATTCTTGTAACTCCCTTCCCTTTCAGCTCAATAAATGTTGAAAGTCATTCAGAGGCATCTTCCTTCCCCACTGACTTCGCTTGTCAGAAGGTCAGAAAAGGTTATCACATGACCCAGGGACTCTGCAACCATCATACGTAGGTACATGCCAGTTGCCAAGCATCTGACTTTGGATCATGTGACCATGGGGATGCCGCAATCATAAGAGAAAAAAAATAGTCATAAATCACTTTTTTCAGTCCCATTATAACTTCCAGTGGTCAATAGAGAAACGGTTGTAAGTTAAAGACTCCTTTTACCATTGCTAGGAGTTGGTCCTGGATGATTTGGGCCCAGGGCTGCTTTGGGGCCATAAACTCCTGAGCTCACACCTAGGGATGGCTGTCTGGAGCCCCCCAGCACCATAAGCCCAGGGGACTCCACCGCCCGCCCAGCCCCAGAGCCCCGGGGGTCAGGCAGAGAGTCTGGTGCAAGAACAGCAGCCATCACTGACCCCTCCTGGTGCCCAACTGAAGAAACAGCCTCTCTCCTCTGGCTATCTGTGGGACAAGGGCCCTGCATGCCTCCCAACCTGCAACCATCATAAGTACATGCCAGTTGTCTCCCCTCCTCTCCCCTCCCCTGGAGTCTCAGCTGGTGCCAAACCCAGAAAGCATCTCTGTGAGCAGAATCGCCCCCTCCAGTCCCAGCCAGGTCTCCGGGATGCATGCCAGAGCAGCCGTTTCCTCCCCCATGAAGTTCTGGATGAACCTGATAGAGTCTCCGAGTTCTCTGTGTTAGAAGATGCAGAATTTCAAATAAAGCTCTCTAGGATTATGCAGCTGACAAATTCTATTAGGAGCTGTGGTCTCCTTATCTCTCATGTAACTAGGTGAGACAGAAATAAATAAATTTTAAAAAAAAGATTGCTTCACCAACAATCTGGAATATTGAATGTCAAGTGCATAAGAAAGAGAGAGATCAGAGTCTTGGACTGCACATTAGACAAACAGCCTACTGGGATACTTGGGTTAAAGCATTTTCTGTGCATTCAGAATTAAACATTTATTGGAACCAAACATTGATTTGACATCTGCATAGGTGGGTCTGATTGCAATAAATTGTAGGATAATGCAGAAATGTGATTTATGTTTTTCTTATTCTTTTTTATCTGTTTCTTTTATTCAATTTTTATATACAGTGTTGTTAATGCTTTGTATTTAATATTCTGCTTCTTGATATGGCATAATGGCTAATCAACAATAATCTATTTAATTTGTTCATCAAAAGTTGAATTTATTAAAAAACAAAGTTTAGCATTTGGCAAAGGTATAATTAGCCAGGAGTCTACAATGTCAGTACATAGTATTTTTTTCACTGCCGAAGAGTGCTAGTCCATTCAGTTTCTGCTCATGAGCTTCTCCAGGGTGCATCCCAGGGGGTGAGCTAGCTCTGCCCCAGAAAGACGAGAGGGATCCTGTGGCATCACCCGGTCTTCTCTCACCACCAATGTTGCCTCACAGTTGGGTGTCACATCTGAGCAAGTCCAGCAACTGGTGCGGCCATCCCGCAAGAGCCCACCAAAGATCCTTGGAGACCCTTGAAAATGACTTTGGTCATCCTTGGGGTCCCTGTATGATTTGGCCTCTGCGTTGAAGGTGTTGCAAGTGTCACCAGAACCACTGAAGATGAGGAGGCTTCCATCACTGTGGAACCTCCATACCGGAATCCATCGATCCCAACATCACCATCATTGATGGGAGACGATGTCAGACGTTCAGCCCTGGTCAACAATGTGATGGTTGCCGCAATTTGTCCTGTGGCAAAAGAAACACAGATTGAATATTTTAAGAATAATGAAATAGAAACAAAACAATAAAAAACAGAGCAACCAAATTAAAGGCTCCTAGTTTTCTTTCCTATTAGTTTCCATAGTCCAACCACCTCCACAAAAAACCACAAAAGCAAGAAATGCAAAACAACAAAAGGTATTAAGATATTAAATAACAATAACCTCCTCCATGTCAACTGTCAACTGTACATACTTAATTTTATTGTATCTGATATATTTTGTATGAACTGTACACCGCCCCGAGTCCCTTTCGGGAGAGGGGGCGGTCTAGAAGCATTAAATTAAATTAAAATTAAATTAAATAACAACAATAATAATAACAACAGAATACCTTTAAAATAGAAAAATAAAGAAAACCTGACAACCACATTAGGTCACTTACCAACCATCACATTGTCGTGCAAGGCAGAACGTCTGACATCCTTCGCTCATCAATGATGGGGATGTTGGGGTAGATGGGTTCCGGTATGTATGGTTCCACCGTGATTATGGCGGCCTCCACATCTTCATTTCGTTGTTCTGGCGACACTTGCATACACTTTTTTCTGGGGATTGAAGAAGAAGAAAAGAATCAAATATAACTGCCAAGTACATTGTTTTCTTAACAATGATAATGAAGATAATTCTTAATGTCAGCTCCAGATTTTCAAGAAAAAATTGGGGGTTGGACTAGAAGACCTTCAAGATCCCTTCCAGCCATGAGGGATTCTATCCTTTCTCCTATTAGTTCCACCAACTTTTGGGGGAATCTTCCAGTGCCCCAGGGCTCCCCAGGTTGTGGTGATGATACTTCCTTTAACAGGAGCAACTTACTTGCATTGGTGGTAAAAAATGCAGAGGCCAACGAATAAATAGACCCCAACTATGAACAATGTGACTTTCCAGGGGTCTCCAAAGATGGTCTGGGGTCTTTCCCTGGATGGCTGCAACAGCTCGTTTGGGTCCATTTCTGAAAGAGAGAAGGGATGGAGGAAGAAGAGTCAATTTCTGGTTTTAATGGTTGGTGAAGGGAGCCCTGGCAGACTGGCAGCTGGGAAAGGGCTCCAGAGATCTGGGCCGAGTTGCCTGGCCCTCACTCGCTCAGCTTATCCGTGAGCCATAATTAAGGGGCGGAGCCTCCATGAGGTGACCGGGGAAGGGAAAAGCTGCCTCCTGTGCTGGCCATGCCCACCCTTTCACTTATACTGTCCCACCCAAAAAAACTCAGGCTAGGGCTTATTTTCAGGGAAAGACGGTATTTCTGACCTGTCCCGTTGTTCCCTCAATGCTCGGTTCTCCCTGAGAAGCTCCTGGTCCTCCCCAGCTTGTTCCCGAACTCTGCAGTGGAGATGATGGCTTTCCTTGTTTACATTATTGAGTTCTTTCTCCAAAATATTGATTCTGTGTTGGTTGTTTTCTCTGAGGACTTCCGCCTTCTCCCCAGTTTGTTTTTGAACCCTGCAACTCAGATCTCAATTCTCTTTTCTGAGCTGGTCTTACCTGAAATATTTCTTATGTAAAAGATCTAAACCAGAGTAAAATTAGCTTCCTTGGGTTTGTTACATGAGTCATCAGACTTGTTTAAGTTTAAAACTAATTAAAATACCTGGTATTTTGCTTATTGGCTTACAATTCAATAGAATAGAATAGAATTCTTTATTGGCCAAGTGTGATTAGACCAGTGCTTCTCAATTATTTTCTGTCATGACCCCCCTAGGAAGAAGAAAACATTTCGCGCCCCCCCCCCGCGCGACTGTAAATAGTATAATTTGTCTATAAAATTGTTATAAGTAGACCTCTGCATAACATAGCACACCGGTCTTTCCTCGTCTCCCACCGTAGTCACATGCTTTCTTTCCTCTTTCCCTCTTACTTGTCTATCCTTCCTTCCACCCTCCCTTCCTCCTTCCCTTCCTTCCTGCCTCCCTTCCAGTTCCCTCCTTCCTCTTTCCCCCTGCCTGCCTGCCTTCTTTCCCTCCTGCTTATCTATGCTTCCTTCCTTCCTTGCACCTCCCTCCCTTCTGCCTGCCTGCCTTCTTTCCTCTTTCCCTATCCTCCTATCCTTCCTTTCTCCCTCCCTCCTTCCCTGCCTCCCTTCCAGTTCCATTCTTCCCTCCTTCCTTCTGCCTCCTTCCTGCCTGCTTGCCTTCTTTCCTCTTTCCCTCTTACTTGTCTATCCTTCCTTCCACCCTCCCTTCCTCCTTCCCTTCCTTCCTGCCTCCCTTCCAGTTCCCTCCTTCCTCTTTCCCCCTGCCTGCCTGCCTTCTTTCCTCTTTCCCTATCCTCCTATCCTTCCTTTCTCCCTCCCTCCTTCCCTGCCTCCCTTCCAGTTCCATTCTTCCCTCCTTCCTTCTGCCTCCTTCCTGCCTGCTTGCCTTCTTTCCTCTTTCCCTCTTGCTTGTCTATCCTTACTCCCTCCTCCCCTTCTTCCCTCCCTCCCTGCCAGCAGCTCCTCCAGCATCCCAGCTGGAAGCAGCAGCACAACAGTTACCAGGGGCGAAGGGGTGGCGGTGGCAAGATCGGGCGACCGCCGCCCCTTTGTCCCTTCCCCAACAGCGGCTGTTGCGCTTCCGCTTCCAGACGGGCTGGCGGGGAGGCGAGCTACCTGCATAAAGACGCCGCCGAGGGCATGGCAGAATATATCCCGGCTTGAAGTGGCAGCGCTGGGGACTGCTCAGAGACTCATCAGAGCCGCGGGCTGGAGCTGTGCAAAAAGTCTGCTTGGGCTGGGGGGGGGGAAGGGAGGGAAGCCTGGGACAGCCATGCTTCCCTCCCTCCCACCCCCGCCCGAGCAGGCTTCGTGCACAGCTCCAGCCCGCGGCGCCAATGAAAATCCACAGTCCGAAGTGCTGCCACTTCCAGGCGGGATATATTATGCCTCGCCCACGCCGCCTACGCCGTTGCACCCAGATGGAAAGGGAGCCTTCGCGCCCCCCTTTACGGAGCCTCGCGCCCCCCCAGGGGGGCGCGCCCCACTATTTGAGAACCGCTGGATTAGACACACAAGGAATTTGTCTCTGGTGCATGTGCTCTCAATGTACATAAAAAGACAAGATACATTCGTCAAGAATCATAAGGTACAACACTTAATGATAGTCATAGGATACAAATAAGCAATCAGGAAACAATCAATATCAATATAAATCGTAAGGATGTAAGCCACAAAGCTACAGTCCTGCAGTCGTAAGTGGGAGGAGATGGGTGATAGGAACGATGAGAAAACTAATAGTAATAGTAAGGCAGCCTTAGTGAATGGTTGTAGGTCTATGTATAATTTCCTGTGTTTTGAACAAGTTGAAAAGAGTCAGGCTTTATTTTTCCCAACCTTATTCCAGGCAATGTAATTCAACCTAGAACTATGGGTAATAGGGGGGAGAGAGAGAGACCTAAGGAGTATTTAAGATGAAATTCTGGAAGAAAAGTCGGGGTTGCTATCTAAAAATTTCTCACTGCTCAGTTTCTCTTCAAAATCTTTGGAAAGTGCCTTATTTTCTGTAATTTGTTGGATACTTTTCACCGAAAGCTCCTTGTTCTTCAACTGGAGCTCCTCTTTTTCTTCACTAGAATCCCTCATGCTAAACACCATCAACAAATCTGTTGCAGGTAGTCTTCAACTTACAACCTTTCATAAGCGGCCATTCAAAGTTAGTGAAAAAACTGACATGACTGGTTTTCACACTTACAACTATTGCAACATCCCCATGGTCACATGATCAAAATTCACCCACTTGCCAACTGGCTCATATTTATGATAGTTGCAGTGTCCGAGGGTCATGTGATCAGCTTTTGCAGACTTCTGAAAAGCGAAGTCAACGAGGAAGCCAAATTCACTTAACAACCATGTTACCAATTCAACAACTGCAGTGATTCACTTAGCAACTGTGGCATAGAAAGGTCTTAAAGTGGGACAAAACTCACTTAGCAACTTAGCAATGGAAATTTTGGGTTCAACTGTGGTCATAAGTCAAGGACTACCTATAATACAGATGAAGCCCCAACAGGAGCCATGGCGAATGAGTGACTTAGAATTAAAGAGGAGCTGCCAGCTCATGTTGGCACACAATCTTGAAAGTGGGGCAAAGGAAGTCAATGTAAAGGAAGCATAGACACCAAAGGCCCTTGGCATTTTCTCCAGTATTCAGTGCTTTCTGCTCTCTTACTTTTTTTCCTTGGTCATTTTCTCCCTCTTTCTCTTACATACCTTCAGCTGCAATAGCCTGAAAGAAGCTTAATGCGTGAGTGCTCACTATTGGAAGGTCCCACTGTCTTGGGAGAGCTTTATTTATACTCTTATCCTGCAACTGAAAAACATTGAAGATGCAAAAGCTTTAATATTCTTTATGAAAAACTCAAATATTTGAACACTACTATATTTCCCTCATCTTTTCTTCGTGGTTAAATTTGCCCAACATTTCCCATCTTGCTTCTACTATCCTTGCTATTCTTCTGAACCTATAAGTAGTTCTCAATATACAATCATAACTGGTACTGGAATTTCCATCATAAGTCATTGTAGTCATAAGTCAAGTCAAAACCGATTTTATGACCATTTTTTATGACACATTAAATGAATCAACATGTTCTTAAATGAAACTTAATCAGCAGTTGTTAAGTAAATCTTAATCTGCAGTTGCTAAGCAAATGCTATGGCAGTAATTGTCAACCCATTCTTACAAATGAGTGGTTTTTTGCCAGAAAACGGCAAGAAAATTCACAAATTATGTAGGACACTGCAATCACTTGTAAATGCGACCTGGTTGTTAACTGCTCAAATTGCAACCCCATTACCCTGGAGGTGGTGCAATGGCTGTAAATGGTAGGACTAATCCTAAATGCAAGACCACTGTAACCTCTAATGAATGGTTGTAAATTGAGAACCACCCGAAAACCAGTTAGTTGAAATTCTTAATTGAACTGAACATAGTTGGAAAATTCGTGTAATCAAATTTCCAGTTTAACATGTACTCAAATCCGTGTATTCAGATCAGATCAAGTAGGCATGCTCCCAATTCAGGTAGCAAAATAAACCTGATGCTTATTTATTAAATACTAGCAAACATCAAAAATAGTAAACTGGCAAAAATGAGGCAAAGGACAAAATTGTGTGTGAGAGAGGGGGGTGGGGAAACAGCTTTACAGAGGCATCCAATTAAAAGTATTGTTTTCAAATTATGTAGAGTTACACTTTCTTCTGCCCTCATCATGTTGAATATATTACCCACTAAATTATTTCCTTAATAGTACAGAATAGAAGACAGATAACCTGGTGCCCTACTTTTCATCTCTATTCTAATACTTCTATATAAATAAAATAATTACAATTGAAATAACCAAATACCACCTTTGTTGGCATTGGTTCATGCTCTGTGCTCTATTACCATTTTTCCAGCTATACCCAGTGCTAATATAAATACTACTCCAAGACTTCCTCCATAAGACTATAATCAAACTAGATATTTTCCCATCCTATAAGTTTTATTTTATTCCTAATTACTATGTCCATAACTCTGTCCTTGTCTGTGTTAAAAATAATAACAATCCCATTTATGTAATTAAAATAAGTCTATGTACGTCAGGACAAGATTTTTATACTGTTACATAAATAAGTAAATAAAATTTGGGGTTTTTCTCTATTCAGAAGTGTTAGCCATTCTGTTTTATTCATCTAAAAATTTGATAACTGTTCTTTTCATCTCTTTATCAAAGTTATTAACAAAATGAATTAGTCATGTGATTTATATCTCACTTCAGTTTGAACACACTTTCTGAGTACAATTTTTTAGCTAAGTATGTATCCCCTAATTTTCATACAATCCCACTCAATTTAACTTCACATTAATAAAGATGGGATTTTTGGAGTCCAAAAACAACACATTAAAGACAAATTCTACATCAGGATTCTAAAACTCTTCAGCTCATTGACACCTTTATGAAGCTTCAGATTCTTCATCAACAGCAGCAGACTAATTTAAAAGTATTACTTTAACTAATGGTAAAATGAAAACTAATAAAAACACCTTACTTACTGAGCACCTTACTTCTAACTGAAAGAATGTTAGCAATGGTAGCTCGGAGACAAGCTGATAGAAACATTTTTTCAAAAGGAATTTTGACCATGAGCAGTTTATTTTTAAAAATTCAACTAGTAACCCTCTAAACTGCCTAGTAAATTGTCTTTACTTTAGAAAATTAGAGCTAAATGAGAGGTTATGTTGAGCTAATTAAATATTTTGATCTATTATGCAAAGATAGACAGTTTCTGGAGGATAAAACCTAAGCATATAATCCTTATACTTTTTAGTTCTTCCAGTTACCAGGATAGTTAGAAAATACTGTATTTTTCGGACTGTAAGATGCACCTTTTTCCCTCAGAAAAGAGGGTGAAAATGTGGGTGCATCTTATACGCTGAATATAGCATTTTTGATCTCCTAAAACCCCACCCTATTTGCAAAAAATGCTGTTCATAGCCTTTAGGAGGCTTCCAGAGTGCTCCTGGGGGCTGGGGAGGGCAAAAATGAGTGAAAATGGGCTAAATAAAACTACATAAAAGTACATAAAAAGAAAAACGAAAAGAGCCAGTTCAGGTGAGGAAACCAGGAATCTCTCAGCAGGGGGGAAAACACCCTGCTGAGACTGGATGCCATCTTGGGGAGAGTCAGAAAAACACTTTCCTTCCAGTTGTTCAGCAGATGCCAGTCCTGGATGCTCAGCCATCATCCCTGAGTCCTGCAGGTCATTTTTCACCAGATGTCCAGGAATTTGAACCCCTGGCACTATCCTTCTTGACCTGGAACACTAGAGAGCCAATCTGGGTTTCTGTTATGTGTGTTTCCCCCAATTGTTTAGGGGGGAGGCACTCTTTGTCCGATTCCTCTCATGAGTCCTGTCCAGTATGCTTGAACGTCAGTTGTAGCCCTAATCTTCCTCAGAGCACACAAGCCCCACAACCACATCAAGGTCCTGCCTCATTGGGGGATTGTGGTTCTTCACACAGTCAGCCAGATGTTCAGACTGGATGTCAGCTCTTCCAAGGAAGGCGGCCTTTGGCAATTGACCGATGGTGAGGTTGTCAATGCCGATGGGGTCCAAATTGGCCTCCAGTTGTTTTGGGATTTCACCCACTGCAGCTATTCATCCTGGGGCAAAAAAAGCACAAATTTAATATTTTAATTAAAAAAAATAAGTAAGCAAGAAATAATAAATAAAACTTAGCAACCAAATTAATATTTAAAACTACCAGGCTCCCACTCTTCTTCCTTTTTAGTTTTCAAGGCCAGCCGTCCCCACCCAAAAACCCAAAGCAGGCAATGCAAAGCAACCAAGGATCCCAGGTGACCTCAAGAGACCCCAAATCCTCTCCCTTCAGCTAGGACTCTTCTTTTGGACAAGTCCTCCATCCACTCACTTCCTGCAGCCTCCAAGTTGCCCACTGACTGCAGTCAGCTGGGTTTTTCTGCCTCTTGAATAGAATCCATCTAAGAATTAAATAACAATAATATCATAATAATGAGAAAAAAAATGACAACCAGATTAGTTCAAACACTTACCTTCCATCACATTGTCATGCAAGGTAGAATGTCTGACATCCTTTGTTCATCAATGATGGGGATGTTGGGGTAGATGGGTTCCGGTATGTAAGGTTCCACCGTGATTATGGTGGCCTCCACATCTTCATTTTGTTGTTCTGGCGACACTTGCAGACACCTTTTTCTGGGGATTGAAGAAGAAAAAAAATCAAATATAACTGACAGGTACATTGTTTTCTTAACAATGATAATAAAGATAATTCTTAATGGGGACTCCAGATTTTCAAGAAAAGATTGGGAGTTGGATTAGAAGACCTCCAAGGTCCCTTCCAGCCCTGAGGGAGTCTATACTTTCTCCTGTTAGTTCCACCAACATTTTGGGGGGCTTTCAGTGCTCAAGGGATCTCCAGGTTGTGGTGATGCCACTCCCCTGATCAGGAGCAACTTAGTTGCACTGGTGGAAAAATATTCAGAGGTCAATGAAGATATAGACCCCAAGGACAAACAAAGTCGCCTTCCAGGGGTCTCCATAACTTGTCAGAAGGTGCAAAGAGGAAAAAACTGAAGAGGAAATGCTTTGTAAAGTTGATTTGATTCTTTTAAATTTATTTTGTAATGTAAATATATATCTGGATTTGGAATACCCTTCAAGATCTTTTTTTAATCCCTTCAATTCTGTTAAAATGGAAGAGACTGAACTCGTGTGGCCATCCAGTGAGAACCCTCAGAATTTCCTTGGAGATCCTGGAAAACGACATTGGTCATCTTTGGAATCTATGCGTTGTTTGGCCTCTGCGTTGAAGGTGTTGCAAGTGTCACCAGAACCACCAGCTGAAGATGAGGAGGAGGCCTCCATCACGGTGGAACCTTCATACTGGAATCCATCGATCCCAACATCACCATAATTGATGGAAGATGATGTCAGACGTTCAGCCCTGGTCAACAATGTGATGGCTGGAATTTCACCCATGGCCGCAATTTGTCCTGGGGCAAAAGAAGCACAGATTGAATATTTTAATCATAATGAAATAGTAAGCAACAAACAAAACAATAAAAAACCCTGAGCAAACAAATTAAGGTTAAAGGCTCCTAATTTTCTTTCCTGTTAGCTTCCATAGTCCAACCACCCCCACCCAAAACCCCAAAGCAAGAAATGCAAAGAACAAAAGGCGTTAAGAATTAAATAACAACAACAATAACAAAATGCCTTTAAAATAGAAAAATAAAGAAAAACTGACAAACACCAATCATCACATTGTCGTGCAAGGTAGAACGTCTGACATCCTTTGCTCATCAATTAAGATGATGTTGGGGTAGATGGGTTCCAGTATGTTCGGTTCCACCGTGATGATGTCAGCCTCACGTCTTCATTTCGTTGTTCTGGTAACATTTGCAGACACCTTTTTCTGTGGATTGAAGAAGAGGAAAAGAATCAAATATAATTGACTGGTACACTGTTTTCTTAACAATGATAATGAAGCTTATTCTTAATGGGGGCTCCAGATTTTCAAGAAAAGATTGGGGGTTGGACTAGAAGACCTTCAAGGTCCCTTCCAGCCCTGAGGGATTCTATCCTTTCTCCTATTAATTCCACCAACATTGGGGGGGGGGGCTTTCAGTGCCCCAGGACTCCCCAGGTTGTGGTGATGATACTTCCTTTAACAGGAGCAACTTACTTGCATTGGTGGTAAAAAATGCAGAGGCCAACGAATAAATAGACCCCAACTATGAACAATGTGACTTTCCAGGGGTCTCCAAAGATGGTCTGGGGTCTTTCCCTGGATGGCTGCAACAGCTCATTTGGGTTCATTTCTGAAAGAGAGAAGGAATGGAGGAAGAAGAGTCAATTTCTGGTTTTAATGGTTGGTGAAGGGGGCCCTGGCAGGCTGGCGGCTGGGAAGGGGCTCCAGAGATCTGGGCCGAGTTGCCTGGCCCTCACTCGCTCAGCTGATCCGTGAGCCATAATTAAGGGGCGGAGCCTCCATGAGGTGACCCAGGAAGGGAAGGGCTGCCTCCTTTGCTGGCTACGCCCACCTCTTCACTTATACTGGCACACCCCAAAAAACTCAGGCTAGGGCTTATTTTCAGGGAAAGACGGTATTTCTGACCTGTCCCGTTGTTCCCTCAATGCTCGGTTCTCCCTGAGAAGCTCCTGGTCCTCCCCAGCTTGTTCCTGAACTCTGCAGTGGACATGATGGCTTTCCTTGTTTACATCATTGAGTTCTTTCTCCAAAATATTGATTCTGTGTTGGTTGTTTTCTCTGAGGAGTTCCACCTTCTGCCCAGCTTGTTTTTGAACCCTGCAACTCAAATCTCGATTCTCTTTTCTGAGCTGGTCTTACCTGAAATATTTCTTCTGTAAAAGATCTAAACCAGAGTAAAATTAGCTTCCTTGGGTTTGTTACATGAGTCATCAGACTTGTTTAAAATTAAAACAAAATACCTGGTATTTTGTTTATTGGCTTACAATTCAATAGAATAGAATAGAATTCTTTATTGGCCAAGTGTGATTGGACACACAAGGAATTTGTTTCTGGTGCATGTGCTCTCAATGTACATAAAAAGACAAGATACTTTCGTCAAGAATCATAAGCTACAACACTTAATGATAGTCATAGGATACAAATAAGCAATCAGGAAACAATCAATATCAATATAAATCGTAAGGATGTAAGCCACGAAGCTACAGTCCTGCAGTCGTAAGTGGGAGGAGATGGGTGATAGGAACGATGAGAAAACTCATAGTAATAGTAATGCAGCCTTGGTGAATGGTTGTATGTCTATGTATAATTTCCTGTGTTTTGAAGAAGTTGAAAAGAGTCAGGTTTTATTTTTCCCAACCTTATTCCAGGCAATGTAATTCAACCTAGAACTATGGGTAATAGGGGAGAGAGAGAGAGAGCTAAGGAGTATTTAAGATGAAATTCTGGAAGAAAAGTCAGGGCTGCTAGCTAAACATTGCTCACTGCTCAGTTTCTCTTCAAAATCTTTGGAAAGCTCCTTCTTTTCTGTAATTTGTGGGATACTTTTCACCGAAAGCTCCTTGTTCTTCAACTGGAGCTCCTCTTTTTCTGACAAGAGCCTTGAAATTTCCATGGTCTTCCTGTAAATTATAAAGAACAGAGAGAAATTGGCCTCCTTACTTTTTTTCACTTGAAACATGACATTGTTTTGTAAATTTAAAAAATATTAAACATAACTTTGTGTGTTTTGTGTGTCTGTGTGTGTATATAAAATTCAGTTTTTCTCTTTCTGCTATAACAACCAGCAGTTTCTCCTTACAGGGAACAAAGCTTCAGCCATTTATTGGGGTATATGAGAAATCAGTAGATTTTCAGGGGCTTCAGCTGTGCCTGAATGCTTCTGCAGCCACATTATTCTACTTTTTTTAATTCTCTTGTTTTCCCCCTAAAAGATTGCAGATCGCAGGATCCAATCTGGGTCGATCACTGGGACCTCAGGTTGAGCCTCCTGAGCTTTCGGACTCATGCTGGGACCCTTCCTCAGGAACTCAGGGACTTGAGGGGGGTCAGCAGCCCCCAGGGGTCTCCAGGGAAGCCTTGCCTCTTTCCCGCCTCTTCCTCTTCCTCTTTGGGACTTTGAATTAAGGCATCAAACAGACAAGAGGCAGAGACTGTACAGGTAGTCCTCGACTTACGGCAGTTCGTTTAGTGACCATTCAAACTTACAATGTCACTGAAAAAGTGACTTATGACCGTTTTTCACACTTACGACCATTTTAGCATCCCCATGGTCACATGATCAAAATTAAATGCTGTGCAATTGGTTCCTATTTATGACGGTCGCAGAGTGCGGGGGTCACGGGATACCCTTTTGTGACCTTCTGACCAGCAAAGTCATGGGGAAGTCAGGTTCACTTAACAACTGCAGTAATTCACTTAACAATAGTGGCAAGAAAGGTTGTAAAATGGGGCAAAATTCACTTAACTGTCTTGCTTAGCAACAGAAGGTTTGGAGTCAATTGTGGTCATAAGTGGAGGGCTACCTGTTGTAGGAGATCTTGTAAAATCCAGAGGAGGGGGCTTGGGGCCTGGGAAAGGGGAAAGCAAATAGAAAAGAGAGAAAGATAAACAGAAAATTTCATCTCCACTTTCTGGACTCATCACAACATTCACACAAAAGTCACACAGACTGGAATAAATGGTGGATGGGGGAAGGGTCAGCATTCACACTCAGCACCAAAGCAAATCCAACTTTTGAAAGGGAGAAACTTACAATTTCCGTTTCTGTAAACCTCTGCAGGATTTTCAACCAGATGGTTGGTTCTGTTTACATGGACACAATTTTAATATAGGCAAATAAACCATGAAAACCCACCTTCTCTTTCCCTCCACAAAGCCACAGAGCCCCCTCCCCTCCCTGGTTGTATCTGCAGGGACTTTTATCATTATCACAGCCCTGCAGAGACCCCGGATTTCCTCCTCTCTGCTTCTCAGCTGAAGAAAGAAATTCTTTCTTTCTTGTGTGGAATCCAATTGACGGGAGGCAGATTGATTAAAAACCCATCTCCTAATACTGATATTTGTAATGGCCTGAAGGTCTTTGTCCGCTTCTCATCAGCCTTGGGGGCTTCAGATTAGAGGCTTGCAATACAGGAAGCCAATTAATTCATCAAAAGGAAGCAGAAGTGGGGCCCCTGGGACCCCCCCCCCCCATTGCTGGGCCACAGCCGGTTTCCCTGTTTCTTTGGGAAAGGTTCCTTCCCAACCAGAGCCAGCCCCCTCCCCCAGCTAGGTGGGGTCGCTCCAGCCCCTCCAGGCTGCCTGCCTGCTGCTGTTCCCCCCATGGCTCTCCTGGGTGGGGTGGCGGCCACAACCTCTGGAGACAGAGCCCTGATGTGGCCCGGCAGGGAAGAGGTGCCCCCGACGCCCACAGCCCAGCTGGGATGAAGCCCCTCCAAGTGCCCCAACTCTCTCAGGCAGCCCCCAGGGAGGGTGGAGAAGGGCCTGGACAGCAGGCGGGAGGTGGGAGTGGAGCTCTGAGAGGCCAAGAGGACCAGGAGTCCAGAGAGGGAAAATGAGGCAAGGAAGATAATAAAGAGAAATATTGAGGGGAGAAAAGAGAGGGGAGGGGAAGGGAGGGAAGTACCCCAGGCCCACCCCCTTCCTTAAGGGCTGTTCAACCTTCTGTAAAGCAAGGCAGGGGAATTGGGGCTTCTGCATGTTGTGGGGTAGCCTCTTGTATGCAATCAAAGCTAAAGTGTCAAAGAACAGCAGCATAATGTTACACAGACATATGAACAAAAAATAAAAAAACTCCTGCCTGCAGGTCTTTGCATGGAATCCATCCCAACCTCAGAGAGACCCAGGAATTCCTCCTCTTCTCATCTGGAGGAAAGAAATGGTTCAGGTTGAATCCAATTGACGGGAGACGTAGATAGAAAATAATGTTCTGTCACTTATACATGGAATGGAATGATAGGATTTGTCTGGTTATGATTAGCTTTGATGGCTTCAGATCGCAGCCTGACAAAGTAAAAGAAAGACATAATCGGAAGGGATTGTGGCTCAAGCAGGAGACCCTCTAGGGCAGGGGTCCTCAAACGTTTTAAACGGGGCCAATTCATGGTCCCTCAGATTGTTGGGAGGGACAGACCTGCTGGATGGACGTGGCTAGGTGGTCATGTGACTGGGTGGGCATGGCTAATTTAACAGTCCATTAAACAATTAAACTTTAATTTGTTTTGCTCCTGGGGTTGTTTTATTTGCTTTTGTTTGCTTGTTGCTCTTTTGGTTGACTTTTCTTTTTACTAGATCCTTTTTTTCAGTTGTTTAGGAGCCTAGTGGTTGATTTCAGGAAACTCAGCTTTGCAGCAATTCTCCTAAGTCCCAAAAAAGCTTGAGAAATCTATCTCTGTCGCTCTGTCTCTCTCTCTCTCTCTCTCTCTCTCTGTCTCTCTTTCTCTCTTTCTGTATGTCTCTCCTCTCTCTCTCTTTCTCTCCCTCTTCCTCTCTTTTTCTCTCTCTGTCTCTCTCTCCCTTTCTTTCTTTCTTTCTTCTCTCTCTCCCACTTTCTCTTTCTCTCTCTCCTTTCTCTCTCTCTCTATCTTCTCTCTCTTCCTCTCTCTTTCTCTTTCTCTCACTTTCTTTCATTCTCTCTCCCACTCTCTTTCTCTCTCTCCTCTCTCTTTCTCTCCCTGTCTCCCTCTCTCCCTCTGTCTCTCTCTCTCTCTTTCTGTATCTCTCTTTCTCTCCCTCTCCCCCCCTCTATCGCTCTGTCTCTCTCTCTCTCCCTCTATATTCTCTCTCTCCCTCTCCCTTTCTCTCCCCCCTCTCTATCGCTCTGTCTCTGTCTCTCTCTCTCTAATCCCTCCCTCCCTCTCTTTCTCTCTCCCTCTCTCCATCGCTGTTGCTCTCCCTCCCTCTCTTTTTCTCTCCCTCTCCCCCCTCTCTCTATTGCTCTCTCTCTCTCTTTCTTTCTTTCTCTCTCCCCCTCTCTCTTTCTCTCTCTTTCTATCTTCTGGAGACGGGGTGGGTGGGTGAAAAACAGGCCCGTGTTTCACCTCCCCCACGTCCAGAAGCATTCTGCAGGCCCAAAACGGGCTAAAATGGCCTTTGGGGGGGGGGCGCTACCGGGACATCTGTGTTTCCCATTTTTCATTTCTCCAGGAGCCCTCTGCAGGGCAAAAATGTTGGCCTTTCCTTCCCGTTCCAACCCATGGGGCTCATGAAGGTAAGTCCTGCACTCAGCTGAAGGGTGGGGTCCAGCAGGTGGGTGAGGCGATGTGGGTGGGGCATTAGTTTGAGGACCCTTGCTCTACAGTCCCAGTTGAATGGCTCTCCAGTCTCTTCTTCAAAGCCTTCAGGGATGGAGCCCCCACAACTTCTGGAGGGAGGCCTTTCCATGGATTCATTGTTCTCATTGTCAGGAAATGTCTCCTGAATTCTAGGTTGATTCTCTCCTGGACCAGTTTCAATCTGTTACTTTCTGCCTTTAGGTGCTTTGGGGAATAGGTGGGCCCCCTCTTCTCTGTGACAGCCTCTGAACTGTTGGAAGGCTGCTATCAGGACACCCCTAATCCTTCTCTTCATTAGTCTAAAATGGACCCAGTTCCTGCCATTGTTCATCATGTGATTCAGCCTCCAGGCCCCTCCTTATCTTTCTTGCTCTTCCCTGCACACTTTCCAGACTCTCAAGATCTTTTTTTTTAAATCATGATGACCAAAACTGGATATAGGATTCCAAGTGTGGTCTTACCAAAGCAGTATAAAGCATGTATAGCATGCAGCATTAATGGTATATAAAGTATATCCTATAAAATATATAAATTATATAGGATCAATTGAATTCTCAATAAGAAAACTGCTGTAGCTTTAAAAATCTTCAGCTTCATTTTATCCCTGAGCTTGAAGGTTCTTTCCAGATTGACTGTCCGAGGCCTCCTGAGCTTCAAGAGAGCTCTTGAGCTCCTTCCAGGACTCATAAGAGGGTCAGTTGGGCTTCTTGGACGAATGACAGTGGGGGGGGTGGGGGTGTCTCCAGACTGGAGACAAACTGGCTGCTTCCCTGCAGGGAGAAACCTCACCCAAAAGTTGCACCCAACAATGCCAGAAGCCCAGTTTTCTTTTGTTGTGTGTTTTTCACACACACACACCCCGGCAAAAAATCCAAAAGTTTTATTTTGTCATTAAAAAATCTCTATTTCAGCCAATTTATCATAATTATCCTAAAATCTCTGCCAGTTTTTCTTCTACGAATAGTCTCACTGAACGATCTTGAAAGAGGCTGACAGTCCAGCTATTTCTCTGCTGGTGTCCACCACTTCCAGACCATGATTCTTTGTGGGAGGGTTGTGATTTTGTTCTCTGTGGTCTTGTGGATTTTCTCACAAAGCTGGAAACTCTTTGAGGGAGTGGGCAGTCCAGAAACATGAAAAAAAAACACTACCTAAATACCCTTAGGCTTCCCCTCCTCTATGCTCGACTCCCTCTGCAGCCCCAGACCTTCCCCCTCAGAGCTCAATGCAGCTTCTTCTCCAACGGGGTCACCCAAACTGACCAATCCTAAGCCAATAGGAACCCCCCTGCGACTCTCTCTTCTCTCCTGAAAAGGTGTCTTTGTCCACTTCCCTGGGCACAGGATGACCGCTGAGTCTGACTCTTTCCATTGCCTCAGACATTCAGCCAGACACGGAGTTCCCCACCGGTGTTTCCAAAACCATCAGGAGCCCCTATGGATCCCCCTGCGAGACCCCCAGAGTGGAAAAATATCCCCCTTGCTTTTCTCCCAGAGATTCTGATGTTTTCCCCTTCAGAACATGATCTGTCTGATCTTGGTCCTTCTCTGGAGTTGGAGGGTCTTCCTGGCCAACCTCTCCTCTTCCTGCCCTGTGCTGATTATTGTGGTCCTTGGATTCACATCTGGGGCTGTTTCTCTTCCCACCCAGGAGGAAAAGTTTTTTAATCATCCCCTCCAATTTCACCCCCTCCCTTTCTTTCCTGTGGAGGCACCAGTGGGGGCTTCGGACCCCCTCCCATCCCTGGGACACAGCCGGTTTCTCTGTTTCTTTGGGAAACATTCCTTCCCCAAGCAGAGTCTACCTGAGTCCCATCATCCACTTCCCTCTCTGCCTAGGATCAGCTCAGGCAATTCCTCCATTCAGACAAAGGAAAAAGGGAGTTTGGACAGTGTCTCTGGGTGAGTCTTCGTTCCTCAGCACAGAAAGGTCACACTGATCCCTCCAAAGACAAATTCCCCCGGCTTCTTGGACACCTCCGGCCATTGCTCAGCTTAGGTTGCAGCAGGGCCAGAGTGGCTGAGAATTGGGGTGGAAGGGACCACAAACACTCCACAAACCTCCCCAGCCACAAGAGACTCTTAGACACAGACTGTGGCCTCACACAAACTCCTCAATGGTGCCTTTATGTGGTGTCAGGAAGACATATGGGATCAATCTCACAACACTCACCCAAAGGGCTGCCCCATTTGTTGTCCCCGGTGGCAGATCGAAGATTGTGAATCCCACCCCTGACACCAGTTTCTGTGAAATCAAACACAGGAGCCAAAAAAACCAACAATCAAAATTCACTGCAGTTGTTATTTATTCAGTGTCCACTGGAGGAATTTCCCTCCAGAACATAGCAGGACAGATTCCCACAGTCAAAAGGATGCACTCATATTTACACATTTCAAGAAAGGAGGAGAAAATGATAATTATCAATATGCAAATCTAATAGATAATATAACCATGAATATTCATAATTAGCACACATTAAGGTAGGTTCATGGCCACCTACTGTTACTATCCTTAAGAAAGAGATATTGTCTAAATAAAAAGAAACATATCAGCTGCATTTCCAGAATTTGGATAAAATGCATTGAGAAATAAGGGCATAAAGGTTGAAGGTGCATTAACTCTTTATTTCTATCTTATTAACACATTCTCATTCCTCCAAAAATTGGTTATCTCACAATCTTCCAGACACATTTATTTGAATAAAAATCGTTGCCCCACTCATGTATGGAGAATAGCTTGGAGTTGAAATTCTTCTCTCTCACATCTCCACGTTTCTTTTGGCTGTCAGCTGCTCCTTTGTGTTCAGGTCTGGCCTCAGAAGGATAATGTAGCTCTTGGGGATGAAGATGCAGCCCAGCAGACCAGCACTGGAGGCCAGGATGGAGAAGACCTGAACAGCCACCATGTATTTCCCTTTGGTGCTCAGGTAGGTGGGCAAAAAAGTCACCCAGACACTGCAGAAGACCAGCATGCTGAAGGTGATCAGCTTGGCTTCGTTGAAGGCCCCAGGCAGATTCCTGGCCAGGAAAGCCACTGTGAAGCAGATGGCAGCCAGGAAGCCCATGTAGCTGAGGGTGACGTAGAACATGACAACAGCCCCTTCGTTGCATTGCAGGATGATCTCTCCAGGCTGGGAGTGGAGGTCAGAGTCAGGGAAGGGGGGAGAAACTCCCAGCCAGATGGAGCAGATGATAATTTGGACAGCAGAACAAGAAAAGACGATGGAGTTGGCCAAGCTCTTCCCCAACCATCTCTTCACTCGATTTCCTGGTTTTGTGGCCAGGAAAGCCAGCACCACTGTGATAGTTTTGGCCAAGAGAGAAGAAACGGCAACTGAGAAGATGATGCTGAAGACCGTTTGTCGGAGAAGGCAGGTGGCTTTCCTTGGTTGACCAATGAAGAGAGTAGAAGACAAGAAGCAAAGCAGGAGGGAGACCAGGAGGATGTAGGAGAGGTCCCGGTTGTTGGCTTTAACAAGGGGAGTTTCTCGGTATTTAAGGAAGATGATTAAAATTAGGTCTGTGACCAAGAATAAGAGTAGGGCAAAAGAGACCAGGATGATGCTCAGATGTTCTTCAAAAGACAGGAAGGTTATAACTTTGGGGATACATTGGACTCGTTTGTCATTTGGATAGTTTTCATCTGGACACTTGGTGCATTTTTCTGCATCTGAGAAACCAAAAAGCAATTTTCTTTAATAGTCTGTCATTTTATCTTACAAGAAATGCCTTCTTTGGATAGGTCTATGAAGTTGAGGAAAGTCTTAGGATATTAATTATTTCTGGTGTAATGAGTAGAATCTTCATAGGAAGCTACATTATTGCAAGTTAATAATGAATCATATAATCTTTTTAGGCAAATATCCTGAGTCCTAGCAGTGAGAACAATTAACCAGTGGAACAGCTGGCCTTCAGAAGTTGTAGTTGCTTCAACACTGGAGGTTTTTAAGAAGAGACTGGAAAGTCATTTGTCTGAAATGGTATAGATTCTCCTGCTTGAGCAGGAGGCTGGACCAGAAGACCTCCAAAGTCCCAGCTCTACTCTGATTGATTGATTAATTGATCTACATGACTGGCAGGCTATTTGTGTAATGAGTTCCCCCTGTAACTATCCACATCATCACATTATGGACCTGTGAAACCTTCTCAGTGAACCTCAAGGGGAGGACCCAATATACAGTGAATTGAAGGTCTTTCAGAAGGTGGACCTAAAACAATTCATCAAGTTTGAAAGAACTCAGATGTTCCTAGAAAGGTAAACTTAGCAACACATATCCAAACTAAAAAGCAGGAGAGATATTTCCTCTGCTGTTATTAAAGCTTGCCCAGTCTGCCACACCCTCCTCCCATCTCTTCCCAGGCTCTCCTTCAAAGTCTTTTTGGTTTACTTCCTTAGATAAGAAATTGTGCAGGTTAAAAAAAAACCTAGGTGTACTTCATTCTGTCCTTTAACTTGCACTTTCATGAAAATGTTTGGATGGATCCATTTCCACAAAGCCTTCAATTTTCCTCAATGTGACCCATGTGGAAGCATGGCTCAGTGGCTGAGACATTGAGCTTGTCAATCAGAAGGGTTGGCATTTCGGCAGTTCAACTATCTACTATCGAATCTCTAGCAGGGGGTTGGACTAGATGACCTCCAAGGTCCCTTCCAACTCTGTTACTGTTACCTTCCTGAGTGGAGATGGTCCCCTCAGGACAAGGAACACAGTCGTAGCAGCAAACTGGCTCTCCTTCTCGAGCCCTCTTGACAAAACCAGGGTGACAATTTTCCACACATTTGGACTGAGGCAGGGACTGAGCAGAAAAAAAAGGAATGTCAAAGAAAAGATCTTAGGACTCTCTGTCCATGTAAAATGGGGGTAGAAATGGATGGAGACAAGTAACCTCTGGTCTTCACTGAGGTAAATGTGAAACCCCTGACTACTACTAATCAGATGCAGGAGGTATATTAACTGGCAGATTCTTCATTTAGTTCCTTCCTTTTCCTTTTGGAATTTAACATTACAATAAAGTACTTTTCTATTTAATAAAATCTAGAGGGAATTGGAATTGAAAAAAGATTTAAGTATGATGATATATTCATACTGAAACTGAGACTAAGGTTTACTGTAAAAGATTTAGGAAACTTTTATTCCATTAGATTTTTCAATAAAGAATAAAACTGTGATGAAGAAAGAAACCTCTGGCCAGTAAGATCTTGAAAGATTTCCATAAAACATGGCAAAGCTCCTCCACTTAGGTCGCATCTGTTAAAGAACTTCCATTAGATGACACCAACTGGCATGGAAGGCCAACCACCCTGGAGACTATAGGCTTTGCCCTCTTGAAATGGGACCTCAGGCTTTGGAAAAACAGAGAAAAGACACCAAAATTTCTCCCACCTTATTGAGCAACTTTAGCTGTGAAAGACCATCTTGGTCGATAGAAAGTCTCTGTCTTTCAAAATATGCCAGAATCTCTTTCCTGGGATCCTCCTTGGGTAGAACCAAGAAGCTGCCAATGGTCAGATCTGCTTTTATCTCTCCATTTTTGTCCAAGTACAGTTTAAAGTGGGAAATATTGAGCAACTCATTCTTCTTCAGAAAGGGGTGAAACTAGAATGGGAACATCCAGGAATTTGAAAAGCAAGAAACTTTGTTTCTTATTGAATCTTTCTTCTACAATTGTCTAATCTCCAAATATGGTTAAATACGATACAAAAACTGTCATCATCTTCATAAGAGAATGAAAAAGGTTGAGAAAAAGTTGTCAATCATATATTGACAAAATATAGAGAAAATATAAGTGACAAAATTGGTCAATTATAGGGAACATTCTAGAGCAGAAAACAAATAAAATGAACAGAGAGGAAAAAAGATGATCCATAAACTCTTTGAAAACAACAAGCTGATTCAAAAAGCATGGGTTGATCAAGAAATCTGTCAGGCTAATCTTCTCCCTTGTAATCCTGATGGAAAATGCCTCCAGATGTGCTGGAAGAAAGATGAGGGATACCAAACTTGATATGCATGTTTGTGAAAATGATCTCAAAATCATTAACTGGAAACAGAATCTGAGTCAGCAGGCTGATGTTCATGGAAAGAAGGCAAATGCAGCCATAAGAATCTGAGGAAGTGAACGTTCTGGTTTGGGGAGACCCCAACTCAAGGACCAGGTCCCCTTGCAGGCACCATGCTTGGAGGAAAATTTGCACAAAATCTACGTGAACTTCAGTGAAGCACAAATAAGCCCAGAAAGAGCTCAAAGGCGCTGCTCTTAGCCTTGAGGAAAGACAAGAAGGAGAAGAGCTGAAGATCAAGAGGAGTCTGGGAGCCCCCTTTCCAATTGAAACAATCTCTCGATTGGAGAAGGGTGGATACAGCCTTCTTCTAATCACTGACATGCATTACACACAAGCATAAGATCTGCTCACTATTATTCCAGAGTGTCAGACGTGGAAAAATGAATTCAGTTACAAGAGAGGAGATTTTAGCCGAATGAGAGAGAAAAATACGATAAAAGGATGAGCTGTTTTAGAGCTGAGCCAGGAAAGCAGAGAAGTTCAGTCTCCTCTTCGTGGATTATCTGAATTCAAAGACTGAGCAGCCATCAGTCAGAGAAGCTTTAATTGGGATTCCTGCAGAGAGGAGGGGTTGGGCTAAATGGTCTCAGGGTCTCCTCCAAACTTATAAAGTTTGTCATGCCACAACATGCAAATATTGTGCTGTTGTTGCTCTAACTCCACCCACCTAGTGGCTGGGGGCAGACGAGCCTAACTATATGGTCTGAGACTCCATTTTCTGTCAGCCTTTGGAGAAGATGGAAGCAGCCATTTTGACTGAGATACCTGGTCATCGGAGACGGCCTCCGTCCTTCACAAGGAGCATTGCTGGAGAGATTCCAGCTGCTTCTTTGTTGGCTGTTAGTTCATGCTGCCTATCTCGTATTTATATTTGATTTTCATTATTTGCATCTCTTCAATTTCACCGTGCCCTAAACATCCAGATCCACGTCAGGCTCCCTTTCATTGGAGGAGAATAGGGGGGCTTAGCTGCCTGTCCAGCTGCACACAGACCCACGTGCAATGGGGACAGAACAAAGGTGGAATTCCACCAGGCTAATCACAAACCCACAAATACAAGAATTTATTTTTAAAAGAATACAGCATTTTCAAAGTAGTAGTGTTTAATATAAAAATGCCATGGTATTTACTCTTTGGAACCATTAATTCCCTGAGTAATTAAATTGGCCAGATCTGTTGAGATTATTCCCCTCCTTCTGCTCTGGATTCCTCCTCCAAAGGATCTAAGATTAATGGATCCATACCGGGGGGGGGGCATACCTGCCATGGCTGCAACCTTGGAGACCCCAAGAACTTTTCTCCCGCCTTCCTTTTCTTCCTCAATCTGGAGGTATACGCGGCATTCAAGGCCTGGGCCAGAGTCTTCATGAGACTGTAATCTTGGACATAATTTTTCATCCTGATCCTGTTCCTTTTCTCTTGGGTCTCCAGTGGGGCTTTCTGGGTGCATCTTCTGCGGCCTTTGACAGAAAAGATAGGCTTTGAAACAGAACAACGAAAATAATGATCTTGAAACTTTTCTTCCACAAAGAAACGGGGTTCAAAGGCATCATCCTTTGGGCTTTTTTTAAACAGAAAACCAAAGTTCCAAATACTATGGATGTATTTGAGAAGTCTGTGCTTGTTTATTGTATAGTCTTTAAAATTTGTGAAGATCCAGACTTTCCCTTCAATGGGTCCTGACACATCTTCAAGTGTTAAATGGAAAGGAAGAATTCTCTCCCAAATGGACTCATATTCTATGAAGTGAACAAAGACATTGACTTGTCTCCACTTAGAGAAGGCCTCTCTGAGGGCTGCTGTATGTCCAGTTATTGACAATCGTTGTGATATAACTACACAAATTCCATTCCTGACAAGCATAGGAGTGAAAGTCCTCATGAAATTCTCACCATACTCTGTGTCTGAAACAAAGAAGCCAATCAGGGTCCATCTGAAATGGAGGAGCAGTTGGACAATTGCTGGGTACTGGAATCCTTCTTTGGGGGCCATCCGTTGGAAAAAAGGGAATTGACTTTTATCATTCAGAGCATTTGAAGCTATTTTAACATTAATCTAAAAAAAGCAATGAAGAATGCTGTATTATATTTGGGGTCATATCAAATCCAAAATATTAGATTTTAATAAATCCAACCTGGTTCTCATGAATGTATTAGAATATTTTGTTAATCAGACATTATTTATAATATTAAAGACATAATATTAGCAAGATTGTATAATAAAAGTGGAAAATAAACAATTAAAAAACAATAAAAATGTAAATCAAATTATTTATCACACCTACAATTTATTGCAATTAGATTAACATGTGCAAATGCCAACTGAAGGAATGTTTATTTTACCATCGTGTCCTGGCAGTCAATTAAGAAAATAATTCTGAAAATGGAGAAGAAATGCCTAAAACCGCAGAGAATTACATTAAATGACTTCGAAGGAAACTGCATTCCTTTTCTTGGAAGAGCATCAGTCCAAGTAAAATTTAATGAGTTCAGTGGATTATTGCAGCTGACTGTAGTGGATAGTAATCAACCCAGCCCTTGAGTTTGCGAGTGACCAGCATCCATGCTGTCCATGGAGACAATTTTGAAGAGTTGTTAACTGAGTTCAGGGATGTTTTCATTGGGAGTCTAGGCAAGTATAAAGGAATCCCTGTCTCTTTCCATCTAGACTCCAATGTTGCCCCTGTTAGAATAAAGCCACAAAAGTTCCTTTTGCTGTCCGGTCCAAAATAGATGCACAAATAGACCACCTAATTGCCCAGGGGGCTTTGGAGCTGGTTGATCACGCTAAATGGAAGACCTGAATAGTCACCCCCATTAAATCAGATGGGTGAATCCGCATCTGCGTGGACTTTAAATGCACCATAAATAAAGCCTTGCAACAAGCGCCTACCCAGTATTGGTCATTCAGCACCTACTTCACTCATTAGGAAAAGACAAAATATTTGCAAAACTTGATTTAGCACAAGCCTATCAGCAACTACCAGTAGATGACGCCACCAAAGAAGCACAGACTATTGTAACACACCGAAGGACATTTAAATGCCACCGATTACATTTTGGAGTGAGTGTGGCACCAGGGCTTTTCCAAAGTATGGAGTCCCTCCTACAGGGCATCCCAGGTTTAGTGCCTTACTTTGATGATGTCCTTGTGTCTGGGGACAATAAAGAGGAACTAACACATCGGCTAAGGAAAATTTAAAACTAGTTAAACTTAGTGAAATTTATTGATAATAGATATAGCTTAAATAAATAACTGATAATGTTACTAATGTATACAATGTGTAGTGTTATGATGAGTATAATTGGATATGAATATTGAATGGCACCCATGTATGGAAGATTAGCAATCCCTTTGGATTATACATAAAGGATGATAATAATAATAATAATAATAATAATAATAATAATAATAATAATAATAATAATAATAATAATAATAATAATAATAATAATAATAATAATAATAATAATAATAATAATAATAATAATAAACTAAATTAGATACAATTAAAGTTTTGATTATGAGGGGGAAATGTTATGATACAGGATATAGTCAAATAAAGGAGGGATAAGAATAACAACATATATATAGATATGGGTATAACATAAGGAAACTGGATGTAAACTTTAAACAGTGATTTGGAAAGGAGGATTAGAAAACTTTGTTATTAAATATTATGGATGTTTAGCTAGAATAGGACATAAGGATTTAGTAATACTAACAGTGGAGGATTTTAGAAATAGTAATTGAAAGGCCAGTATGCGGTTATGTATTAAATTTTGGTATATTTTATGATGAAGGACGTTTAAACAATTATAGTCAAATGAAAATGGAGATATAATGATGGTGACATGTATAAATATTTGAGTTAAAATACTTAAGTTAATATGAATTATGTTTGTTGACTGTGGAAGAGATGCATGAAAATCTTTTTGTAACCAACTGATACACTTTCTATAGCATGTAAAGAAGGATGCTGTATTTGTTTTAAATTAAAAATAAAAAATAATAATAAAAAAGGAAGAGTCAGTCCGGACGTAGTCAGCCACACCCCAGAAGAAATTCCAGGTGATTCCAGTCACTGACTCTGGAGTGGCAGCAGGCCTGATTGCACAGGCTGCAGCCACTGGTCCAACTGAGCTGCGCAGGTCAGGTCGCACCCACCTACGCCCTGCCTACCTGTGGGAATACATGCTCTGAGCATTCTGATTGGGTAGTACCATTTCCAGAGGGGAGTTGAATATATAAATAGCGAGAAAAGGCTTCATTCTGGTCCAGTAGAAGATTAGCATACTGCTGCTCATTGGTCCATTCGAGCGGCAGGAAAATAAAGGATTGTCAATGGCCAAGCTGCCTGACAGAACCCTTTAAAAAAAGAGGACCCTGTCGGCCAGCCGGCAAGCATGTTTTGCCAAGCCTTGAAATAAAGCACTATCTTTACCACTGACTCGTCCTGCCTCTTCACTTTACCCCTCTATCTAATAATATTATAATAAATATTATAATAATAAATAATAAATATTTATAATAAATAAATTTGTGCTGATAAATAAATAAAGGGAGACTAGTATGGATCCATTTCAAGCTATTTAGCTCTCATCAGCTAGCCATACCCTTACTGGGATTCGAACCAGGGCTGTATTGCATATTAGGCCGATGTAATTGCCACTAAGCCACAGGCTCTCCTCCTTTATCAGCTAAGCCAGGGAAATAGGTATGTATTTGTGTTACAACCCAGTAAGGGTATGGCTAGCTGATGAGAGCTAAATAGCTTGAAATGGATCCATACTAGTCAACCTTTATTTATTTATCAGCACAAATACAACACAAATATAAAAAGGCAACATTAAAAATAAAAATATGGGTTTCTGTCTGGATGGTTTTCTGTGATGAGCCGAATGACAGAAAGAGGGAGTAGTGAGCTCCCTCCCATATTTGGGCATACCAGGGGTTGTAACACAAATACATACACACATACATACATACATACATACATACATACATACATACATACATGTTGTATTTGTGCTGATAAATAAATAAAGGGAGACTAGTATGGATCCATTTCAAGCTATTTAGCTCTCATCAGCTAGCCATACCCTTACTGGGATTCGAACCAGGGCTGTATTGCATATTAGGCCGATGTAATTGCCACTAAGCCACAGGCTCTCCTCCTTTATCAGTTAAGCCAGGGAAATAGGTATGTATTTGTGTTACAACAAGTAGTGAGCTCCCTCCCATATTTGGGCATTCCAGGGGTTGTAACACAAATACATATTTACAAAACTCACTCCACTTCATAGAAACAATTAAGAAACAAAACTTACAACCCAGCAACCTACTCGTGAGTTTTGACGTCATATCCCTCTTCACCCAAGTGCCTATAAAAGAAGCCTTGACAGCCATCCAGAAAAAACACAACCCCCCTAAACACATCCTGGACCTGACCAACCACTGCCTAACCAACACATACTTCATCCATAATGGACAAAGATACAAACAGATAGAAGGAGCACCCATGGGATCACCCCTCTCACCTCTCCTTGCAAACGTATACATGGAACATTTTGAAACCAACACCTTAGACAAATCTGAACACAAACCCAAACTCTGGCTTAGATATGTTGATGATACTTTCGTGATTTGGCCACACGGGAAAGAAAAACTGGACAACTTCCTCACACATCTCAACAGCCTACACCCCAAAATACAATTCACCATAGAAATAGAAGCAAACAACCAACTTCCCTTTCTGGATGTCCTAATCTACAAAAAACCCAATGGCTCCCTAGGACACACCATCTACCAGAAAAACACACACACCAACCGCTACTTAAATGCACAATCCCATCACCACCCTGCACAGATCAACTCTGTAGCCAAGACCCTCATCTCCAGAACCAAACGCCTAGCTGACAAAGACCACCTGAAAACTGAATTACACAAACTCACAAATGTATTAATCTCCAATGGATTCCAAAGAAAAACAATCACCAACATAATCCAAAAGGAGACTCCCCCAAAAAACCAAGACACAGAACAGGACAATGGCATCGCCCTCCTCCCTTACATCAAAGGCACCACAGATAAAATCAGCAAAATTCTCCACAAGCACAATATCAGGACAGCCTTCACCACTGACCAAAAAATAGCCAACATCTTAAGAAACCCCAAAGACAAAATCCAGCTAGAAAACCAAGGAGTCTACGAAATACCATGCAAAATCTGCCCGGCAATACATATAAGACAAACAAACAGAAGGATAAATGCACGCATCACAGAACACAAGAACGCAGTAAGAAAAAAAGAAAAAACTTCCTCCCTTTTCCAGCACCTTAAAGCTACAGGACATGAAATCAACTTTGAAGGAGCCAGGTTAATCTCCAAAACAGAACACCTCCACAAGAGAATAATCATGGAAGCCATCGAAATAGAGAAACACCCCCACAACATGAATAAACGTGATGATGCCTCCCGCCTACCAAACATCTGGAAACCAGCCCTAGCCAACAAACGAACACCATCCACCACCCAAGCCGTTGCAATACAAAACAACAATGCACACACAGCCAGCACCAATCTACTAATCATGATACAACCACACAACCAATCATTCCACTTACTGAAACAAAGCCAGCACCCCATCCCCTCCCACCAAGATTTACAGAAAGACGGCAGCTCCGTTCCCATTTTAAGCCCAAGCTATATATATGTATGTATGTATGTATGTATGTATGTATGTATGTATGTATGTATGTATGTATGTATGTATGTATGTATATATATATATATATATATATATATATATATATATATATATATATAATAATTTTTGAGGATTGCTGCATCTTTTTCTGCTTCTATGGCCCAGAGTCTTTGTGGAAGAATCTTTTTAGCTTCTTCTCCAGTTGTACAAGAAACAAGGAGACCTAAGTTCCTAATACGATTTGTCAGTAGTACAATCCAAGTTTGGTCTTTAATTGAAGTTTTGTCTGTTCTAACAGACATCATTTTCAGAGTCTGTCAGTTTCCATAGATTAAATTTTCTATTTACTTATTTATTTATTTATTTATTTATTTATTTTTAGCTTTTCAAACATATACAAGATAGCAGGTATAAATATGAACATGGACATGAACAAAGGAAATGAATACAAATAAATGGGGACAGTAGGACAGGGATGGTAGGCACACTGGGGTAGTTATGCACGCCCCCTTTACGAACCTCTTAGGAATTGGGTGAGGTCCAGGGTAGACAGTTTAAGGTTGAACCTGGGGGTGTTTGAGGATGTAACAATGGAGTCAGGTACAGCATACCAGGCATTGACCACACTGTTGCTGAAGTCGTATTTTCTGCAATCAAGTTTGGAGCAGTTTGCCTTGAGTTTGTATTGATTGTTTGCCCGTGTGTTATTGTGGTTGAAGCTGAAGAAATCATTTTTATGCCAATACCCATATTTTCTGATTTCAAACAAAGCAGAAATTGTGTAAATTCCGAAGTCAAGTCTGAGGGCAGCAGCTGGTGTCCTTTTGCCCACCTCAAGATACTCCTCAGAGGCTGTGATTGGGTTGGTTCTGCTGGTGGTTTCTCTCTGAAGTCCCAAACATCAGATTGATATAAGAACATGGGGGAAACCTTGGTCTCAGATACTTTAATAATTGGGGCTGAGGAAGCTGGAGAGCTATGAGGTTTTCATTTAAGCACTCATGTATTTGATCTAAATGAGCTAAATGAGATGAGGGAGCCAAAATTCAGTCTCAGAGAAAACAACCCCAGGGAAGGAAAGATCTTATTTGCTCTATTGGCTGACCATCTATGCAGGGACGTGCAGGCAGGGGAGGCAGAGCCTCACCTCTCTTCATGAAATAATAGTATATACTATATGAAGGCACGAAGGCGGCTGGGGAACGCCAAGAACCTTCCTGCCTCTGCTGGATTTCGCACGCTCCTCGCGACTGCAATATGCAATATGCAGTCGCGATGAGTGCGCAAAGTCCAGCAGAGGCAGGAAGGTTCTTGGCATTCCCCAGTTGCTTTCGAGGACTGCGGAGCGCGAGCCGGCAGAGCACGCTCAGGAAGGCGGGGAATGGGATCACGTGTGCTAGAGGCTGAGGCAGCCTGACCCTCCAGCACACGTGGTCCCATTCCCCGCCTTCCTGATGATGTCACCAGCCTCACCAGCCATAAACCTCACCGCATGTCACTGCATCTATGTCATTTTCCAAAGACCATAACTTCTGAACTTGATTTTTAAATTATCAGATAATTATTATGACAAAACAGTCCAAGTCTTCTTCACAGGGTATACCAGCGATGGCGAACCTTTTTTGGCTCGTGTGCCATAAGTGGGGGGAGCGAAATGCGCAACCCCCCCAGTGCGCATGCGTGCACTACAGGCGCGATCCCATTTTACATGCTTTTTTCGCCCTCCCCAGGCTCCAGAGGCTTTATAGGAGCCTGGGGAGGGCGAAAACAGCCTCCCCCGCCCCCCTGGACGCCCTCTGGCGGCTTCAGGGACCGTCAGGAGGCTTCCCTGACGCCTTCAGAGTGCTCAAAATGACCCTCCAAGAAAACCGGAAGTCACTTCCGGTTTGCTTGGAGGGTCATTTTGAGTGTTCCAAAGGCTTCAGGAGGCTTCCCTGAAGCCTCCGGAGCAGTCAAAACGACCCTCCGAGCAAACCGGAAGTCTGTTCTCAAACTTCCGGTTTGCCCGTAGGGCCAGTTTTTTGCGCTCCGGAGGCTTCATGGAAGCTCATGAAGCCTCCGGAGGGCCTCAGCGGAGGCGGGGGAGGCTCTTTTCACCCTCCCCAGGCTCCTATAAAGCCTCTGGAGCCTGGAGAAGGCGAAAAATGGCTTTTAAAAAGGGTGAACTCAGCTGGCCAACACACACATGCGTGCTGGCCAGCTGACAGGGCAGTGCCTCATGTGCCCTGGCAAATGGCTCTGTGTGCCACCTGTGGCACGCGTGCCATAGGTTCACCATCACTGGGGTATACAATCCAATGTGTAAATATAATAATATCACATTATCAGTTTGTTCCAATGGGATTTTAGCATGCTAAACATGTGTACCTATAAGAGAACTTATAACAAAATAAAAGACTTGGAAGGAACCTTGGAGGTCTTCTAGTCCAACCCCCCTGCTCAAGCATGAGACCCTATAAACATATACTGTAAACTGGGTGAAACCAGGCTTAATAGCAGTAACTGTGAGAGGGATCCTGAAGCCTTAGTGGACAACCGATTAAATATGAGTCAAGAGTCTGCAACGGCAGCCAAAAAAGCCAATGCAATCCTAAATTGGGATACAATCAAGATCAAGAGAGGTTCTAACACCACTCTATAAAGCCCTAGTAAGACCACACCTAGGATACTGCATTCAGTTTTGGTCACCACACTATAAAAAGATTTTGAGACTCTAGAAAGAATGCAGAGAAGAGCAACCGGCATGAGTAGATGAACTGGAGGCGAAAACATACAATGAACGGTTGCAGGAACTGGGCATGGATAGTCTAGTGAAGAGAAGGACCAGGGGAGAGATGAGAGCAGTCTTGCAATATTTGAAGGGCTGTCACAGAGAGGAGGGGGTCAAGCTATTTTCCAAAGCACCTGAAGAACAGAGAAGGAATAATGGAGGGAAACAGAACAAGGAGAGATTCAACCTGGAAATAAGGAGAAATTTTCTGACAGTGAGAACAGTCAACCAATGGAACAGAAGTTGCCTTCAGAAGTTGTGGGAGCTTCATCCCTGGAAGCTTTCAAGAAGAGACTGGACTGCCATCTGTCAGAAATGGTGTAGGGTCTGCTTGGACTAGATGACCAGAAGGCAGTGATGAAATTCAAAAAAATTTAGTACTGGTCCAGGACTTGTGGGTTGCAGCCTCGGCTAGAACAGTTGGGAAATAGCAGGCTCAGTTGAGCCCTCCAAAATCCAGCTGGTAACCGCTGCGGGAAACCCTTCGGAGTGATAGCCTCCTTGAAGGGGAGGCAAAGGAAGGTGAGGTGCTTCGCTGACCACGAGGAATCCGCAAATTCCTTGTTTGATCCGAAGCAAGCTCACCCGAACGGCAGAAGGCACGACCGCCATTGCTGGCAGTCACAAATCCGGGACAACCAGGAACCAAGATTGTGCAGGAGCAGTGTATGGACAGAGCATTGAAACTGGGTGAGATAATTACCAACTTTTACTCTAATGGCTTGCAGTAACAAAGAGAATATGAAAAGAACACTCCTAAGCTTAAATTAGCTGCGTACCAATCACATGGAGAAAAAGAAAAAAAAACCAGAAGCAGCGGAATAATAATAATAATAATAATAATAATAATAATAATAATAATAATAATAATAATAATAATAATAATAATAATTTTATTTGTTAGTCGCACCCTCTCCCGAAGGACTCATGGCGGCGTACAATAAAAACATATAAAATACAAAATATGGACAATACATACACAAAATAGACATATACGTGGAGGAGGTAGACAGATGGATGGAAACAATTAAAATCACAGTTTAAAATCCCCTAAATAAAATCACAAAATTAAAAAAAAAACCCGTCAGGAACGATATGATCAAACTATGGTTGAGCCAGGCCAGCTACTTGGAATAGGTGGGTCTTGAGCTTTACACGGAAGGCGCGGAGGTCAGAGGTAATCCTAATATCCGGGGGGGAGGTCATTCCACAGGGCTGGGCCCGCCACAGAGAAGGCTCTGCTCCTAGGCGCCGCCCCTCGGCACTGTCTGGTGGACGGCACCTGGAGAAGTCCCTCTCTGTGTGAGCGAATTGGTCGCAGGGATGTATGGGGCAGAATACGATCCCGCAGGTATCTAGGTCCTGAGCCATGGACCGCTTTAAAGATCATTATCAAGACCTTGAAACGCACCCGATAGACCACAGGAAGCCAGTGCAGCTCGCGCAGGAAAGGTGTCACATGGGAGTACCTTGTACTCCCCATAATTACCCGCGCGGCCGCATTCTGGACCAACTGCAGTCTCCGAGTGCATTTCAAGGGAAGCCCCATGTAGAGAGCGTTACAGTAGTCCAGGCGAGACGTCACCAGTGCATGAGTGACTGTGCGCAAGGCGTCCCGGTCCAGTAGGGGGCGCAATTGGCGCACCAGGCGAACTTGGTGGAACGCCCCCCTTGCCATGGCTGTCACATGGTCATCCATGGACAGCCGGGCATCCAGGAGGACGCCCAAATTGCGTGCCCGCTCCACGGGGGCAAGTTGTACGCCCCCGATGGCCAGGGATGGGGTTAGCTGGTTGAACCGGGGGGCCGGAACCCACAGCCACTCCATCTTGGAGGGGTTGAGCTTGAGTCGGTTGTCATCCATCCAGACCCGTACGGCTTCCACACACCGGGACATCACTTCGACGGCCTCATTGGGGTGGTTCGGGGTGGAAATGTACAGCTGAGTATCATCAGCGTACAGATGGTATCCCACCCCGAACCCACGGATGATCTCACCCAGCGGCTTCATGTATGTGTTGAACAGGAGTGGCGAGAGGACCGACCCCTGTGGCACCCCACAAGTAAGGGGGCTTAGGGTCGACCTCTGCTCCCCTGCCAACACACATTGCGTCCGGCCAGAAAGGTAGGAGCCGAACCACCGCAAAACGGTGCCCCGGACCCCTAACCCCTCCAGCCGGTGCAACAGGATACCATAGTCGATGGTATCAAAAGCCGCCGAGAGGTCTAATAGGACCAGGATAGAGGAACAACCCCTATCTCTGGCCGTCCAGAGATCATCCACCAACGCGACCAAGGCCGTCTCCGTGCTGTGCCCGGGGTGAAAGCCGGACTGGCGCGGGTCTAGATAATCATTTTCCTCCAGATGTCGTGGAAACTGATAAGCCACCACACTCTCTACAACCTTCGCCAAAAAGGGAAGGTTGGAGACAGGACGATAATTGGCCAGCTCCATAGGGTCCAGGGAAGGCTTCTTGAGCAAGGGCCTCACCACCGCCTCTTTCAAGGCGGCCAGAAGAGACCCCTCACTCAACGAAGCGTTCACTAGGCCCAGGAGCCAGTCACGTGTAACCTCCCAGGATGCCAGTACAAGCCAGGAGGGGCACGGGTCCAGTAAACATGTGGTAGGTCGCAGTCGTCCACGCATTCTGTCCAAATCAGAAAGCCCAAAAGCCCAAAGGAAACTATAAATAATAATAATAAATTTGGATTTATTAGCCGCTCCCTTTCCAAGTAGGACTCGGGGCGGCGTACAATGGAGCATATAACATGAAACATATATAACAACACCAAACGTACATACATACACAAACACACATACATACACGGAGGAGGAAGCAAATTACATCAATAGACAGTTAAAAATCTGCTTTAAAATACCCCAATTGTAAAAACCCAATAAAATTAATATTTAAGAACAATTTAAAAAACAGTTTGGAGGAATGGGAAAATTACGATTGCGATTGAGCCAGGCCGGATAATTGAAAGAGGTGGGTCTTCAGCTGTACACGGAAGGAGCGGAGATCGGAAGTAATCCTGATGTCACGGGGGAGGTCATTCCATAGGGCTGGGCCCATCACAGAGAAGGCTCTGCTCCTGGGTGTCGCCCCCCGGCACTGTTTGGCGGACGGCACCCGGAGAAGTCCCTCTCTGTGTGAGCGAATTGGTCGTAGGGATGTGTGGGGCAGGATGCGATCCTGCATATAACTAGGCCCTGTGCCATGGAGCGCTTTAAAGATCATAATCAAAACCTTGAAACGCACTCGGTAGACCACAGGCAGCCAGTGCAGCTCGCGCAGGAGAGGTGTTACAGGGGAGTATCTAGTCCTCCCCATAATCACCCGCGCGGCCGCGTTCTGGACCAACTGTAGTCTCCGAGTGCATCTCAAGGGAAGCCCCATGTAGAGAGCATTGCAGTAATCCAGGCGAGACGTCACTAGCGCATGGGTGACTGTGCGTAGGGCATCCCGGTCCAATAAGGGGCGCAATTGGCGCATCAGGCGAACCTGATGGAACGCCCCCCTTGCCACGGCTGTTACATGGTTATCCATGGACAGCCGGGTATCCAGGAGGACGCCCAAATTGCGCACCTGTTCCATGGGGGCTAGTTGGACGCCCCCGATGGCCAGAGATGGAAGCACCTGGTTGAACCGGGAGGCCGGAAGCCACAGCCACTCCGTCTTGGAAGGGTTGAGTTTTAGTCGGTTGCCATCCATCCAGACCCGTACGGCCTCCAGACACCGGGACATCATTTCGACGGCCTCATTGGGGTGGTTCGGAGTGGAAATGTATAGCTGAGTATCATCAGCATACAGATGGTATCCCACTCCAAAACCACGGATGATCTCGCCCAGCGGTTTCATATATGTGTTGAACAGGAGAGGCGAGAGCACCGATCCCTGTGGCACTCCACATGTGAGTGGCCTCCGGGTCGAACTCTGCTCCCCTGTCAACACACGTTGCGTCCGACCAGAGAGGTAGGAGCCAAACCACCGTAAAACGGTGCCTCTGACTCCCAGCCCCTCTAGCCGGTGCAACAGGATACCATGGTCGATGGTATCGAACGCCGCCGAGAGATCTAATAGGACCAGGATAGAGGAACAACCCCTATCTCTGGCCCTCCAGAGATCATCAACCAATGCGACCAAGGCCGTCTCCGTGCTGTGCCCGGGTCGGAAGCCGGACTGGCGCGGGTCTAGATAATCATTTTCCTCCAGGTGACGTGGGAACTGCTGTGCTACCACACTCTCTACAACCTTCGCTAAAAAAGGAAGGTTGGAGACTGGACGATAATTGACTAGGTCCGTTGGGTCCAGGGAAGGCTTCTTGAGCAGGGGCCTCACCACCGCCTCTTTCAAGGCGGCCGGTAGAGACCCCTCACCCAACGAGGCGTTCACCAGGCCCAGGAGCCAGTCGCGCGTAACCTCCCAGGATGCCAGTACAAGCCAGGAGGGACACGGGTCCAATAAACATGTGATGGGTCGCAGACGTCCACGCAACCTGTCCAAATCCTCGATGGCAACCGAGTCAAACTCCTCCCAAAGCGGTCCCTCAAGACTCGCAACGGGCGTCTCTACTGAACCACTGAAAGGGGTCCATCCCATCCGGATTTGAGTGACTTTGTCCTGTAGATAATTCCCAAACTCCTCTGCTCTGCCCTGTAGAGGGGCTTCCCGTGGTCTCTCAAACAAGAGGGAACGGGTCACCCGAAACAGGGCGGCAGGGCGGTTATCTGCAGACGCAATAAGAGCAGCGCAATGTTGACGTTTGGCCGCTCTTAGTGCCACAACGTACGTCTTCAAATATGCTCGTGCCTGTGCTCGGTCAAATTCGGAACGGGAGGATCTCCAACGACTCTCTAGGCGTCTCTTGTGGCGTTTCATCACCCTTAGCTCCTCGGTAAACCAAGGTGCCAGGGTGGTTCTTCGCCGCAGGAGAGGCCGCAAAGGCGCCACCCGGTCTAGGGCCCCGGTAGCCGCACTATTCCATGCGACTACCAGGTCCTCTACTCGGGGGCGGGTCAGGTCCACAGGAGGTGGCCCAAGTTCCGTCTGGAACCTATCCGGTTCCATCAGGCGCTTGGGGCGGAACCATCTAATACCTTCCAGTTCCGCCTCCTCGCGGCGGGGGGTAGCACCAGGGAAGTCCAGCCGGAGAAGTGAGTGATCCGACCATGACAGGGGAATAGTGTCTAGATCCCCTATTCCCAGATCACTCGTCCACTGGCCAGAGACAAAAACAAGGTCCAGGGTGTGGCCTCCCTCGTGAGTAGGGCCCTGAATTAACTGGGTCAGGTCCATGGCTGTCATGGAAGCCATGAACTCCCGAACCCCCTCAGACGCTTCTCCCATCGACGGCAGATTAAAATCCCCCATCACTAAAAGTTTGGGGGTCTCAACCGCCACCGATGAGATCAGCTCAAGGAGTTCGGGCAGGGCCGCTGAAGTATAGCGAGGAGCCAGGTATACTATCAGCAGGCCCAACTGCCTCCCTGGGCCCCATCTCACGACGAGGGACTCACACCCGGATGTCTGCGGCACAGTGAACTCTCTCGGCTCTAAGTCTTCCCGGATAATCACTGCTACCCCACCGCCCCTTCCCTGGGCCCGAGGCTGGTGAAATGCTCGATAACCTGGAGGGCACATTTCCACAAGGGGTAGACCTCCCTCGTGGCCCAACCAGGTCTCGGTTATTCCGGCGAGGTCCGGGTCCCCCTCCAAAATTAGATCGTGGATGAGGGGGGCCTTATTAACAACGGACCTCGCATTGCATAACAGCAGTCTCAGGCCTTGGGTCTGTAGATCCTGACCACCTAGTATGCAGGGGTTGGTACAAACGACCGGGAATGACCAAAAACCCCGGTCTCCCAACCGACTACGTGCTCTTAAACTGTCCTCGCACCTGCCCCTTCCTACGACCGTTGGTATTAAGGTGCCCTGCATAGGAATGCTATCTTCCCTCTCCTCCCCCACTCCGCCCCCTCCTCTTTCGACCACACCTAAGTGCCTGGCTCTTCCATCCCTCCTAACCAGTTCCCCCACCCCCCCATCCCTACAACCCCTCCCCCCCCCATCCTTATAACCCCTTACAACTTTTAAAAAACATTTAATTAAAAAACCCCTTAACGTGCGCTTCCTCCACCTCTCTGGGTTAATGAACCCGTCCTCAAGGTGGGCCCTCGAGAGGGCTGGAGGCCAGACCTGCGAGAGAGGGGACTCCCGCAGCTGCAGTAAATCCGACTTCGTGTACATAAGGATCATATAGAAAAATCATAGGGGCAAAGATAGTTAGTTACAGATGCTGAAGATGTATCCTAGTTTGTCGTAGATATTGTCCTAACCCTAGGTGGAAAGGGTAAGTTAGTGGGCTAGTCAATGGTAAAATAAATTAATGAGGTTTGAAGCTGTGGCAAGAGAATCAGTACTCGATAAAGGCAGGAAGGAAAAAGTCACACCTTCAGCAACTGTCCACCTATCCCCCTGGTGTCTCTCCTCCATGACCAGGCCCAGGAAAAGATGGACACTTGCCTCCTTGGGACCCCTGCTGCTCATCTTCGCAGGGGCTATTGTTAGATGTTAGACATGTTAGATGTTAGACATGTTAAATTCCACGACCTTAGATTTCAAGCTTTCCATTCCAGTTGTCTTTGCTCTGATGTGGTTCACTCAGCTCCCCCTCCACCAGCCGCTTCGTTTAGCTCTCCTCTCTTCTCCTCTCCTCAATTCCATCCACACAACGAAGCGGTCTTCCAGCTTTCCGACCAGCGCCCCGGCCAGCACGCCAACACACCAACACGCCAGACACTATCATCGTGGCTCCGCACGTCTCTCCACCTCTCCACGCCTCTCGCCTTTCGCCATTTGTCTCTCCGCTCAGCGCCTAGCGCTCTGCTCAGCGTCTGGCGCTCCCACCAGCCAGACGAACACCCCACTACACACCTCTGCTCGCCTCTCGCCTCTCCGTTCCACTCTCCGCCGAGCGCTCAGCGAAAGGCAAACGGCGTTCGGCGCTCTCATATTCATTCTGAGCTCGGCGTCCTCAGCGTTCCTGGTTTCCTGCCGGCCAGCCGACCACCCAAGTGCCCTGCCCGACCCATCATAGCCAGGCAGAGCCGGGGGGGTGGTCACCGACAAAGCCCGACCCTCAGAATGATATTGAGGGTCGGCAGCACCTCTCCCAGCTGGGAGGCCCCTCCGCAATTCTGCGGAGCTTACACGACAGCCGCCATTCGCCCCGGAAGCTCCTCCTCCTCTTCAGACAGATTGGGGTGGGGGTGGGGATCCTCAAATATTTTGAAAGAGACTTCAGGGAGAAATTATTTGTTATTTGTTTATTTGCATTTTTGACTTACAACAATTAGCTGTTTTAAACAGACTGCTTAACATTGGATTTGAGAATAAAAGAGCCATCTACTGGTGAAAGAGAAGGATTGCAACAATATATTCACCTAATATATACAAAGATTAAAACAGAATAGAAGCAACATCTGGAGAATGGCCTGACCTTGACTCTATTGTGAGAAGATGACTGGGAAAATCTGAGAACAGTTAATGGTCTTTCTATTTCCTTTTGAAGAGTTATAAAAGGAATTAATTGGCAAACAGCGAGCTTTACTAAAATTGACTATTGGACTAAGGATTGGAAAGATCGGAAGAACCTAGTGGATTAATGTGGACTAATTTGGATTTGGACAACTCAAAAGAAGGAAAGGGTCAGCAGAAAAGAGACAAGAAGGAAAATAAGATTTTAAAACTTGGATAATTGGAAGATACATATTTGGAGAACTATAAGATGAAAATGTTTAAATACTGAGATATTGGAACAATAGAAATATTCTTTTTATAATTGGTATTAAATCATTATAAAATGGATCCACAAGAGATATTAGAAATATTGTTGATGTTAAAAAGTCTGCGTCAACTTATAAGAGATAGTTAAAAGACAAAGAGATAGTTTAAAGATACAGAACTGAATGTAGAAACTATTCAACAATGCGGGGGGGGGGAAGAGGAACATGATACTCAAGAAATAAATTAGAAATTAGAAAAAGCAGTGGAAGGGGAAAATAGAAATGAGAAGCAAGAATCCCCCCATTGTATAACAGTACAGAGAAAAAAGAGAAAAACCTCACTAAAAAAACAACAAAAGGAAGTCTTGGAGATGGGTGTTCAAATAACTCAGCAAAAAGATATAAAAGACACTCAGAAGGGAAAGATTAGTAGATACAAAAAAATTAAAAAGAGATAAAAGAGCTCAAGAGAGAGAGATAAAAGGTTGACCAAAAAATCAATAAATGATGGAATTCTAGAAAGATTAAGAGATGATGGATGGGAAAATATAGTAATAAAATGGGAAAATACCATAATCCCAATAAGTGCAGATTAGTAGATGGTAATCTTAGATTAGGTAATGTAACTGTATTATTAATATTAATAGTGTGTTAAAATATATTAAACTCCCATGATGGATTGAATATTGTTAATAATTGGTGTTATTAGTAAGCCCACACATTTGGAACATTGAAGCTATGGCTGAATAATGAGTGATTTTCATAATATTGAAGGACAATACCTAGGAAGAGATAACAAATATATAAGCAAAGAAATGTTATTTATATTTAAATGAATTAATGGGGAAATGTAAAAGAAATATGGAATGAAATAAATATTTTCAAAGTTGGAAGATAAGAATTTCATATATTTTTTGCATTATTATTATTATTGACCCAGTCAATGCAACACACACAAATTATGTATGTTTATTACTGGAAAATAAAAATATATAAAAAAATTACTACCAGTTCTGTAGGCGTGGCTTGGTGGGCATGGCAGGGGAAGGATACTGCAAAATCTCTCTAGGGCCAGCTGGAGGTGGTATTTGCCAGTTCTCCAAACTACTCAAAATGTCCGCTACGGGTTCTCCAGAACCTGCTGAAGTTTACCCCTGCTACAAGGTCCCTTCCAACTCTGTTAATTTATATCTATCTATACTATTCCAGACAAGTGGCTGTGCAGTCCCTTCTTAAAAGCCTCCAGTGTTGGACCACCCACAATTTCTGAAGGATAGACGTTCCATTCCTCACTATTAGGAAATTTCTTATTTCTAGGTTGTTACTCTCCTTGATTAGTTTCCATCCATTGTTTCTTGTCTTGCTTTCTAGTACTTTGAAAAATAGGTTGACCCCCTCTTCTTTGTGGCAGCCCCTCAAATATTGGTACATTGCTATTACGTCACCCCTAGTCCTTTTCACTAGACTAGACATACTCAATTCCTGCAACTATTCCTCATGTTTTAGTCTCCAGGCCCTTCATCGTCTTAGTTCCTCTTTTCTGCATTCTTTCCAGAGTCTTTAGAGTTCAAGTCTATCTAGATCCAGATGGATCTTGAGCCTATCTTCTGGGGTGATATCTTCGGAAATCCTGCCAGTTTAGTGTGATCTGTAAATGTCATGAGTTCCCCATCTATCCCTCATCCAAACCATTGATGAAGATGTTGAAGAGGACTGGGCCTAAAATAGAACCCTGGGGTCTCCCACTGCTTGTTTTCCTCATGTAGATGTAGTTCCACTGAGGACCACAGGCTGAGTCCATCTGGGGGTGATGCTGTCTATCCCATATATTTTAAGCTTAAAGAAAATAGGTTATGGTTTGCTTTGTCAGCCTTTCTGAAATCCAAGCACTGTATACTATGTGCACCGCATTTCACTAATTCACTAATTTAGTAATTTTTGTCAAAAAATGAAATAAGATTTATTTATGATCTGTTTTGGGATCCTTTATTAGTCCTAGTAAGTCATTCATATCTATACTGAATAACAAGGGTTCAAATATGCATCTTTCCTCTCCCCCTTGGTAAGCATAGATCCTTCTTCTCATGGCTCCATTGAGCCCAAACCTCCCTCTCAAACAAGGGCTTGGATCAGGGCAACAGTCTGAGCTCCATTTTGAGGGAAATCAATTTTCTCCATCATATTTTTCTGTTTATTGAGTCAAATGCTGCACTAACATCAAGAAAGCCTGTAAACAGTGCTTTACCTCATTGATGTGGATTAGATATTTCAAGACACATTTGTTGCCAATATTAGATTATTAACGTATGGATTATTTCTTATAAAATGTATATAGCTTTTAACTCTACCCAAAACATTCTGGTTCTTCTGCAAGGAATTCATTTTTCTCAAGTTTAGCTAAGAGGATCATGGCATAAATTTTAACCACAATATCTGCTAGTCTATTTGGCCTATAATTGCTAGAGTCCTTTTCATTCCACATTTTAGATAGATAAAATGCTACTATTGCCAACTTCAATCAGAGTGGATAGGGCTGGCATTATTTATATATGGAAATGAATGTGCCAATAGAGGCCCCAACAACCAGGGATGTTTTTTGATTAGTTAAATAGTCGGTAGAATATCTTTTCCAGGGAATGTACTGCTTGCATTTCAGGCCTTTTATGATTAATCTCAACATGAACATAAAGGGGTAAAATATTGAGTTTTGTTAATATGGAGAAAAGCAACTCTTGAATTCCATGGAGAAGACATGATTGTATCTATTGCTCACCCACCACCCACCACCAATCCCTTTACCAGATGGAGAAAACACACACAAACCTGTGGGATTTTGTAGGTGCCTCCTAATGTTGATATCTGGATGGAGATCTCCCTTTTAGCTCCATCAAGAAGAGTCAGAAGGTTCTCCTTCCTTCCACAGCTGTAGTTGGGGACATTGGCTTCTCCAGTGGAGAGCATGTCCAGCAAGGCATCTGAAGTGTGGAAAGTGCTCAAATAGTTGTCATGTATGTTGTAGCCAAGTGTGAGGTTGTGCAGGAGCTGGGAATTCTTGTTGACCACATGATTGGCAAAAATGAATCGTAAGCCGTATGAAAAACCATAAACATCCCTATTGTAAAAAAATGCTATTATAATAAACTGTGTGTGTGTGTGTGTGTGTGTGTGTGTGTGTGTTGTATTTGTACTGATAAATAAATAAAGGGAGACTAGTATAGATCTATTTCGAGCTAATTAGCTCTCATCAGCTAGCCATACCCTTACTGGGATTTGAACCTGGGCTGTATTATATCTTAGGCAGGAGTCTTAGCCACTAAGCCACAGGCTCTCCTCCTTATCAGCTGAGCCAGGGAAATAGGTATGTATTTGTGTTACAACCCCTGGTATGCCTAAATATGGGAGGAAGGTCACTACTCCCTCTTTCTGTCCTTCGGCTCATCACAGAAGACCATGCAGGCAGAAAACCATATTTTTATTTTTAATGTTGCCTTTTTTTCCTGCCTGTATGGTCTTCTGTGATGAGCCGAAGGACAGAAAGAGGGAGTAGTGACCTAACACAAATACATACATACATACATACATACATACATACATACATACATACATACATACACACACACTTCCTACTGAACCTTAATCCAACAGTGATCCAAAACCAATGATCAGTTACACAAATATGGAAATTGGCTGTGATCTGGCAGCTACAACTGGGTAAACCACTACTTTAAATTAATTATTCAAGTGATAAATAAAGGATTGAACTGAGAGAGGAAAATATTTTTTTTCAGACCCCTTTTTGAGTCTTGTTGGAAGAAATGTCCTTCTGGGTTTGGCTCCAAGTGGGGGAAAAGACACTGGAGACATGGAGGCAGCTTGGAAAGATGGTTTTAATGGTGGACAGGACCACATAGCTTGAGTCCTGAACAGAAAAGGTGATCACGTGCTTCAATGTTGGGGAGAAGAGAAGGGAGGACTGAGATGCTGAGTCCCTGGTTTTATGCCCTCTCTGGCCTTTGATCTTGAGCTTGTATTCTGATTGGTTGTCAGACTCCATGGGGCCATGTAGGGGCAACTCTCTAGGCTGCGTTTTGAATCCAGGTTCGGTTGAGTTCTCAGATGCCATGTGGGGAGTTGGGTAAAGGGCCAATATTATCATGCCTTAATCCCATCCCCCTGGAGCTGAAGGGGAGAACTCTTTATTATGTAAAGTGGACTAGCTTGGCCTTCTTAATGGCCCATTGACAAAGGGGGATGGGCAGGAAGCTGCAGGCAGTTATTATGTCTTTTAAAACATGTTTCTTCCTTTTCACATCCAGAGAAATATTCTGCCTTTTCAATATTTCCTAGGATATTTCATTTTGCTGGGAGAGGGCTGGGTGATAACTCCCTACAGACTCTTTCACAAAATCAGACAAAAGAGAGAAACCATGGAAATCAAAATTATTCAGGAAATTAGACATATTTCCCCAATATAGGAATAAATGAAAAATAGAAAATAGAAAAGAAGGAGAGTGTTAGAATGGAGGGAGTTCAATTCCATCACCCTGAATGACTTACGAATCATGGAAAACAAACTGAACAGAAGGAGCAACGTTGAAAAGCAACTTTATATGCAATCTTTCATTTCCAGTGACGACTATACCAATGAGATGGTCTCCTGGCCTGTAATAACTCCATAGATTGTTTCCATCCTGGTGCTCCAAACTCTGCGGGCATTTCATTCTCAGCTTCCCAGAGACTGAATGGGACAAAAGCAGCATCAGAAGCAGAAGGTGGAGGTCCATCATTCATGGGGTGAATCAATGAATCCCTTTTCTGTTTCTAAAGAATTAGAAGAAATCAAAGGACTCTCACAAGGTGGAATATGATCCAGTGTCTTTCCTGATTGAAACACAGAGAAACTCTCAGCTTCACCTGGAAAGGAGAGAGACGGACATTCAAGAGCACAGACCTTGCCTGTCCCAAAACTCCCTATTTCTCTGCCCAAAGTCTCCCCTGGAAGATTCGGCCAAAGAGCAGAGCTGACACTTTTATCATAATTCTCCCTCTCAGGAGGGATCCCTGGATAATTCAACCAGTTCTTGGACTCAAAGGTTGTTGGGAAATTCTCTGGAGGGAAATGAAAGGGAAATAATCCCCATGTGATTCATAATAACAGGGGCAGAGATTTAATTAAATCCGTCATCTAGAATTGAGAGGTTTGGGGTCTCCATGCTTGAATTTGGCCCAGGAGGGAATTCATGGACCTGTGGCTGAAGAAACGAATAAATCTGAGATTTGTTTGTACAAAGACAAAACCCCGGGGGCCAGTTAATACCAGATCATGTCACAGATATGAAAAGCTGCTTTGGAACCAAAATGTACTTTATTTTGAAAGCTAATGCTCAAGGGCACCACACAAAAGGGCTGATGCAATAGTGCAGCCAGTTTCTAACTTTACTGAACTTTACTGAAAAACTAGTTATCAGAACTTTGCAAAGTTAACACACACATACAGAGAGAGAGAGAGAGAGAGAGAGAGAGAGAGAGAGAGAGAGAGAGAGAGAGAGAGAGAGAGAAGGGGGGGGTATTAGAAAAAACCAAATGAAAAGAGATGGTGAAATCAGGGCTGCTTGTCATCCCATGGATGGATGGATGGATGGATGGATGGATGGGGGGGAGGGAGACGGGGGAGAAAGAAGTTAGAGAAAGCAAAGTGAAAAGAGATGGATAAATCAAGGCTGCCTCTCACCCCATGTGAGGAAAGAAGGAGGGAAGGGGAGTTCAGGACCCTCATATTGCAGATGGAAAACTGATCTGCAAAATCCCATCTTCAAAGACCAGGCAATGCAGAAGTCCAAATCCCATGTTCCCCTGCCACCCTTTCCCACGCACAGGCCAAGCAAGGGGGCTCTTGCAGGGATGCCAGACAAGACTGTGCCCGGCTGAGTGCGGAGCCCTCTTGGGAGAATGAAGCTGGGGAGTCTCGTGTTGCGGAAGGGAAGCAGATCTGCAAAATCCCTTTCCAGGTTCCATCTTCTGACCTGGAAACAGGTGGAGACCATATCCCATGTTGTACTGCCACTGCTTTCCATACATGGGGCACCCAAGGGAAAGCAAAGCCCAGACGTACGGAGAAAGACCAGGATGGCCCCCACTCCTCCATTCTTGTGAAGAGACTAACCTGGTTTATGGGACCCAGGATTGAATGTTGGGGGGACGCAGCCCCCGGGGTTTCTCCAGCCTCGCTTGGGCTTCGTGTCTTTCCAGGAGGGGCTCCTGTTGGGGAGAAGCAATGCAGGGCCGGGTCTCCCAAGTGGGATCCAGCATTGCCTTCAGCATTGCCTGGGAGGAAACAGTGGCCAGCCTCACCCTGGAGGGGACCCTCTGTGACTCTGAGGAAGATGGGGGTCCCCCATGGCCCCTCCAGAGTGCTCTGAAGATGTGACCTCCATTTTGCAAACAAGAAGCAGACCTGAAGAGATCATTAGTTATTCACTGATTTTGCATAATGCAGAAACCATGATTTGTTACGGCCATCAGAGGTGAATCATTCCACAATTAATTGGACTGACATATAACCCTAAGACCCTGATCCTGGTTTGGGAGCCACCCTGGTTGCTTCTGAGGCTGCCCTAAGCCAACCCTGAGCAAATGCTGGGAGGCCCTGCGAATTCAGCCCCTTCCTGGCCCTTCAGACTCGGGCAGAGTCACAAAACCTTCCCAGATTCTGAGGCTCTCAGGCCCAAAACCTCCCTGGACCAAGAATGGCTGGCAGGACCTTCCAGGAGAGCCTCCTTGGCTGCTTCTCTCCAGCTGTAACCACTGAGCCCACTGGCTCCACCTGGGGAACAGAACAGCCTCCTCTGAACCTCCTTTTTGGTATCTGCTAATGGCATAGCTGTGGCTGAGGATGATGGGAGCTGAAATCAGTGGTGGGTTTCAATTTTTTTTGGAACCTACTCTGTGGGTGTGGCCTCCTTTGTGGGAGTGGCTTGCCGACCATGTGACCTGGTGGGAGTGGCTTGCCGACCATGTGACCTGGTGGGAGTGGCTTGCCGACATGTGACCTGGTGGGAGTGGCTTGCCGACCATGTGACCTGGTGGGAGTGGCTTGCCGACCATGTGACCTGGTGGGAGTGGTCAAGATGATGTCACTGAATTCTTTGCCACAATGGGTGAACTACAATAAGACTAAAATAAGTACAAAAACAATAAAAGAGCTACTTACAGAAGGAGGATGACTGTTCTTGCCAGTCTTCAGTATCACGGACTCCAGTGAATGGGCTGCACAAAGAAAACACACAGAAATGAACTCTTTCATTGCCAGTTTGGGATGAAACAAGCACACAAAAGAATAGAACAGGAAAATTACTGTCCTTTTTTGCGTCTTCTGCACCACCTTGCTCCAACAACCTGCATAAAGACAGACAGAGAAAGCAAGACCTTAATTGCATGCACTGCATTAGGATGAAACAAGCACACAAAAGAATAGAAAAGGAAAATTACTGTCCTTTTTTGCGTCTTCTGCACCACCTTTCTCCAACAACCTGCATAAAGACAGACAGAGAAAGCAAGACCTTAACTGCATGCACTGCATTAGGATGAAACAAGCACACAAAATAATAGAAAAGGAAAATTACTGTCCTTTTTTGCGTCTTCTGCACCACCTTGCTCCAACAACCTGCATAAAGACAGACACAGGAAGCATGAAGGGCTTGCACTTCACCATCTCAAGGATGAACACAGCACAGACCACACCACTCAGTCAGCAATAAACTCAGCTACTTACAGAGGAGAGATGACCAGCTTGCCCGTCTTCTGCACACCACCTTTTCAATGGAAGCCCAAAATACCTGCATAAAGAAAGACACAGGAAGCAAGACCTTAATTGCTTGCACTTCACCATCTCAAGCATGAACACAGCACAGACCACACCACTCAGCCAGCATTAAACTCAGCTACTTACAGAGGAGAGATGACCAGCTTGCCCGTCTTCTGCACACCACCTTTTCAATGGAAGCCCAAAATACCTGCATAAAGAAAGACACAGGAAGCAAGACCTTAATTGCTTGCACTTCACCATCTCAAGGATGAACACAGCACAGACCACACCACTCAGCCAGCAATAAACTCAGCTACTTACAGAGGAGAGATGACCAGCTTGCCCGTCTTCTGCACACCACCTTTTCAATAGAAGCCCAAAATACCTGCATAAAGAAAGACACAGGAAGCATGAAGGGCTTGCACTTCACCATCTCAAGCATGAACACAGCACAGACCACACCACTCAGCCAGCAATAAACTCAGCTACTTACAGAGGAGAGATGACCAGCTTGCCCGTCTTCTGCACACCACCTTTTCAATGGAAGCGTATTGAAATACCTGCATAAAGACAGACACAGGAAGCAAGACCTTAATTGCTTGCACTTGCACCTTACATAAGAATAGCACAATGAAAGAGATACACTCAAGTACTTACTTGTTTTATTGCTTTTCTGGTTGTTGATATCTCCATAGTGTCCTTAGGCTTCCAGATTCTTCTTTTGCAGCTTTCTTTGTCTTCACCCGTGGATCATCAGCTGTGTGGTGGTGCGCTCTGAGCCAAGCTTTCACTGTCGGAATTGGGTCCCATCTCTCAACAGGTATGCCAACAACACTTATCACCATCAGATTACTTATGTTTTGTACAGTTAGGCGTGTTCTTTGTTCCGAACATATGAGGTTCATTTTTGAGAACCCCCTTTCCGCCTCTGCTGAACTAACAGCAATTGTTCTGACAATATCTCTAGCTTTCCGGATATTGCCAGGAACTTTGTACTTCTGTGGATTTTTCTTTACATTTTCCAAGAAATCTCTGTAGTCGTTAATGTTAATGTTGTCATTAAAAATATTGCCAAATGCATCCAATGCTTGCTCTGCCTCAGCCCATGGAACGACTACATCTTCAATGTGCCAGTAATCTGGCTCCAGATAAGTGATAAAGTGCAATTTGTTTGGTGTTGGCAATAGGCTACCTGTTCTTAGATGGTCGCAATCCATCAGCCTTTTCTTTAAATTGGTGATGATGCTTTCCACAAGTATTCCATGAGGAAGGGCAACAAATCGGTGATTTGGAGCTAACTTGATGTTTTGGAAGGCTTCTGTTTTTAGCAATTCCACAAGTTCGTTTTCACATTTGCCCTTACCCCGTCTAAGGTTTTCCAAAGAATCGATTGACCGCAATACTAACTTTTGGGCCATGACGATATTTGTCTCTCTCCCCTGTAGAGTATTTGACAGCCAAGAGTTAGGATGTCGATCATCAGGGCCAAATCCTGCAAAAAGTTTAAATTTTCAAAACGGGAAGCCATGCCCGGGAACCTTTCATTTCCCTGAAAAAACTGATGTAGCGCTGGATAAGCACGCCACACAGCCATGGTTGCCCTTAAACTACAGGCAGCCCATCTTGGTCCCAAAACTCTGCCAATCTTCACAATTTCTATGCCCAATTGTTCAGAGATTTGGAAGAGCTCATTCTGGCTCTTGCAGGATTTGTGGAAGGTGGTGTGTACTTTGTCCAGGAAGATCTTGAAATGGTTGATCTGCTTCACTTCTCTTATTGCATCATCCAGCACAAGTTGCAGGCGGTGGTTCAGGCAGTGCCAGATGATGATGTTTGGGAACTCTTGAGCTATTCTGGCGCTGACTCCAGATTTTCTTCCAAGCATAACGTTGGCACCATCGGAGCAGAAAGCGATTAAATTCTTGCGTAGATATCCGGTGGTAAATCCAACTCTATGCAAGCTTTCCATTGCTGCAGAAAATATGGTCTCTGCATCTTGTCTCTGTAATTCCAGAAGCTCAACGAAGATGGTTGCTGGGCACTCTGGATCCTCAACTTTAACGAAAACTATCAGCACTGCTCTCATTGAAAGTGTTGAGGCTTCATCAATAATTAGACACACCTTTCGATTATTTGCAATAATCCTTGAAAACACGGTGGTCTTGATTTGGTTTGCAATGAATTCAACGATTTTCACTGCAGATCTCTGTGAATGCAAGCCAACTCCCACATCCACTCCAACTGTATTGAGCAAATTTACTTGCGCTTCGATGTCTGAGAAGGGATTACATCTTTGTGCCAGATCGTAAACGGTGGTAAATATTGTGCAAGTAGTGGATAAATGTTTCTCAGTTGACTTATCCACGGATTTGGTCAAAGCCTCCTGCTCCCATTGCTTACTGGTCTCCACGCAAATAAGGTGGGCTTTTGATTGAAAATGTTCCTTTAATTTTTTTCGGAGTGATGCTTGTTGTACATCCTTGCTTTTCCCTGCTGGTGCCACCTGGAAATGTTTCCACTCTTTGGAAACATGAATACCTTGCTCTAACGAGAACATGGGTTTTGCACAGTACTCACAACCCAGCTTCTTGTCAGTCCATCATACTTGTCCTTGAAGTTACTGTATTGCTGCAAATTCCAGCAATCAGGAAGTTGTGGAACTACAGTGGAGTCGATGGACTTGCTGCTTTCGCCGACCTCAACTGGTGGTAGTGGTCGTGCTGGTGGTGCTGGCGCTGGTGGTGCTGGCGCTGGTGCTGGTGCTGCTGGTGGCGCTGGCGCTGCTGGTGGTGCTGGCGCTGGTGCTGGCGCTGGTGCTGCTGGCGCTGGCGCTGCTGGTGGCGCTGGTGCTGCTGGCGCTGGTGCTGCTGGTGGCGCTGGTGCTGCTGGCGCTGCTGGTGGTGCTGGCGCTGCTGGTGGTGCCTGTTTTGGATCAGCTGATTCCTCAACTCTTGGTTTTTTGGAGAAGAAAGCAGTCAAACTCTGTTGCCTCTTCATTATGATAAGTAATACTAACTGTCTGCCAAAGAAATAAAACAATATTGGACTGAGGGTTGTAAGCTGAGGACTACAGGTAACAGAAGGGACCTCTGATTTCAACCAACAATGTATAGTCTTTTCAGGAAGGATGAGAAACAGGAAAGATATAGTCTTCAGTTCAAGAATGAATGTCATAGGTAGATTTAGTTCTCAGTTCCAAAAAACAAGAATATATGCAAGTAGCTATTCAGAAGTTAGTGGTTAGAAGCAATGGTAAAGCAAGATATGGAATTAAAACCAGAAATATTTTGTTGGCTATTTGAAAGGGAGTACAATATATATTTAATTTTACACATGTTAGCAGCTGCTGGAATTGTGTTTGCACAACAGTGGAAAAACAGAGTTATGAAAATGAATAAATATTACAATGTGCAGGAATAAATAAATTGACAATTAAAATCAAGAAGTCTTAGAATACTTTTTGTCACATGGGATTTGTTTTAGCAATTGCTAATTAACGGAAACAGAAAAAAGTATGAAAGAAAACAATAATTAAGCCTACTCTCGCAGCATTACACACCCACACCCATACAAACTATGACAGTGCCAGGAAAATCCAAAAAATAATATCCCCCCCCCCAAAAAAAAAAAGACTGCAAATGAAACCAGCTATTTTTTCCCTAACCCTAAGGACAGGAAAGACAAAGCCACTGGAATAAATATTATCAAGACATTGTGGGAAATTATAAAGGACAGTGCCATGAAGCTCACAGAGCCATCAACCACCTCAGAATTACCTAACAAGGAGGGTGAAACACACTAAATCTGCCTTGCACCTGGCCTGCCCATAGAAAAGCAGCCACTTTGAGGCACATAAACCTGGTCTGAACACTTTTAAGCAACATAGTGCATCACAAAGAAAACATTTGGAAAAACTCCAACATAGTGCATCACAAAGAAAACATTTGGAAAAACTCCAACATAGTGCATCACAAAGAAAACATTTGGAAAAACTCCAAACAAATAAATAAATTATTACAGTAATTTCAACTTATAAACAATAAAAAATAAAAATTCCCAAAAAATAATTAGAAAAAAAATCTATAAATAAAAAAAAAAAATTTGTTAAGTATTCCACCAGCAATAATTTATACTGCAAGGTAGTGTATCAGCCAAGGTATACTGTTACCATAATTCCACCAGCAATAACTTATACTGTAACTATTTTAAGTTATACTGTTACTGTTATTTCACCAGCAATGTTTTAGATTTTAACCATTTCAAACTATTCCACATACAATTAAAAGGGAACCATTTAAAAAATATTCCATACACCAAAAATTGCAATAAAACTATTTTTTAAAAAAATCTATGCACAATACATTTTAAAGCATTGAGTATATAATATTTTTAAATTGTTTACTTTAATTTATTGGGGAAAGATTCTTTTTTTAAATAGTCTAAGACAATTTAAAAAAAGGATCTGCCACATATAATTAAAAGGGAACCATTTTAAAAATATTCCATACACCAAAAATTGCAATAAAACTATTTTTAAAAAATCTATGCACAATACATTTTAAAGCATTGAGTATATAATATTTTTAAATTGTTTACTTTAATTTATTGGGGAAAGATTCTTTTTTTAAATAGTCTAAGACAATTTAAAAAAAGGATCTGCCACATAAAATTAAAAGGGAACCATTTTAAAAATATTCCATACACCAAAAATTGCAATAAAACTATTTTTAAAAAATCTATGCACAATACATTTTAAAGCATTGAGTATATAATATTTTTAAATTGTTTACTTTAATTTATTGGGGAAAGATTCTTTTTTTAAATAGTCTAAGACAATTTAAAAAAAGATCCACACACAATAAATTGAAGTAGACCATTTAAAAATATTCTATGCTAAATACTTTTAAGTAAAACTATTTTAAAACAATTCTTAAATAAAATATATTTTAAAATACATTTTAAAAAAAAGAAAAAAAAACCAGGTCACTTACCAGCAGGCAGAATCAGCAGCACTCCGATGTGATGGATCAGACTCCGGACTCCGATGCGATGGATGGCGAGACTGGCTGGCAGCAGCAAAGGTAAGACACCTGGAGAAGAAATCGAGTAAAGTTTAGTAAAGACATCGCCTGGCAGGCTTAGCTAGCTAGCCAGGCGAGGCTGGAGAAGGGGGGGGGCTTTTGGCCGCGGGGCGTATGCGAGGCCGCGGCTTTCGTTAGGAAAGGCCGCCGCCGCCGCCGCTCGCCCGCCTTCGGCCAGATCGGCCACACGAGGTCCCGGCTTTTGCGAGGGAAGGCCAAAGGCCTTCCCGCGCAAAACTAGGCCGCCGCCGCCCGCCTTCGGCCAGATCGCGAACCGGTTGGAACCCACCACTGCACCAATGACAATAAAATATCTGCAAGCAAGCCATCAAGACCACAGGGCATTTATTTCTTCATTTATTAAATTTATATGCCTCCTGCCTCGTGGTCATCACGATCTCCTCATCAGGACCTTCCACAATGACCAGCCTTAGAATTACATCTCCACAATCTCAAATTGTATTCATTGTGTATAGAATATTTTTAATGGTTTTATTTTAATTTATAGTGTATAGAATATTTAATGGTTTTATTTTAATGTATTATGTATAGAATATTTTAATGGTTTTATTTTAATTTATTATGTGTAGAATATCTTTTTTTTAAAATTATCTTTAGGAAATTTTTATTTATTTATTGTTTATAGAATGTTTATTACAAGAAATGTTACTCCTTTTTGCAAATGTTTTATTTGTGATGCAATATGTTGCTTTTAAGTGTACAGGTTGGTGCATGGTTTATGTGTCTCAAAATGGCTTCTTTTCTATGGGCAGGCCAGGTTGGTGCAAGGCAGCTTTGCCAGATTTTGTGTGTTTCTGTGTGATACCTGGTTGTTTAGGTAATTGTGAGGTGGTTGCTGGTTCTGTGAGCTTCCTGGCACTGTCCGTTATAATTTCCCACAATGCCTTGATGGTTTTTATTCCTGTGGCTTTGTCTTTCCTGTCCTTCGGGTTAGGGAAAAAAACTGGTTTCATCTGCAGTCTTTTGGGGGAAAATTGTTGGTTTTTGGTGTTTTCCTGGCACTGTCATAGTTTGTGTATGTGGGTGTGTAACGTCCCACAGTTATCTACACATTAATAATGATCAAGTACTAATAATATTTCCTTATACATTTTAGTGACCTTTCCTTACATAATTGGTGTTTTCTTTCCTACTTTTAGATTTCTAATTGATGTTTCTGTTAGTTAGCAATTGATAAAACAAATCCCACGTGAAAAAGTATTTGAAGCCTTCTTGATTTTAATTGTCAATTTATTCATTCCTGCACATTCTAATATTTATTCATTTTCATATCTTTGTTTTTTTCCACTGTTGTGCAAACACAATTCCAACAACTGTTAACATGAGTAAAATTAAATATGTATTTATTCCCTTTGAAATACAAATAGTAAGTAGTAAGCTACTTACCTTCTGTAAGTAGCTCTTTTATTGTTTTGTGTACTCATTTTAATCTTATTTAAGTAGTAAGTGCACAAAATAATAAATTTCCTTTTTTATATCTTCTTTTTGTAGATCATCCATTGGGGCAAAGAATTCAGTGACATCGTCTTGGCCACTCCCACCCGGTCACATGGCCGGCAAGCCACTCCTGCCTGGTCACATGGCTGGCAAGCCACCCCCACTTGGTCACATGGCCAGCAAGCCACTCCCACCCAGTCACATGGCCAGCAAGCCACTCCCACAAAGGAGGCCACACCCACAGAGTAGGTTCCAAAAAATTTTGAAACCCACCACTGCTTCCAACTCTCTAAGACTGTTACGGTTCCTTGTGCTTGATGAGGAATGTTTGGGGGGGGGGGCTCCCCATAGGCTGAGAGCCAGAGGGGTTGAATGGGATGTTTGCTAGTTTCTTTATAGGGTGAGAGTCGGGTCTGGTATGGAGTGGATGTGCTTGTCTGACCGGTGGGAGAGGCCATCTATGGGGTGGTATGGGGTGTATGCATGAGAGGGGGAAGCGAAAGTACAGGTAGATGTTAGGCATGGCCTCCTCCTTCTCTTGCTTCCCACTGAGAGGCTCTGGAGCAGCAGGAGCTTCTGCCTGCCCCCGAGACCCTCCACCCAGCCCTGTCCTCCCGTTCTGCCCCCCTGCTCCCCCGAGGCCTCTCCTGGGGACCCCTGGGCTCCCCTTCAGCTTCTGGCTGCTCTCCTCTCCCCTCCTCTCCTGCAGGCTGTTCGGCCCCTGACTCCTCAGCCCATTTGGCTGCTCGGTTCCAACTCCCAGATCTGGCTCTGGCCAGACTCACCTGGCACACGAAGTAGCAAGTCCTCCACCCCACCTCCCTCCCTCTCTCCCCCAATCCTCCCTCATCTCCTGGATAGACAGTTGGACACAGACTCCTTCGATGCTCTTTCTATGGAGATATTAGAAAGAAACATATCCTCCCAATAACCGATAGGCATCCTGGCCATTCCGACATTGCTTAGCTCCAGTGGCTGCTTAAGGCCGAACAGACTGTGGTTGCAGCAAAGGTGGCTGGATTCTCCACAGCAGCACTGGGGATCCATGGGAAACACGGGATTAATCCACCATAGCTATTTTACACAAGTGATGTAGGAAACCCTTTTGCATTACTACTCCTTTGCCTTTTAGTATTTAATGGCTACGGGCCTCACAGGTTAAGGACTGATGTTATAGTATTGTTAGGCCATGTGAAACTGACAGATTGGATGCCCAATTGTGATTTTAATATAGATTTCATCTGTGGTTTATTATTTCATTCTAGAATTTTAACTGGATATTCCTTGAGTGTTTTTATTTGTTCTGGTCTTTGATTGTAATAAACTTGATTTGATTTAATACAATTCCATTTACCAAGAAGGGGACCTAAAAAGACATATGACAGACTTGACTGTTTCCCATGTAGTGAATACTTTCCTCAGATAAAGGAACAATGTATGTGTCTTCAAGGAATTCACCATCACACTCAGGTTGCAGTTATCACATTTAAACAAATAGGACCATTAATTAATTAATTAGTGGACAGGGGCCTTCTACCTGTGGGTTCTTGGCTATTGAGACTCCATCAGTTGTGGATAATGAATGAGAACAGCCTGCCCCAATCTGGTGGCCTCCCGATGTTGATTCATGCATCCTCCTGATTCATGCTTGGCAACAAATAAGGCCACCTTCCTCCGAGAAGGGAGACCCAGGTGTGTTTGCCAACACTGGTGCGGCTCCATTTGTAGACCGGAGACCGAACCTTTGATGTTGTGTCTGTTGCTGCCGCAGCCCTGGGAGACCTAGAATAAAAGGGGACCTCAACATTGTGACCAGATCCTTGGACTTTCACTTGGACCGGTAGCTCCCAGTCATTGCCCAGGCCCCTCTCCTCTTGTAGGTCACCTCAGTTATCTGGATCCTGATAGAGAGAGCACAGAAATGGCCTCTCTGCCTTTTGGCCTCCAACCTTAGAAGGGGAACTTTGTGGGCCTGATTCCTCAAGGAAATCCTGCTGTTCCTTGCAGCTTCTGAACAGTTACTTAAAGATGCCAACTGGGCTTTGGCTATTCTAACTACGGGTGTCCTTTACGGAAACTGCTGCATCAACCTTTATATCTTGCATATATAAAGAATTTCTGAACTGTGTGTGTGTGTGTGTGTGTGTGTGTGTGTGTGTGTGTGTGTGTGTATGTCTGTCTGTCTGTCTGTGTCTTGTGGCACAATGGTCTTTTTTGTATACTTACCTTTGATTCTTCTTTCTATTCTAGCTTAATTCAAGAAATGTAAAACTAATAATTATTAAATTTCAGTTGCCAGAGATGACAAACACTGGATTAAACAGTATAGAAACCCCACAATTTGGTTCCTTTGGGTTTACGTCCTCATGGTTTACATCCTCATGTCTTGCCTGAATCCTGTCCGCAAATCGCACACGAATGGATGACCTCCAGGAGCCCCCTTCTCCGTTCCATCATCTGGCAGGTGCATCAACTACAATTCCAAGAAGGCCAAGGGCTGGATGGACTATAGGAAAGAAGCATCCACGATGATGCAATCAAAGCTCTGCTGGGAATTCTGGGAGTTGTAGTTGAACCTATCAGAAATGGCCAAGCTGGGGAAAGCCACCCCAGGGACAGATTAAGAGACCTCCTGGATTCCCTCCTGGATATCTACTCTATGTTTGCACCCAGGAGTTCTTTCCCCTCTCCCACTTCCTGCCTCCTTCCTCAGTTCCAGGAAAGAGGAAGAATCCCCTGCAATGAGTCATCCTGATTGGCAGCCTCCCACTTGTGGGTCTTCTCCTTCCTTTGCTGCTCTGAAGAAGCTGCTCAGAAGAAACCTCCAACCCTTCACAAAAGGCCAACAAGGAAGATGGGATCACCCTAAGATTTGCTTAACTACCACACTCATTTGCTTAACAACTGTGGTAAACAGGTTGTAAAATGAGACAGAACTTACTTAAGAACTGCCTTGCTTAGCTACAGAAATTGTGGTCATAAGTGGAGGACTACCTTGATTGCCTGATGGTCCATTGGAATTTATCTCCAGAGATGTTCAGGATCTCGTAACCAGAACTTCCTCTTTATTCTCCCTTCTGCTCACTTCCTGGGAGCCTGGAGCAAAGTCCTTCTAAAGGGCTTATTTCTGGGGATGGAAGCAGCCTGAGATGACTGAGGGGAACCCACCAGATCAGGCCTTCAAAGGTTGCACTGCTGGGCTTCCCACCATGGAGAGAGGGAGACTCTCTTTCTTTCCTCTGATAGAGTTTGAGACACAGCCGATCTCCTGCTTGCAGCCATTCACCTGGTGTAGCCACAAGGAGCCCAATCTGCTCAGTATGCAGTCTGACTCTCCTGTGGGATTTCTCCACCCACATCTTCTGGGCTCCAGTCTCAACCTGGCCTACACATTGGGGAAAAGAACCGGCTGTTTACAGTGTCCTTATCACCCAAAAAACAGGATGGAGACAGGATGATGGATCTCATGGAGAAGCTTCTTTCACAGGACAGGAGTAACTATGGAAAGGTGAGCTAACTAGGTCTCATTGGGTGAGAACATCTAAGCATCTGGCTTGGTGGGATGGCCATTGGTTCTCATCGAGATTATCGAACAACATAGTTGGAGTTTGGCTCCCACATCTTACCATTTTTCCTATTCATTCTTTCAGACAAACACTTTTAGGTGCTGTCAGTACAAATAATTGATCAAATTATTTCTTCAAAGGTGTCAAATTCAATGGCAGTTGTTGAACGACACATTTCTCTGAATGATATTCACAGAGTTCTCTTTAGCCAGATTTATTGACATGAAAGGGAAGGGACTGGATCCCCCTGCAAGACCCCCAGAGTGGAGAACCCCCCCCCCTGCTTTTCTCCCAGATATTCTGAGAGATTCTCTTCAGATCATGATCTATCTGACCTCGGTCCGTCTCTGGAGTTGGAGGGTCTTCCTGGCCAGCCTCCCCTTTTCCTTCCCTGCACTGATTATTGTGGTCCTTGGATTCACATCTGGGGCTGTTTCTCTTCCCACCCAGGAGGATTTTTTTTCTTTTATCATCCCTCCAATTTCACACCTTCTCATTCTTTTGAGGCCTATGGAAACACAAATGAGGGCACAAGACCCCCTCCCAGCCGTGGGTCACAGTGGGTTTATCTATTCCTTCCTTCCCCAAGCAGAGTCTACCTGAGTCCCATCATCCACTTCCCTCCCTGCCTAGGATCATCTGAATTCCTCCATTCAGACAGCAGAAAAGGGGGAGTTTGAACAGAGCTTCCAGGTCATTCTCTGTTCATCCATATTGACCTCTCCAAAACCAAACCCCCCCTCAGACACCTCCAGCCAATGCTTAGCTGAGCTCACAGCAAGGCCAGGGTGGCTGAGAATTGGGATGGAACCACAAACACTCCACAAACCTCCCCAGCCACAACAGACTTTTAGAAGCATACCATGGCCTCACACACACTCCTAGACAGTGCCTTTATGTGGCCTCAAGAAGGGACATGGGATCAATCTGACAACCCTCACCCTATAAGGGTTCCTCAGCTGTTGTCCCTAGTGGCAGATCTAAGATTGTGAATCCCACTCCTGACACCAATTTCTGTGGAATCAAACACAGGAAGACCCAAAAAACCAATAATCCAGGCTCACTGCAGTTGTTATTGATTCAGTGTCCACTGGAGGAATTTCCCCCCAGAACACAGCAGGACAGATTTCCACAGAAAAAAGGATGCAATCATATTTATACATTTCTGGAAAGGAGGACAAAATGATAATCATAAATAGGCACATCTAATAGATGATATAACCATGAATATTCATAATTAGCACACTTCAAGTTCATGCTCACCCACAGTTACTATCCTCAAGAAAGAGACATCGTCTAAATAAAAGGAAACTATCGGTTGTATTGCCACAGCAGTTTGGCTAAAATGTATTGAGGAATGCGGGGAATTAACCCTTTCTTTCTATCTTGTTAACGCATTCTCATTCCTCCAAGAAATCAGTTTCCTCACAATCTTCCAGACACTCTTTATTTATTTGAATAAAAATCATTGCTCCACTCATGTATGGAGAATAGCTTGGAGTTGAAATTCCTCTGTCTCACATTTCCACATTTCTTCTGGTCATAAGCTAAAATAGGGAGATACAAGAATTCCACTCATTCAAACATTTCCCATTTGGAAACATACATATATGATTTTCTTTGATTCCTGCATACTATCTCAGTGGAAATAATGCCTTTTTTCAAATAAAAGTAATGTTTGCAATACTTTAAATAACATGGGATTATATCTCATGTTTTTACATTGATTCTGGCTGTAAGCTGCTCCTTTGTGTTCAGGTCTGGCCTCAGAAGGATAATGTAGCACTTGGGGATGAAGATGCAGCCTAGCAGACCAGCACTGGAGGCCAGGATGGAGAAGACCTGAACAGCCACCATGTATTTCCCTTTGGTGCTCAGGTAGGTGGGAACAAAATAATAATAATAATAAATTTAAATTTATTAGCCGCTCCCTTTCCAAACAGGACTCGGGGCGGCGTACAATAACATATAAAACATAAAACACATGTAGAAACACATAAACACAAATATATACAAAGACATAACATGCACGGAGGAGGTAAAAAATTACATCACATTAGACAATTAAAAAACCACCATTAAAATACCCCAATTATAAAAACCATTTAAAATTTAAAAATGTAAAAGAACTGTCAGGAGGAGTAAGAAAATTTACGGTTGAGCCAGGCCAGATAGTTGAAAGAGGTGGGTCTTCAGTTGTACACGGAAGGAGCGGAGATCGGAAGTAATCCTGATGTCCCGGGGGAGGTCATTCCACAGGGCTGGGCCCATCACAGAGAAGGCTCTGCTCCTGGATGTCGCCCCCCGACACTGTTTGGCGGACGGCACCCGGAGAAGTCCCTCTCTGTGAGAGCGGATTGGTCGTAGGGATGTATGGGGCAGGATGCGATCCTGCATGTAACTAGGCCCTGTGCCATGGAGCGCTTTAAAGATCATAATCAAAACCTTGAAACGCACCCGGTAGACTACAGGAAGCCAGTGCAGCTCACGCAGGAGAGGTGTTACAGGGGAGTATCTAGTCCTCCCCATAATCACCCGCGCGGCCGCGTTCTGGACCAACTGCAGTCTCCGAGTGCATCTCAAGGGAAGCCCCATGTAGAGAGCATTGCAGTAGTCCAGGCAAGACGTCACTAGCGCATGGGTGACTGTGCGTAGGGCATCCCGGTCCAATAAGGGGCGCAATTGGCGCATCAGGCGAACCTGATGGAACGTCCCCCTTGCCACGGCTGTTACATGGTCGTCCATGGACAGCCGGGCATCTAGGAGGACGCCCAAATTGCGCACCTGTTCCATGGGGGCCAGTTGAACGCCCCCAATGGCCAGAGATGGAATCAACTGGTTGAACCGGGAGGCCGGAAGCCACAGCCACTCCGTCTTGGAAGGGTTGAGTTTTAGTCGATTGCCATCCATCCAGACCCGTACGGCCTCTAAACACCGGGACATCATTTCAACGGCCTCATTGGGGTGGTCCGGGGTGGAAATGTATAGCTGAGTATCATCAGCATACAGATGGTATCCCACCCCAAAACCACGGATGATCTCGCCCAGCGGTTTCATGTATGTGTTGAACAGGAGAGGCGAGAGAACCGACCCCTGTGGCACCCCACAAGTGAGTGGCCTCCGGGTCGATCTCTGCTCCCCTGCCAACACACGTTGCATCCGGTCGGAGAGGTAGGAGCCAAACCACCGTAAAACGGTGCCCCTGACTCCCAACCCCTCCAGCCGGTGCAACAGGATACCATGGTCGATGGTATCGAACGCCGCCGAGAGATCTAATAGGACCAGGATAGAGGAACAGCCCCTATCTCTGGCCCTCCAGAGATCATCGACCAATGCGACCAAGGCCGTCTCCGTGCTGTGCCCGGGTCGGAAGCCGGACTGGCGCGGGTCTAGATAATCATTCTCCTCCAGGTGACGTGGGAACTGTTGTGCTACCACACTCTCTAAAACCTTCGCTAAAAAAGGAAGGTTGGAGACTGGACGATAATTGACTAGATCCGTTGGGTCCAGGGAAGGCTTCTTGAGCAGTGGCCTCACCACCGCCTCTTTCAAGGCGGCCGGTAGAAACCCCTCACCCAGCGAAGCGTTCACTAGGCCCAGGAGCCAGTCACGTGTAACCTCCCAGGATGCCAGTACAAGCCAGGAGGGACACGGGTCCAATAAACGTGGTAGGTCGCAGACGTCCACGCAACCTGTCCAAATCCTCGATGGCAACCGAGTCAAACTCCTCCCAGAGCGGTCCCTCAAGACTCGCCACGGGCGTCTCAACTGGACCACTGAAAGGGGCCCATCCCATCCGGATTTGAGCGACTTTGTCCTGTAGATATTTCCCAAACTCCTCTGCTCTGCCCTGTAAAGGGGCTTCCCGCGGTCTCTCAGACAAGAGAGAGCGGGTCACCTGAAACAGGGCGGCAGGGCGGTTATCTGCGGACGCAATAAGAGCGGCGCAATATTGACGTTTGGCCGCTCTTAATGCCACAAGGTACGTCCTCAAGTAGGCTCGTGCCTGTGCTCGGTCAAATTCGGAACGGGAGGATCTCCAACGACTCTCTAGGCGTCTCTTGTGGCGTTTCATCACCCTTAGCCCCTCAGTGAACCAAGGGGCCAGGGTGGTTCATCGCCGCAGGAGAGGCCGCAAAGGCGCCACCCGGTCTAGGGCCCCGGTAGTCGCACTATTCCATGCGTCTACCAGGTCCTCCACTCGGGGGCGGGTCAGGTCCACAGGAGGTGGCCCAAGCTCCGTCTGGAACCTATCTGGTTCCATCAGGCGCTTGGGGCGGAACCATCTAATACCTTCCGGTTCCGCCTCCCCGCAGCGGGGGGTAGCACCAGGGAAGTCAAGCCGGAGAAGTGAGTGATCCGACCATGACAGGGGAATAATAGTTGGGTCCCCTATTCCCAGATCACTCGTCCACTGGCCAGAGACAAAGACAAGGTCCAGTGTGTGGCCTCCCTCGTGAGTAGGGCCCTGAATTAACTGGGTCAGGTCCATGGCTGTCATGGAAGCCATGAACTCCCGAACCCCCTCAGACGCTTCTCCCATCGACGGCAGATTAAAATCCCCCATCACTAAAAGTTTGGGGGTCTCAACCGCCACCGATGAGATCAGCTCGAGGAGTTCAGACAGGGCCGCTGATGTATAGCGAGGAGCCAGGTATACTATCAGCAGGCCCAACTGCCTCCCAGGGCCCCATCTCACGACAAGGGACTCACACCCGGATGTCTGTGGCACGGTGAACTCTCTCGGCTCTAAGTCTTCCCAGATAATCACTGCTACCCCACCGCCCCTTCCCTGGGCCCGCGGCTGGTGAAATGCTCGATAACCTGGCGGGCACATTTCCACGAGGGGTAAGCCTCCCTCGTGGCCCAACCAGGTCTCGGTTATTCCTGCGAGGTCCGGCTCCCCCTCCAAAATTAGATCGTAGATGAGGGGGGCCTTATTGACAACGGACCTCGCGTTGCATAACAGCAGTCTCAGGCCTTGGGTCTGTAGGTCCTGACCACCTAGTATGCAGGGGTTGGTACAATCGACCGGGAATAACCAAAAACCCCGGTCTCCCAACCGACCGGGGTTTTTGGTTATTCCCGGTCGATTGTACCAACCCCTGCATACTAGGTGGTCAGGACCTAGTCATCCAGACACTGCAGAAGACCAGCATGCTGAAGGTGATCAGCTTGGCTTCGTTGAAAACCCCAGGCAGATTCCTGCCAGGAAAGCCACCGTGAAGCAGATGGCAGCCAGGAAGCCCATGTAGCTGAGGGTGATGTAGAACATGACAACAGCCCCTTCGTTGCATTGCAGGATGATCTCTCCAGCCTGGGAGTGGAGGTCAGAATCAGGGAAGGGAGGAGAAACTCCCAGCCAGATGGAGCAGATGATAATTTGGACAGCAGAAGAAGAAAGGATGATGGAGTTGGCCAAGCTCTTCCCCAACCATCTCTTCACTCGGTTTCCTGGTTTTGTGGCCAGGAAAGCCAGCACCACCGTGATCGTTTTGGCCAAGAGAGAAGAAATTGCAGCTGAGAAGATGATGCTGAAAACCGTTTGTCGGAGAAGGCAGGTGGCTTTCCTTGGTTAACCAATGAAGAGAGAAGGAGACAAGAAGCAAAGTAGGAGGGAGACCAGGAGGATGTAGGAGAGGTCCTGATTGTTGGCTTTGACAAGGGGAGTTTCTCGGTATTTAATGAAGATGATTAAAACAAGGCCTGTGGTTAGGAGGAAGAGTAAGGCAAAGGAGACCAGGATGATGCTCAGAAGTTCTTCATAAGACAGGAAGGTTATAACTTTAGGAATACATTGGATTCTGGACTCATTTGGCTATTTGTCATCCGGACATTTGGTGCATTTGTCAGTATCTGAGAAAAGTAGAAAGCAATATTTCTTTAGCATCCTTTTCTTTGCACTTCAAGAAATACCTTCTTGGGACAAAAGCTGATAAAGAGAACATTTTCCAAGATGCATTGCTTAACAATTCCATATAAAATATTAAGTATATTGTTCTATAAAACTTATATACCTAAGGAAATTGGGTTATGTCCTAAGAAATTGTGCATTTTGAATAAACAAGAAAATAGTTGAGCTTCAATCTTTTTTTTAAATCTGCACTTTCATCAAAATTTCTGGCTAAGTTCATTTCCACTAAGCCTTCCTTTCCTCCAGTGTCACCCACCTTCCTGAGTGGAGAAGGTCCCCTCCGGACAAGGAACACAGTCATAGCAGCAAACTGGCTCTCCTTCTCAAGCCCTCTTGACAAATCCACGATGACAATTTTCCACACATTTGGACTCAGGCAGGGACTGAGCAGAAAAACAAGGATAACAGATAACAGATTAACAGAGTTGGAATGGACCTTGTAGGTCATTTAGTCCAATGCCCCCACTCAAGCAGGAAACCCTACACCATTTCTGAAAGATGACAGTTCAGTCTCTTCTTGAAAGCTTCCAGGGATGAAGCTCCCACAACTTCTGTTCCATTAGTTGATTGTTCTCACTGTCAGAAAGCTCCTCCTTATTTCTAGGTTGAATCTCTCCTTGGTCAGTTTCCTTCCATTATTCCTTGGCTGGCATTCAGAAACATTAGCTAAGTATTTTCTGAACTTCACTTAGGTGAATATGAAATCTCTGATTCATTTTAAGCAGACATAGGATATATAACAATGGCAGATTCTTCATTTAGTTCCTCCCTTTGGCTTCTGGCATATCTGGCAGGATGGAATTGAGGAAATATTTAAGTATTAGGAAAGAAGCAGTGGCTTCTTCCTCATGGCTGTACTAATATTTATTTTTTTACTATTCATTTATTATGATGGTGTACTCATAGTAAATTTTAGAATCAATTTATTGTTACAGATTTATTAAGTTATTATTATTTTAAATCTGTTAAAATAGAATAAAGCTGATGAAGAGAAAAAACGTCTGACCAGTAGGATCTGGAAAAGTGGGGAAAGGTGAAGCAAAAGCATCTCCCACTTAAATACAAAGGAAAAAGTTCCTTAGAAATTAAGGCTGTCAACTTTAAAAGCAATGTTCTTTGTTGATTTGTAAAATGGCCTGCAGGTTGAGTCTTCCTCTGGTGAGCTCCTTGTCCTGCCCTCAGGCTCAGGCATTATGGAGAATAAATAGATGCCCTCTTCTATGTTGGAAGATGCCTCTCTCCTCAGCCTTCTTTTCCTAGAGGGTAAACATACCTAGTTTCCTTACCCATTTAGTGATTTAGCCTCCAGATCAACCAGGAAGCAACCTGGGATTAAGGAGAAACTTCCTAACCGTAAGAACAATTAACCAATGGAACAGCTTGACACCTGAGGTTGTGGGTGCTTCATCAACGGAGGTCAGTTGTCTGAAATGGTATGTGATCTCCTGCTTGAGCAGTGGGTTGGACTAGAACATCTCGAAGGTCCCTCCCAGCTCTATTCTGATTGATTGAAATCCTAAACTGTCAGCAGCCTCCCAAGCTGGGCATAGCTAAATCAGCATTAAAAATGTTTCAAGCTACAACATGTAAAGGATACCTTGGTCAATAGTATGGAAGCCTTCCAAGCGGTCTAAGAAGACTCTATGTGTTCTATTTCCAATATTCAATTCTCTTTGAAGGTCTTCCCCTTAAGGATCAGACTTAGCCATCTTGAAATGGGTTCAATAGATTTCAAAAATAAAGAAAGGATACCGATATTTCACCCACCTTGTTGAGCAACTTGAGCCGTAAAAGAGCATCTTGGCTGATAATAAGTCTCTCTCTTTGAAAACTCCCCAGCTGCTCTTTAATGGCATCCTTCTTATGGAAAGTAACCCAGATTATGATATTCAAATCTGCAGCTACATCTCCATTTTGATCCAAGTACAGTTTCTTCTTGGAAAGATTGCAAAATTCACTCGTCTCCAGAAACGGATGGAACTGGAATAGAAACACCCATGAAGGTTAAAAGCAGGAAGCTTGGTTTCTCACCACTCATGGTCTTTTCACATGTGAATCTTTCTCCTAGAGTTGTTTAATTTGCAAATTTTGTGAATTGGGAAATAAGTGTTATCCCTGTCTTCAAAACTGACAAAAGTTCAGGAAAATTTGTCAATCATATATTGAAAAACTGCATTTGTATTGATGAAATATCATTGACCAAATTTCTCTATGAAAGAGGATATTTTAGAACAGACTACAAATAAATTGAACAAAGAAACAAACAAAGAGATTATTTGTACACTCCTTGGGAAAAACAGGGGGATTACCAGAAAACGTGGATTTGTCAAGAAGAAAGTTGCCAGGCTAATCTTCTCCCAGGTACACCAGGTAGGAAACACAACCACATGAGGTGACTTGACTTTATTGGAAGGCCACATCAAGACAATCTCGCAAGTCTGAAAGTTTAAATTCTCCCACCAACCCCTTTTCAAGCCTGGAGAATTACACAAGATCTAAAAAAAAAAATTTATGACAGAGAATGAGGTGGCTGGATGGAGTCACCGAAGCAATCGGTGTGAGCTTAAATGGACTCCAGATGATGGTAGAGGACAGGAAGGCCTGGAGGAACATTGTCCATGGGGTCGCGATGTGTCAGAAACAACTAACAACAACAAAAAGTTTCTAAGAAACTTTTTTTTGGCTGGCCAGTTATGCAGTTGGGAGCTTCCCTGCCTTATCTGATTATTCCCGGGGCAGCATTTCCTCCCCATATCCCCAAAAATCATTTATTGTTTTTTAGATATTTATTTGTATCCTGTCTTTACTATTTTTACCATTAACTCAAGTCAGCAAACATATCAAACACACCCTCCTCTTCTTATTTTATGCACAACAACATTGTGAGGAGGGTTGTGGCTGAGACAGTGTGACTAGTCGAAAGTCACCCAGCTGGCTTTCATGTCTAAGGCAGGACTTGAACTCAGGAGCTCCAACTTTCTAGCCTGGTGAAGATGTTGGTATTATATTATATTTGCACATGTCATTACCCTTCCTTAATAGATTGTGGAAATGCTGGTGATGTAAAGATTTCAGCAAAGTAGTAACAACCTACTTGCTGATAACTAATTAATTGAGATCATTAATTTCAATGTCCCTCATAAAACTGGGAATTTATGAATAACAATTAGTCCTTGATCATCTATTTTTCTATATTGTCATTAATGCAGGCGGGTAGTTGATAAAATATGATTTTCTGATGCAACATTTATATCAACTTTTAAATATATTTTGATGTCATATCCAAAATATGTAAATTTTATACCAATTAGGATTTAACAAATTATGCTATTTTGTATAAGAACATTTTTATTAAGATTTCATTTGCACCTTTTCTTAAATCATTTCTTTATTTATAACTTAGACCCAGGCATAAAATTCAAAAAGACATCTTGCTGGTTCACCAAAATTGTCTGAAAACCCCCCAAAAGGAATTTAAGAGAGAGAGAAGTGAAAAGATCTTTGCTTAGAAGTAAAATGTGATGCAAGAGAAAAGGGATGATGGATACCAAACTGGATAGGAACATTTGGAGAAATGATCTCAACATAGTCATTGATTGGAAGCCACAGCAGAGCAAATATTCTTGTCTGGGGAAACCCCAACTTGAGGTCCCCTTGTAGGCACCACCCTTGGGGAAGACGTGGCAGAATATCTGGCTCAGGAAGGGCAAGAAAGGGGAAAGGAAGCTGCTGCCATCTTGGCTGCCAAAGGGCCCTATTGAAATAAGGTAGATGAAAATCAGAGGGAGCCTGGGACCATCCTTCCATGCAGTCATAGAGTCAGAGGGCTGGAAGGGATCTTGGTCTTCTAGGCCAACCCCTTACTCAATACCATCCCACTCAAATGGCTACACAGTCTATTTTTGAAAGCTGCCAGTGATGGAGAATCCACAAGCCCAAGAGGCAAGCTGTTCCACCCATTAAACAGTTCTCGCTGTCAAGAAATTTCTCCTTCCTTCTCGGTTGGATCTCTCTTTAACAGGCTCCCACCCATTGCTTCTTTCCCTGCCCTCAGGGGCCTTATAGAATAAATGAAACCCCTCTTCTTTAGGGCAGCCTCCCAGGTACATCTGTTATGTCCCTCCTAATCCTTCTCTTCGATTAACTAGATATTCTAGGACAATCTCTCAATTGGCGAATGGAGGATGCAGCCCTCTTCCAATGATGGAAAGATGTCACACAGAAGCTTAAGATCTGTTTACTGTTATCCCAGAGTGTCAGACATGGAAAAATGAACTCAGTTACAAGAGAGGAAACTCAGTGAAGCAGAGGAGTTCAGTCTCCCCTTCGCTGTTTGTCTTTCTCAGGCGCAAGTAGCCAAGAACAGCAGTTGATCTCAAAGTCAACAAAATCCATGGGGGAGGGGGGTATGGAGTTGTTGGAATATAATGTTTCTAACAAGATGATGCATTGAACCCCCACCTGCTCAGCTCCTACAATCTTCATGCAAAGACCAAGCAGTCATCAGACAGAAAAGCTTTAATTCCTGCAGAGAGGAGGGGTTGAGCTAGATGGTCTCAGAGTTTCCTTCAAAGGTATAAATATAAAATTCTAGGGTGCTAATTTCAAACCCCTGCCTACAGTATTTTATTGAAAAATGTATGCATGGTTTTAAAATTAGCAGTGTTTAACACCCCTTTCCATGAATAATTAAATTGCCCCAAACTCTTGGCCTTTTGTACTCCAAAGAGCTCTGATGGTTCCCCTCCGTCTCCTTTGGATGCTTCCTAAAAAGTAAGGAAATCTGATGGATCCATGTTTGGACCCCTTACCTGCCACGGCTGCAGCCTTGGAGGCCCCAAACTCTCTTCGACCCCTTTGTTTCTCTTGTTCAGAATGGAGGAATAGGCAGCATTCAAGGCCTGGGCCAGAGTCTTGGTGATACTGTACACATTGGGGTTATTTAGGACCTGGATCCTGTTCCATTTCCACTGGGTCTCCAGTGGGGCTTTCTGGGGGCATCTTCCCCTGTCTTTGACCGAGAAGATGGACTTTGAAACAGAAGAGTGAAAATACTCATCTTGATATTGAGGTCCCGCAAAGAAACTGTGTTCAAAGGGATCATCCTTAGGACTTTTTTCCTGAAAAGCAAAGTTCCAAATACTGTGGACATATTTGAAAAGCCTGTGCCTTCTCATTGTCGCTTCACCCAAGATTGACAAGATCCAAACTTTCCCTTCAGTGGATCCTGGCAAGTGTGCAAGAGCTGAATGGAAAGGAAGAACTCTGTTTGCAAGAGGAACATATTCCAAGAAGTGAACAAAGACATGGACTTGTCTCCACTTAGAGAGGGGAGCTGAATTTCCATCTGTGGAGAATCGTTGTGATACAACACCACAAATTTCATTCCTGACCAGCATAGGGGTGAAAATCCTCATGAAATTCTCTCCCTTCTCGGTGTCTGAAGCAAGGAGGCCAATCAGGGTCCATCTGAAATGGAGGAGCAGCTGGACAATGGCTGGGTACTGGAATCCTTCTTTGGGGAACATCTGGTGGAAAAAGGGAAACTGACTTTTATCTCTCAGGGTCTCTGAAGCAATTCTATCACTGATCTAAAAAAGCAATGAAGAATGCCGTGTTATATTGGGGTTAGACCAAATCCAAAATGTTAGATTTTAATAAATCCAACCTGGTTCTCAAGAACCTATTAGAAGAATTTATTGTAAATTAGCCATTAAGCCAGGTAAAGATGAATAATGTAGAACACAGAGCATAATAAGTCCATATATAAAAATGGAAAGTAATAAAAAAATAAGTGAGAAAGAATATGACTAAAGACTGGAAAACATATTTATGCATTACCCTTAAAATTTGCCACAGTCATACTCACATCCAGTTCTCAATGAAAGAGTTTTGCTCCAATAAGGGGCTGCATTATATGTAATTTTGGAATTCTGACCACCCAGGAAATCAATTGTTTGGATTTAAGCAATGGGTCATTTGTCTAACAATGCAGTCCAAGAGCTTTCTCTTTCTTAGACAGTAGACATTCCATTAACAGATGGATTAAGATGCATGACATCTTCTTAACTGGGGCTCCACAAATAAAATCCTTTTCATTATAAGCAGTTGATTATATTTCTTTAATTAACCATTATGACTAGCTTTTCAAATCTTGCTCAAATAAATACGACCCTGAGATATTAAGGCATTTCTGTGTCTCAATACTTGGAAATTTGGGAGGTCTGTTTGTAGCAGCTCATCCACTTCAATGTGCCAACCTTACTGAGGTTGGGTGTATCTTTCTCTGCTCGGATATCCCAAATTCTTTCTGCAGCCTTCTCTTGAACTTGTTCTCCGAGGATGCAAGAGACAGAGAAACCACAGCTCCTAATAGGATTTGTCAGATGTTCAAGGAAAGTGGGCTGTAATTGAAATTTTGTTGGTTCTGACAGACCAGATTTTGGGGTTCTCTCATTTTCCACTAATTTCATTTGAGATCAATAATAATATTCCCTAATTTTAGTGGGAGAGAAAAATGAACAACTTCCTAAATTAATTCTGAGGGCAGAAGCTAAAGTTCTTTTATCCATCTCTAAGATACTCTTCAGATGCTGGGATTGGAATTGTACTAAGCATGAACTATTTTAACTATAGTTTGATATAGGAGCTTGGAAATACAGACTTTAATATATTGGGCTAAGGAAGCTGGATGGTTTTTAAAATTTAAGCAGCAAATTCACTGAGTCCCCTGCTCTAAAGGCGCTTCATTGAACAAGACTGAGTAAACTTTCAGTTCTGGAGCAAAGTACCCTAAATAAGGAAAGATGTTAATTCACTCTATTGACTCACCATCAAATAGCCATCTATGGCTATGATGTTATTTTCCAAACACCCTAACTGTTGACCTTCATTTATTAATTTTAAAACAATTATTAGCACAGTAGGAACCAACTCTTCTCAACAACCCAAGTTGAAACTATAAAAGTAATATCATAACATTAGCAAAGAGGCATTTATCTCCTAAGGCATGCTTACTTCATGGCTTGATTTTGACATCTTTTCACTCATTTCTTTTAATTTTTCTACCCCCCCCCTCTCCTTCCTTCCTTCCTGCGTTCATTCCATGGGGTAAAGTTGATTTTGTTCTTGGAGACAGGCCATACTATAGCATCATCCCTTTTGTGTGGTGCCCTTGAGCATTAGCTTTCAAAATAAAGTACATTTTGGTTCCAACTCAGCTGCCAACTATTTCAGTTCTGTGATATGCTCTGCCATTACCTGGTCCCTGGAGTTTGGTCTTTTATCACTATGCCAACAAATCTCAGATTTATTTGTTTCTTCAGCCACAGGTGCTGTGTATTCCCTCTTGGCTCAGTTTCAAGCACAGAGACCCCAAATCTCTCAATTCTAGGTGATGGCTTTAATTCGATATCTGCCCCTGTTATTATGAATCACATGGGGATTATTTCCCTTTCATTTCCCTCCAGAGAATTTCCCAACAACCTTTGAGTCCACGAACTGGTTGAATTATAAAGGGATCCCTCGTGAGAGGGAGAATTATGATTAAAGTTTCAGCTCTGCTCTTTGGCCGAATCCTCCAAGGGAGACTTTGGACAGAGAAATATGGAGTTTTGGGACAGGCAGTGCCTGTGCTCTTGAATGTCTGTCTCTCTCTTTTCCAGATGAAGCTGAGTGTTTCTCTGTGTTTCAATCAGGAAAGACACTGGATCATATTCCACCTTGTGAGAGTCCTTTGAATTCTTCTAATTCTTCTTTAGAAACAGAAAAGGGATTCATTGATTCACCCCATGAATGATGGACCTCCTGCTTCTGCTTCTGATGCTGCTTTTATCCCATCTAGTCTCTGGGAGGCTGAGAATGAAATGCCCGCTGAGTTTGGAGCACCAGGATGGAAAACAACCACAGAGCTTTTACAGCCCAGGAGACCATCTCATCGGTATAGTCACCAGTGAAAAGGAAACATTGCATATAAAGTTGCTTTTCAATGTGGCTCCTTCTCTTCAGTTGGTTTTTCATGACCCGTAAGTCATTCAGGGTGATAGAGTTGCACTCCCTCTATTCTAACACTCTCCTTCTTTTCTGTTTTTATTTTTCATTTATTCCTATATTGGGGATTATGTCTAATTTCATCAATGATTTTGATTTCCATGGCTTCTCTCTTTTGTCTGATTTTGTGAAAGAAACTCAAATCGAAAAATAGGCCTGAAAATAAAGCTGAAAGGGCTGCAGATTATTTTCCTCTCTCAGTTCAATCCTTAATTTATCACTTGAATAATGAATTTTATTTAAAGTAGTGGTGGAACCAATTGTAGTTGCTGTACCTCAGCCCATTTCCATATTTGTGTAACTGATCATTGCTTTGGATCAATGTTGGCTTAAGGCTCAGTAGGCATTGGAGGCTTATATATTTTTTAAAAATATTTGTTGCTGCCCATTATAATAACATTTTTTTTTACAATAGGGATGTTTATGGTTTTCTAGATGGCTTAAGATTCATTTTCGCCATTCAAATGGTCAACAAGAATCCCCAGCTCCTGCACAATCTCACACTTGGCTACAACATCTATGCCAACTATTGGAGCACTTTCCGCACTTCAGATGCCTTGCTGGACATTCTCTCAACTGGAGAAGCCAATGTCCCCAACTACGGCTGTGGAAGGAAGGAGAACCTTCTGGCTCTTCTTGATGGAGCTACAAGGGACATCTCCTTCCAGATATCAACATTAGGAGGCACCTACAAACTCCCACAGGTTTGTGTGTGTTTTTTTCCTTCTGGTAAAGTGAGGGGTGGGTGGTGGGTGAGCAATAGATGCAATCATGTCTTCTCCATGGAATTCAAGAGCTACTTTTCTCCATATTAGCAAAAATGACAATATTTTACCCCATTATGTTCATATTGAGATTAATCATAAAAGCCCTGAAATGCAAGCAATACATTCCCTTGAGAAGACATTCTACCAACTTTTAACTGATCAAAAAATATCCCTGGTTGTTGGGGCCTCTATTGGCATCTTCATTTCCACATATAAATAATATCCAGTTGGATTGAAGTTGGTAATAGTAGCATTTTATCTATCTAAAAAGTGGAATAAAAAGGACTCTAGCAATTATAGGCCAAATAGACTAGCAGATATTGTGGCTGAAATGTATGCCTGGATCCACTTAATTAAACTTGAGAAAAATGCATTCCTTCTGGAAGAAACAGAAGGTTTTAGGTATTGAATAACTTTATAGATTTTATAAGAAATATTGCATGTTAATAATCTAATATTGGTAACAAATTTGTCTTGAAATATCTACTCTATATCAGCAAAATAAAACATGGTTTTGTTGGCTTTCTAGATGTTAGTGCATTTGTCATAATTAACAGAGAAATATTATATAGGAAATTGATTGCCCTCAAAATGGAGCTCCGCCTGTTAGTCCTGATCCAGGCTCTTTCTCCAGGTCCTTGTTTGAGAGGGAGGTTGGAGCTCAATGGAGCAATGAGAAGGATTGATACTTACAAAGGAGGAAGGGAAGGAGGCATATTTGAACCCTTGTTATTCTCTCTTCATATTGACAATTTACTTCAACTAATAAAGGATCCAAAAACACATCATAAATAAATGTTATTTCTTTCTTTGCCAAAAATTACTAAATTAGTGGACGAGTGAAATGCAGTGCACATAGTTTCCAGTACTTGGATTTTAGAAAGGCTTTGACAAAGTAAACCACCATCTACTTCTTGGTAAGCTAAAAATATGTGGGATAGACAGCATCACCCCCAGATGGACTCAGCTTGTGGTCCTCCGTGGAACTACATCTACATGAGGGAAAAGCAGTGGGGGACCCCAAGGTTCCATTTTATGCCCAGTACTCTTCAACATCTTCATCAATGGTTTGGATGAGGGATAGATGGGGAACTCATCAAATTTACAGATAACACTAAACTGACTGGAATAGCCAACAGCCCAGAAGATAGACTCAAGATCCACATGGATCTAGAGATGGACTTGTAACCTGGGCCTATCTAACAAAAGGAAATTCAGTATAGAGAATAGTAAAGTAATACAATAGCAGAGTTGGAAGGGACCTTGGAGGTCTTCTAGTCCAACCCCCTGCCTAGGCAGGAAACCCTATACCGTTTCAGACAAATGGCTATCCAACATCTTCTTAATGATTTCCACAACTTCTGGAGGCAAGCTGTTCCACTGATTAATTGCTCTGTCAGAAATTTCTCCTCAGTTCTAAGTTGCTTCTTTCCTTGATTAGTTTCCACCCATTGCTTCTTGTTCTACCCTCAGGTGGCTTGGAAAATAGTTTGACTCCCTCTTCTTTGTGGCAACCCCTGAGTCTTACACTGAGGCTAGAAAAACCAAATGTACAGGTACAGATTAGGTGAAACCTGGCTCAGTAGCAGTAACTGTGTAAGGGATCTTGGAATCTTAGTGGACAATCTCTAAAATGTGAGCCAACAATAAGTGTCAGCAGCCAAAAAAAGCCACTGCAATCCTAGGCTGCATCAACAGAAGGATAGAATCCAAATCACGAGAAGTATTGGTACCATTTTATAATGCCTTGATAAAACCACCCTTGGAATAGGGCATGGATGGCGAACCCTTTTGGCACCAAGTGCTCCTGTCAGGGTTGCAATCTGGAAGAGGAGTTGTCCAGCGTGCATGCTGGTCTGCACATGCGCACCAGGCAGCTCCTCTTCCAGTTCCTGGCACTGCCGCGCATGTAAAGGCCAGGTGATCGTCATGTGTACGTGCATACAAGAAACCCGGAAGAGCAACGGGCAAGGCCGTGCGTGCCAGTCAACATGGCTTTGCGTTCCACTTAGCCCAAGCTAAGAATCTGAAGCAGAGTATACCATTTCCCCTCCTGGGGCCTCCATGCATCCCATTTTTGGCCTCCCCAGCCCCCAGAAACACTCTGCCGGCCAAAAGCTTTGGTCTTACTCATAAAAGAAAACCTCATAGCTCTCCAGCTTCCTCAGCCCCAATTATTAAAGTATATGAGGCCAAGGTTTCCCCCATGTTCTTACATCAATCTGATGTTTGGGGCTTCAGAGAGAAACCACCAGCAGAAACAACCCAATCACAGCCTCCGAGGAGTATCTTGGGGTGGGTAAAAGGACTCCAGCTGCTGCCCTCAGAGCTGATTTGGGAATTTACACAATTTCTGCTTTGTCTAAAATCAGAAAATATGGAAACTAACAGACTCTGAAAATTGGAGAAGAAGCTAAAAAGATTCCTCCACAAAGAATCTGGGCCATAGAAGCATTAAAATATGCAGCAATCCTGAAAAATTATAGTAGGTCGTTTATTGGAATAGAATACTTCAGTTGGCATTTGCACATGTTAATCTAATTGCAATAAATTGTAGGAGTGTGATACAGTAATAAGATTTACATTGTTTATAGTTTTTTAAATTTATTTATTATTTTCCACTTTTATAATACAATCTTGCTAATATTTTGTCTTTAATATTTTAAACAATGCCTAATTAAAAATTATTCTAATGCCTTCATGAGAACAAGATTGGATTTATTAAAATATAATAGTTTGGACTTGATCTGACCCCAAATATAACACAGCACTCTTCATTGTGCAAGGTTTTTGAATGCAGCTCAGAATCTGATAAGTCCAGTGAAACTCTGAAGACGAAGCTATTTATTTATTTTATTTATTTAATTATATTTCTAGACCGCCCCCTCTCCCCGGAGGGACTCGGGGTGGTGTACAGGTATAAATTTAAAAAACCCATCCAAACAATAATATACATCGTTAAAATTAGATTAAATAAGCCCTGTACAATTTATAAAAATTAAAACTAGCCCATAAAACCAATCATAAAATTTAAAAACCAAAACTGAGGTGGGAAGGCTGGAATTTGGCCAGGCCGGCTAGCTGGAACAGGTGGGTTTTAAGTTTCTGACGGAAGGAGCGGAGATCCGTAGTCATTCTAATGTCAGGGGGAAGGTCATTCCAGAGGGTCGGGCCCATCACAGAGAAGGCTCTTCCCCTAGGCGTAGCCCGCTGGCACAGCCTAGTGGACGGCACCTGGAGGAGTCCCTCTCTGTGTGAGCGGATAGGCCGAAGAGATGTATGGGGTAGGATACGATCCCGCAAATAACTAGGTCCTGTGCCATGGAGCGCCTTGAAAATGATGGTAAACACCTTGAAACGCACCCAAAAAGCCACAGGCAGCCAGTGTAGCCCGCGCAGGAGAGGTGTTATGTGGGAGTAGCTAAAGACTCCCGAAATTGCCCGTGCGGCCGCATTCTGAACCAGCTGCAGCCTTCGGGTGCATCTCAAGGGGAGCCCCATGTAGAGAGTGTTGCAGTAGTCTAGCCGGGACGTCACAAGCGCATGAGTGACTGTGCGAAGGGCGCTCCGGTCTAATAGGGGATGCAATTGGTGCACCAGGCGAACCTGGTGGAACGCCCCCCTGGCCACGGCTGTCACATGGTCGTCCATGGACAGCCGGGCATCCAGAAGGACGCCCAAATTGCGCACCCGATCCATGGGGGCCAGATGTTCACCCCCAATGGCCAGTGATGGAATAAACTGGATGAACCGGGGCGCTGGTAGCCATAGCCACTCAGTCTTGGACGGGTTGAGCTTGAGTCTGTTACTTCCCATCCAGATCCGTACGGCTTCCAGACACCGGGACATCACTTCGATAGCATTGTTGGGGTGGTTTGGGGTAGAGATGTACAGCTGGGTGTCATCCGCGTACAGATGGTAGTCTACCCCAAACCCACGAATGATCTCGCCCAGCGGCTTCTTGTATGCATTGAACAGGAGAGGCGAGAGGACCGACCCTTGTGGCACTCCACAAGTGAATGGCCTCGAGGTCGACCTCTGCCCCTCTGCCAATACAAATTGCACTCGGCCGGAGAGGTAGGAGGAGAACCACCGCAAAACGGTGCCCCTCACCCCCAACCCCTCCAATCGATGCAATAAGATACCATGGTCGATGGTATCAAAAGCCGCCGAGAGATCTAATAGGACCAGGATGTAGGAGCAGCCCCCATCTCTGGCCCTCCAGAGATCAACCACCAACGCGACCAATGCCGTCTCCGTGCTGTGGCTGGGCCGGAAACCTGACTGGTGCGGGTCCAGATAATCAGTTTCCTCCAGGTGGCGTGGAAACTGTTGTGCCACCACACTCTCTACAACCTTCGCCAGAAAGCAAAGGTTGGAGACAGGATGGTAGTTGGCTAATAAAGCTGGATCCAGGGAAGGCTTCTTGAGGAGGGGCCTCACCACTGCCTCTTTCAGGGCGGCCGGCAGGAACCCTTCACTCAAAGAAGCGTTGACTAACTCCTGGAGCCAGCCTCGTGTGACCTCCCCGGATGCCAGTACAAGCCAGGAGGGACACGGGTCCAATAAACATGTGGTGGCTCGCAGTCGCCTACGCAGCCTGTCCATATCATCGGAAGTAACAGAGTCAAACTCCTCCCAGAATGGTACCTCACGACCTGCCTCCAACGTCTCTTCCAGACCACTAGCAGGGACCAGCTCGCTTCGAATCTGAGCGATTTTGTCCTGCAGATACTCCCCAAATTCCTCTGCTCTGCCCTGCAAAGGGGCTTCCTGCGGCCTCTGTTGGAGGAGGGAGTGGGTCACCCTAAACAGGGCGGCAGGGCGGTTATCTGCGGACGCAATAAGAGTGGCAGAATACTGACGCTTGGCCACTCTTAATGCCACAAGGTAGGTCCGTAAATGGGCTCTCACCTGAGTTCGGTCAGATTCAGAGCGTGATGATCTCCATCTGCTCTCTAGCCGTCTCTTGTGGCGCTTCATCACCCTCAGCCCCTCGGTAAACCAAGGGGCCTGGGTGGTTCGCTGCCGCAAGAGAGGCCGCAAAAGCGCCACCCGGTCCAAGGCCCCAGTGGCTGCACTGTTCCATGCAGCCACTAGGTCCTCCAACCGGGTGTGGGTCAGGGCTACAGGAAATGGCCCGAGCTCCATCTGGAACCTGTCAGGTTCCATCAGGCACCTGGGGCGGAACCATCTTGGGCAATCCGGTTCCGCCTCCCCGCGGTGGGGAGTAGCGGCTGGAAAGTCGAGTCGGAGCAGTGAGTGATCAGACCATGACAGGGGGGTGATAGCTAAATCCCCTACTCCCAGATCACTCCTCCATTGGCCAAAGACAAAAATAAGATCCAGTGTGTGTCCACCCTCATGTGTGTCCCTGAATTATTTGGGTCAGGTCCATGGCTGTCATGGAAGCCATGAACTCCCGAGCTACTTCGGATGTCTCCCCTACCGACGGCAAGTTAAAGTCCCCCATGACCAACAGTCTGGGGGTTTCCACTGCTATCTCAGCGATCACCCCAAGGAGCTCGGGCAGGGCTGCTGATGCATAGCGAGGAGCCAGGTATACAATCAGCAAGCCCAACTGCTTCCCTGGGCCCCACTTCACGTACAGGGACTCACAACCGGCTATCTGTGGCACAGTGGTTTGTCTCGGCTCAAGACCTTCCCTCAGAATGACCGCTACCCCACCACCCCTGCCTAGTGCCCGTGACTGATGAAATGCGCAGTAACCTGGCGGGCACATTTCCACGAGAGGGAGACCTCCCTCATGGCCCAGCCAGGTCTCTGTAATTCCTGCCAGGTCCGGCTCCCCCTCCGACACCACGTCGTTAATGAGGGGGGCTTTGTTGACAACGGACCTGGCATTGCATAGCATCAGCCTCAGGCCCTGGCTCTGTAGGTCCTGACCACCAAGATTGCGGGGGTTGGGACATATGACCGGCCGTACCCAACGACCACGGTCTCCCAACCGGTGATGCGATCTCTGTCTACCCTCGCACCTGCCCCTCCCCACGACCGTTGGAATGAAAAGACCCTCTTCTGGAGTATCGCTACTCCCCCCACCTTTAATGGCTTATGGATTATCAGCTTTTATTTCTGCAGAAAGCAAAAGACTGGATGACCTTTTTGTCTCCCACCTTAACAGAGCAGGCAGAGAGAGAAAAACAGGCATGTGCCAAAAACTTTTCCAAACATCTTATAGCTTGCACAGAACGTCATTGCTATAGAAACATAATTTGATATCACACAAATTTCATGATGTTTGTCAGCGCTCTGAAAACCATAGACTGTAGAAGGGAAAAGAAATCCATTTTTTGGAGTATAACTCAGATCTTTGTTGGGGAATGCTGAACACACATTTTAAGGTACAAGCAAGGCTACTTGGCAGATTCCACATTTTTCTTTTCACAAGACGTTACTTTGCTAGGCTAAGCTTGGCAATTCGCCTAGAAGTTTTATCTATGTAGTTGGCACCTTAGGTTACAATGGAGCTTCTCTCAACAGCAATTTAACAAAAGCTGAATTAGGTTACACTCTGTGTATGCTCTAATCCAGTGATGGCAAACTTTTAGAGACCGAATGCCCAAACTGCAACCCAAAACCCACTTATTTATCTCGCTGTGCCAACACGGCAATTTAACCTGAATAATGAGGTTTTAGTTTAGAAAAACAACTCATACATGATTAATGACTTTTCTCTGGAAAAAACACCACAATAACAGCGCTTTCAATGATACAAATACCCTTTTATTGAAAGGTAAACATTTGCCTTTGGCATGCTTTTGATTAATGTGACTTTTGCTGTTCAATGTAAACTGATAATTTTTCTAACCTTGACTCATACGTTGTAAGTTTGAGAGCAAGACATGCAGCACTCAGGTCATCTGTTAGTCCAGGGGAGTCAAACTCAATTTCAATGAGGCCCCATTGTGGTTGACTTCGGACGTCATGGTGGGCACGGCCAGCTCCCACTGCTGATGTGCTCACTCTCCTTGGTTGCCCATGGTGAGTGCAGGAGGTCAAAGTATGTGGGTCAGAGGGAGGCCCACTCCCTCTCCTTATGAGACATAGCTTTGTAACCAAAGCATCCTCAATGATAGGATGGGAGACCACCAGGAGAGGTCAGGAGGATGGGACAAGGAGATGGTAAAAGGCAACAGGGCTGTTGGTGATCAAGTGCTAAGGCAGAATTTACCTCACACCCTCACCCTCTCTCATTAAAATCTCCTTCCTTCCCTTCTTTTTCCTTCCCTCTTCATTCTTTCTTTCCCTCTTTCTTTCTTTTTGCTTCCTTGCTCTCTTCTCCACTTTCCGTCTTTTTCTTTGTCTTTACTGTCCCTTCTTGGATGCTCCAATGCAAAAGGGGAAACATTCCTTGCCTTGTGATCAAATGGCACTTTTGCTAGTAGTTTGTGGCCACTGAAAAGACTGAGAACAAACCAGGCTCAGTTTATTCCATGCTTGCATTTCATGGGGACAGACTACAGGACAGCAAAACTGTCAAAATGATGGCTTTGGTAGTTGATGAGAGCTCCTCTGTTTTTTATATGCAACAGCTTTAGCATTTAAGAGCAGAGCTAAGTTAGTTGCTTTTCTGTGAATACATAATGACCCTTGAAAGATCTCTTCTGTAGGGACCCTGCCATGGTCTAATTCAGACTGGAAATATAGCAAAGGAAACTATTTCCCCAATTGCTTTGTCCTTTTTTCCCCACTGGAAACATAATAATAATAATAATAATAATAATAATAATAATAATAATAATAATAATAATAATAATAATAATAATAATAATAATAATAATAATAATAATAATAATAATAATAAAAATAAAATTTGAATTTATTAGCCGCTCCCTCTCCAGACAGGACTCGGGGCGGCGTACAATAAAACATATAAAACATAAAACATATGTACAAACACATAAACATCCAAATACACACATATACAAAGACATACATGCACGGAGGAGGTAACAAATTACATCACATTTAGACAGCTACGAATCACCATTAAAATACCCCATTAGTAATAACACAATTTAAAAATTTAAAAGGACTGTCAGGAGGAATAAGATAAAATTTATGGTTGAGCCAGGCCTGATAATTGAAAGAGGTGGGTCTTCAGCTGTACACGGAAGGAGCGGAGATCGGAAGTAATCCTGATGTCACGGGGGAGGTCATTCCACAGGGCTGGGCCCATCACAGAGAAGGCTCTGCTTCTGGGTGTCGCCCCCCGACACTGTTTAGCGGACGGCACCCGGAGAAGTCCCTCTCTGTGTGAGCGGATTGGTCGTAGGGATGTATGGGGCAGGATGCGATCCTGCATGTAACTAGGTCCTGTGCCATGAAGCGCTTTAAAGATCATAATCAAAACCTTGAAACGCACTCGGTAGACTACAGGAAGCCAGTGCAGCTTGCGCAGGAGAGGTGTTACAGGGGAGTATCTAGTCCTCCCCATAATCACCCGCGCGGCCGCGTTCTGGACCAACTGCAGTCTCCGAGTGCATCTCAAGGGAAGCCCCATGTAGAGAGCATTGCAGTAGTCCAGGCGAGACGTCACTAGCGCATGGGTGACTGTGCGTAGGGCATCCCGGTCCAATAAGGGGCGCAATTGGCGCATCAGGCGAACCTGATGGAACGCCCCCCTTGCCACGGCTGTTACATGGTCATCCATGGAAGCCGGGCATCCAGGAGGGCGCCCAAATTGCGCACCCTTTCCATGGGGGCCAGTTGCTCGCCCCCAATGGCCAGAGATGGAAGCAACTGGTTGAACCGGGAGGCCGGAAGCCACAGCCACTCCGTCTTGGAAGGGTTGAGTTTTAGTCGGTTGCCATCCATCCAGACCCGTACGGCCTCCAAACACCGGGACATCATTTCAACGGCCTCGTTGGGGTGGTTTGGGGTGGAAATGTATAGCTGAGTATCATCAGCATACAGATGATATCCCACCCCAAAACCACGGATGATCTCGCCCAGCGGTTTCATTTATGTGTTGAACAGGAGAGGCGAGAGCACCGACCCCTGTGGCACCCCACATGTGAGGGGGCTCCGGGTCGATCTCTGCTCCCCTGCCAACACACGTTGCATCCGGCCAGAGAGGTAGGAGCCAAACCACCATAAAACGGTGCCCCTGACTCCCAGCCCCTCTAGCCGGTGCAACAGGATACCATGGTCGATGGTATCGAACGCCGCCGAGAGATCTAATAGGACCAGGATAGAGGAACAACCCCTATCTCTGGCCCTCCAGAGATCATCAACCAACGCGACCAAGGCCGTCTCCGTGCTGTGCCCGGGTCGGAAGCCGGACTGGCGCGGGTCTAGATAATCATTCTCCTCCAGGTGACGTGGGAACTGTTGTGCCACCACACTCTCTACAACCTTCGCTAAAAAAGGAAGGTTGGAGACTGGACGATAATTGGCCAGCTCCAAAGGGTCCAGGGAAGGCTTCTTGAACAGGGGCCTCACAACCGCCTCTTTCAAGGCGGCCGGCAGAAACCCCTCACCCAACGAAGCGTTCACTAGGCCCAGGAGCCAGTCGCGCGTAACCTCCCAGGATGCCAGTACAAGCCAGGAGGGACACGGGTCCAATAAACATGTGGTAGGTCGCAGACGTCCACGCAACCTGTCCAAATCCTCGATGGCAACCGAGTCAAACTCCTCCCAGAACGGTCCCTCAAGACTCGCCACGGGCGTCTCAACTGGACCACTGAAAGGGGCCCATCCCATCCGGATTTGAGTGACTTTGTCCTGTAGATATTTCCCAAACTCCTCTGCTCTGCCCTGTAAAGGGGCTTCCCGGGGTCTCTCAAACAAGAGAGAGCGAGTCACCCGAAACAGGGTGGCAGGGCGGTTATCTGCGGACGCAATAAGAGCGGCGCAATGTTGACGTTTGGCCGCTCTTATTGCCACAAGGTACGTCCTCAAATAGGCTCGTGCCTGTGCTCGGTCAAATTCGGAACGGGAGGATCTCCAACGACTCTCTAGGCGTCTCTTGTGGCGTTTCATCACCCTTAGCTCCTCAGTAAACCAAGGGGCCAGGGTGGTTCGTCGCCGCAGGAGAGGCCGCAAAGGCGCCTCTCTGTTTGCAACCCACAAGGAGGGGATACTTTCCTAAGAGCTCAGAATTCAAGGATACCAATGTGCCCATGACCACCACCAGATGGATTCATAACTGGCTGACCAACCGCACTCAACATGTAGTCCTCAATGGAACTGCATCTACATGAAGGGAGGTATGCAGCGGAGTACCCCAAGGCTCTGTTTTAGGCCCAGTACTCTTCAACATCTTCATCAATGATTTGGATGAGGGAATAAATGGGGAACTCATCAAATTTGCAGATGACACCAAGCTGGCAGGAATAGCCAACACTCCAGAAGATAGGCTAAAGATACAGAAGGATCTTGACAAACTTGAACATTGGGCACTATGTAATAAAATGAAATTCAATGGTGAAAAGAGTAAGGTTCTACATTTAGGCAACAAAAACGAAATGCACAGGTACAGTGTAGGTGGTACCTTGCTCAACAGTAGTAACTGTGAAAGGGATCTTGGAGTCCTAGTGGACAACCATTTAAATATGAGCCAGCAGTGTGCAGCAGCTGCCAAAAAAGCCAACACAGTTCTAGGCTGCATCAACAGAGGGATAGAATCAAGATCACGTAAAGTGTTAATACCAATTTATAATGCCTTGGCAAGGCCACCCTTGGAATACTGCATTCAGTTTTGGTCACCACGATGTAGAAAAGATGTGGAGACTCTAGAAAGAGTGCAGAGAAGAGCAACAAAGATGATTAGGGGACTGGAGACTAAAACATATGAAGAACAGTTGCAGGAACTGGGTATGTCTAGTTTAATAGAAAGAAGGACTAGGGGAGACATGATAGCAGTGTTCCAATATCTTAGCGGTTGCCACAAAGACGAGGGAGTCAAACTATTTTCCAAGGCATCTGAGGGTAGAACAAGAAGCAATGGGTGGAAACTAATCAAGGAGAGAAGCAACTTAGAACTGAGGAGAAACTTCCTGACAGTTAGAACAATTAATCAGTAGAACAGCTTGCCTCCAGAAGTTGTGAATGCCCCAACACTGGAAGTCTTTAAGAAGATGTTGGATAGCCATTTGTCTGAAACGGTATAGGGTTTCTTGCCTGGGCAGCGGGTGGGACTAGAAGACCTCCAAGGTCCCTTCCAACTCTGCTATTGTATTGTATCTCAGGGTGGGGAAGGCCATGGGGGTTCCAGTGATAGAAGAGACCCTCAAGGCCTCCCCAACCCACTAAGATGCCTCCTGCTTCTCCCTCCCTTCCTGCAACAAGGACTCACTTACTTTCCAAACCTCTGTCTCCTCTCTTGTTTCTCGGCTTCTTTGCCTTTGAAGAAGGGAGAGGAGAGTTGGCTGGGAAATGCTTTTTGTGCCGAGAATGGACGCTCCTGGGTGCTATAATTCAGGCACCCATCTTCTTTTGCAGAGTCAGGGATCCAGAAACTTTCATTCTCGGGGGTGGGTGGGTGGGGAAAGAGGTTACCTGCATGTCTCCTGCTCCTCCCCTCCCCCCCAACTACTTTCTACTTAGCTACTTAATGAGGCTTCTTTGTCTCAAGGAGCAGCAAATGGGGCCAGACAGAGACAGGCAATCCAATTGTGTTTGGCAGAGAAAGCATACTTCAGCCAAGGCACCCAAACTGCTGCCAATGGTGTGGGCGACAGCTGAGCATGCAAATGGGGCCAGACAGAGACAGGGAGGGTAAGAGAGTAATCTAAGTGTGTGTGTGAGTCTGTGTGTCAGGGAAAGCGTGCTTCAACCAGGGCACCCAAACTGGTGTGGCCGACACCTGAGCAGGGAGGCAGGGTGTGTGTGTACTTTCATCCCCATTCAAGCAGGGCCTCTTATTTCGCCCCCAGCACAGTTGGGGCATGCAGGCTGCTGCCACCTAAGCACCATGATTGCCCCCTCCCCAGCCAGCCAGCCAGCCCCACCTGACCTGCTCCCTGCCGGCTCCTGCAAAGCCTCGCCATTCTCCTCCTCCTTTTCTTCTTCGTGTCCTCGTCCTCCTCCGCCCAAGTGGCAGTGGGCTCCACAGGACAGGTTTCCATTTCTGCCCTGGGGCAGAAAACTCTGGTGGGCTGGAAGTGAGTGTGAATGGCCTGGCTCTCCAGTGCTTCCTGGGTCGGTTGGAGGCTTCCTTCAGCCTTCAAACAGTTGCAGGGCTTGTTTGGGGTTTTTTCCTTCCAGGTTGGTGCAGGAGGCTTTCCAGGGCCAAAATGGGAAAAAAAAAACCCTGTGCTTTCTGCACCCCATTTTGGCCCTGGAAAGCCTCCTGCACCAACCTGGAAGCAAGAAATAAAAAATAAAACCCCTGCAAATGTTTGAAGGCTGAAGGAAGCCTCCAACTGATCCAGGAAGCACTGGAGGCCCAGACCATTCACTTCCAGAGTTTCCTGCACAATGTGAGCACACACACAAACACACAAACACAAACACACACAAACTGCATACTCATGCATCCCTTGCCCTGGCCCTTGGCAATTGTAAAACCCACCACTGTTAGCAACCCACAAGGAGGAGATTCTTTCCTAAGAGCTCACAATTCAGGAATAACGGGGGGAAAACCCCTGCGATTTCCATGCCCCATTTTGGCCCTGGAAAGCCTCCTGCACCAAACTGGAAGCAACCCCCCCCCCCAAACCCTTCAACTGTTTGAAGGCTGAAGGAAGCCTCCAACTGAGCCAGAAAGCACTGGGGGGGCATTCACACTCACTTCCAGCCCACCAGAGTTTCCTGCGCAATGTGACCCCCCCACACTGCATACTCATGTGTCCCCCACCCTGGCCCTCCACAAAGGCCCGAAAACCAGCTGGCCGGCCGGAGGTGTGCCTGCATGTGGATGCTAGTGGAGCTCAGCTGGGGCGGCTGGAGTGCCAGGAGAGGACGCTTTGCATGCCACAGGTTCCCCATCACGGCTCTTATCCTTTCAATTGCTTTTCCAGATCAATTATTTTACAGCTTCAGAGGCTCTGAGTGACAAAAGGCGATTCCCCTTTTTCCACCAGATGCTCCCCAAAGAAGAAATCCAGTACCCAGCAATTGTCCAGCTGCTCCTCCACTTCAGATGGACCCTGATTGGCCTCTTTGCTTCAGACACAGAAAAGGGAGAGAATTTCATGAGGATTTTCACTCCTGTGCTTGTCAGGAATGGAATTTGTGTGGTTCTATCACAACTGTTCTCAAAGACTGGATATACTGCATACCTCAGGGATTCCCTCTCTAAGTGGAGACAAGTCAACGTCTTTGTTCAGTTCATGGAATTTGATTCCATTTGGGACAGAATTCTTCCTTTCCATTTAACACTTATGCGTCTCCCAGGACCCATTGAAGGGAAAGTCTGGATCCTCACAAATTTTGCAGCATATGAAATGGACAAGCGCAGACTTCTCAAATACATCCATAGTATTTGGAACTTTGGTTTTCTGCCAAACGGAAGGCCAAAAGATTCTGCCTTTGAACGCTTTTTCTTTGTGGAAGAAAAGTTTCAAGATCATTATTTTCATTGTTCTCTTTCAAAGAATGTCTTTTCTGTCAAAGGCCGCAGAAGATGCACCCAGAAAGCCCCACTGGAGACCCAGGAGAAATGGGACAGAGAAAGGATCCAAAATGTCTACCAACCTTACAGTCTCATGAAGACTCTGGCCCAGGCCCTGAATGCTGCATATTCCTCCAGATCGAGGAGGGGAAGGAAGGAGGGAGAAAAGATCTTGGGGTCTCCAAGGCTGCAGCCCTGGCAGGTATGCGGGTCCGTATATGGATCCATTAATCTTAGATCCTTTGGAGGAGGAATCCAGAGGAGAAGGAGGGGAACCATCTCAACAGATCTGGCCAATTTAATTACTCAGGGAATTAATGGTTCCAAAGAGTAGATACCATGGCATTTTTATATTTAGCACTGCTAATTGGAAATTATTTTATTCTTTTTAAAATAAATTCCCGTATTTGTGGGTTTGTGATGAGCCTGGTGGAATTCCACCTTTCTTCCGTCCCCATTGCAGGTGGGTCTGTGTGCAGCTGGAGAGGCAGCTAAGCCCCCCTATTCTCCTCCAATGAAAGGGAGCCTGGCGTGGATCTGGATGCTTTATTGGGAGAAGAGGGCAGGTGAAACTGAGGAGATGCAAAGAGTGGAAACCAAATAGAAAGACGAGATAGGCAGCATTAACTGACAGCCAGCAAAGAAGCAGCTGGAACCTCCCCAGCGATGCTCCGTGTGAGGGACGGAGGCGTCTCCGGATGACCAGGGGTCTCGGTCACAACGGCTGCTTCCGTCTTCTCCAAAGGCTGACAGAAAACGGAGTCTGGCTTCAGAGTTTATAGTGAGGCTTATGTACCCCCGGCCACTAGGTGGGGCTAGAGCAACAACAGCACAACAGTTACCGTATTTTTCGGAATATAAGACGCACCTTTTTCCCTCAAAAAAGAGGCTGAAAATCTGGTGCGTCTTATACATTGAATACAGCATTTTTTGCCTCCCAAAGCCCCGCCCCTTTCACCAAAATGGCCATGCATACCCTTACGGAGGCTTTCAGAGAGCTCCTGGGGGCTGGGGAGGGCAGTAATGAGCAAAAAATGGACCATTTATGCCCCCCTCAACCCCCAGCTGCACTCTATAAGCCTCCATAAGGCTATGCATGCAATTTTTTAAAACAAAAAACGGGCCATTTTTTGCTCATTTTTGCCCTGCCCCCCAGGAGCACTCTGCAAGCCACCCCAAGGCTATTCATGACTTTTTAAAAAAGGGGGGGGCGTTTTCACAAAACCAGGCTGTTTTGGGGAGGTTTGCAGAGTGTAAAAACTCCCCCCCCCCCGGAAAGCTCTTTAACTGGTTGATGAGAATTACATTGATCAAGTGCTTTGCCAGCAGAAACAAAGTCTTAGGTGCTGCAGATTGTCAGCGATTTCCTTCTCCAGCACATGGATAAATACACCTGGAAACATCTGCCTACCTACCTACTCTCTCTTTCTCCCTCCCTCCCTACTGTATTTCTCTCTATCTCTTTTTATTTCTCTCTCTATATATCCCTCTACCTACCTACCTACTGTATTTCTCTATCTCTATATCTCTCTTCATTTCTCTCTCTCTTTATCCCTTTATCTACCTCCCTCCCTCCCTCCCTCCCTACTCTCTCTCTCTCCCTACCTACCTACTGTATTTCTCCCTCTTTCTCTCCCTCTACCTACCTACCTACTTTTTTTTTAAAAAATTGCCTCTTCAAAACCTTGGTGCGTCTTATACTCCGGTGCATCTTATACTCCGAAAAATGCGATACATGTTGTGGCATGACAACCTTTATAAATTAGAAGGAGACCCTAATTAGGAGGAGACCCTGAGACCATCTAGTCCAACCCCCTCCTCTCTGCAGGAATCCCAGTTCAAGCTTCTCTGACTGATGGCTGCTCAGTCTTTGCTCTCAGATGATCCATGAAGAGGAGACTGAAACAGCTCATCCTTTTATGATATTTTCTCCCTCTCATTCAGTTAAAATCTCCTGTCTTGTAACTGAATTCACTTTTCCATGTCTGACACTCTGGAACAAGAGTGAGCGGACCTTACACTCATGTATAACAAAGTCAGTTATTGGAAGAGGGTTGTATCCAGTGGTGGGATTCAAATCTTTTTACTTCTGGTTCTTGCTGGTCTTGTGACTGGGTGGGTGTGGCTTGGTGGTCATGTGATTGGGTAGGTGTGGCTTGGTGGTCATGTAACTGGGTGGGCATGGCTTGGTGGTCATGTGACACCTCTTCTAAAACTATACACAATCAACCTCACTTATTGCGTTTGGAAAATCACACCCAGAGTCCACTTTCTGCCACACATTTAACTGTCCCTTCTGCACATTAGAACATTACACAGGCCTTCAGATGTTCTTCCCTAGCCTGCACATGACTGTTAGAGCGAGGAGATGTCATGGATTGAGTAAAATGTGGCAAAGCTCACTTAACAATGCTCTTGCTTAGCAACCAAAATGTTGGGCTCAATTGTCATAAGTCAAGGACTGTCTCTGCATGGCAGCCTTGTCCTAGTAAACTCCTTCTCCTTTTCTGGCAATTTTCCTCTCTGTTAGAGGCACCAAAATAATCCAGAGGATATAAGGTCTCCTGCTGGAGCAGGGGGTTAGACTAGATGACCTCCGAGATCCTTTCCAAACCTAGATTGCTGTGCTGTTTCAAAGAGTCTTCTGAAGCCTTCCTTCCTCTCTTCTTTTTTCTCTCCCTCCCTCCCTCCCTCCATGTATGTATATATTCATCCATCCACCCATCTATATCTTATTCACTTTCTTTCCTCCTTCCCTCCCTCCCTCTTTCTTTCTTTCTTTCTTTCTTTCTTTCTTTCTTTCTTTCTTTCTTTCTTTCTCTTTCTTTCTTTCTTTCTTTCTTTCTTTCTTTCTTTCTTTCTTTACCCTTTCTTTCTTTTTTATTTTCTTTCTTGTTTCTCCCTTCTTTTTCTTTCTCTCCCTTTCTCTTTCTTTCTTTCTTTCTTTCTTTCTTTCTTTCTTTCTTTCTTTCTTTCTTTCTTTCTTTCTTTCTTTCTTTCTCTTTGTATCCCTTCCTTTCCTCCTTTCAAAGCTAGGAGATCCACCTGAAACAAAAACTCCTTTGGATGAAACCGGCCATTACATATACACACTCTCTCTCTCTCTCCCTCCCTCCCTCCCTCCCTCCTTCCCTCCCTCCCTCCCTCTTCCAACCAGCTCTGTGCCTTGCCTCACTGTTTGCTTTTAGCGGCAGGCCGATCGCCAAAGTCCTTTCCAAGGGTGCTCTGAGGATCCCCCTCCCAAAAAACCCCAGGTTGCTTCTGGAGGGGGCAGGCAGATGGGCAGCATTCCCCCCTCCCTGGGCGCCTGCAGCCTCGGATTCTGCAGCAACTCCCGGCCCTTGCACAGCGAAGGCAATGAACAAGTTCTCACTCGCCAGAAGATTTTCTTTAGTGTGGAAGGGCCCAGAGTTGCTCCAAGGCTGCAGGCACCCAGGGAGGGAGGGGGAATGCTGTCCATCTTCCTTCTCCCAAAGCAACCTCGGAGGTTTTCAGCTCCTCTGCAAGGGCATTTTTTTAAAAGAAAACCCCCCAAAAGCCACAAGATCCGGAGCTGCCAGTCTCCAGTAAGATGTGCATCTTGTGGCCTGGCCCAGCCCATCCCCTGCCCCACCCGCCACCCCCAAATTGCACCTCATTGTGAGCGTCTCTCAGCCATTGTGTGCAGGGAAAAACCTTGCACAGTAAAGAAAAACTTCCCAAGAGTTTGAGAAATTGTTAATTACCTCACACTCACGAGAAGGTTTTCTTTACTGTGCAAGGTTTTCCCCTGCACACAACGGCTGAGAGACGCCTGCAGTGGGGTGCAATTTGGGCCCACCCCTCACCCCAAGGCAAGGCCCATCAACTCAATAAGACTCAATAAGTCAGGGGTTGCTCCCTCGACCGGCTCCACCGAAGATCCCCTTCATCCTTTTTGAGTCGGTACGCTTTGCCGCCCGGTGAACAACTGAGCCAAACCGCTCCTGCCAAGCGGCGTCCCCCAACTCCCCGTGTCCAACCATTAAGCCAACCGACGGTTATGCAAGCGGAGCCAACTGGGTGCAAAGCTGGGTTGACAATGAGCTTCCGAGGTCTCCCTCCTGCCTGCTTGCCCAGCGCTCGCTCAGCTGCCCCCTCTGATCCCCCGGCTGGATGCAACCACTCACCAGCGACTGGAAAGTGAGGTCATCCACCACCTTCTTGTCCAGCACTTGCTCAGAGACCTCCTACCCTCCGGCTCCCCCCCCAGCCTCCCCCCCAACCTCCCCCACCCCTGGGCACAGACACTCACCGGTTCTTTCTTCTTCTGTTTCCAAACTAAGCCCCGGTTGGTTGGTTGGTTGGTTAGTTGGTTGGTTGGTTAAAGTGCGCTTGGATCTGAAAGCTCCATCACTGGAGGCTTTTAAGAGGGAGAACTTTTTGGCTGCTAGCTGGCAAAGAAAGCTCTCAGCCATGACTGGCACTGCTGTGGCTCCCGCCTGCTGGGTGGACAAATGAGCAGGTGGTGGCTGCGGCCTCACTCTGACACGAGCTGAGGGCCTGGTCTGGGAAGGTGGGGAGTGGCTTGCCCAGGCAGCTACTGCAACAGCAGGGCTGGCCAGGTCCCATCCCGTGTGTTGCACCCCCCTCCCAGCTTTCACCCATGCTTCCATGCTGTTTTCGGATGTGCAACACACGGGAGATCCCAGCAGCAGTTTACTCGTGAGCCACATTGGCCGGGAGAGGCAGGGAGAAAGGCCAATGGGGCTCACAAATAAACTGAGGTTCCTTTTTTTTTTGTAATAATTTTTTATTGTTTTTGTCTTTTTATCACATATTACAATCTTTATATCAACAGTTTGTACAATGTTACATCGTCGTATCTATGTATGTTTTCCTCTCTTTACCATATATTACAATCCTTATGTCATCTTATCTATACATTTTTATGACATTTTACATATTTACCTACTTTTATATACAGTTCTATGTTTATTTATGTATATTGTTTTCGGCTTAATTGTTTTTCTTATTATCCAACCATTCATACCACTTATTCCAAATTTCGTAGTATTCCGATTCTTCTTTGTCCTTTAATTTTAGAGTTAATTTATCCATCTCTGCGCAATCCAAGGTTTTTTTTAATCACTAATTCGTCTGGCGGTGTATTATTTTGCTTCCAGCATTGGGCAAAGGCAATTCTAGCTATAGTTAATATATGTGTTAGTGGATATTTAATTTTTTTTGTTTAGTTCCCTTTAATTATTCCTAGTAAGAAGGTTTCGGGTTTATACTTTATTTGTTCCCCCGTAATTTCTTGTGCCCACTTCCAGATTCTTTTCCAATATTTTTGCGATTCCGGGCAGGTCCACCACATGTGGTAGTAGGTCCCTTGTTCTTTTTTACATTTCCAACATATCGGTTTCAGTGTTGGGTACATTTTTGCCAATCTTGTTGGTGGTAGGTGCCAACGATAAAACATTTTATATATATTTTCTTTCAGTGTTGCTGATCTCGTTAATTTATAATTTATATTCCAATTTTTTTCCCAATCCGCTAGATCTATATTATAACCAAAATTTTTGGCCCATGCTATCATACATCCTTTAACTATTTCTTCTTCTAAATTTATTTCTAACAAATATTTATACATTTTCGTTATAAATTTGTTTTCTGGGCCAATTAGGATTTTGTCTATTTGTTGCAGTTCCGTATATATTCCATATTCTTTTATATCTTTTTTATATCTTGATTGTAATTGGAGGTATGGCCACCAATCTATATTGATATTGTTCTCTTTTAGTTCTTGGTTCGTTTTCAAATTCCCCTGGTTATCTAAAATTTCACTGTAGCTAACCATTTTTGATAGATCTAGCGTATTGGGGTGTATCATGGCTTCCATGGTGGAAAGCCATGCCAGTATTTTCATATAGTGTTTTACTTTAATTTTGTTCCAGACCTGAATCAATGCTTCTCTAATGTAATGTCTATGGAAATATTTTTGCTTCTTTTTACTCTCTTCCCATAAGAAAAAGTGCCATCCTGTTTGCAGGTCATGGCCTTCTATTGCTAATATTCTTTTGTTTTTTAAATTTATCCAATCTTTAATCCAAATTAGTGCTGCTGCATTATAGTAGAGTTCCCAGTCAGGTAGCCCCATACCACCTCTGCTTCTATCATCCTGTAATGCTTTCAGTTTTATCCTAGCCTTTTCCCCTTGCCAGATGAATTTTAGTATTATTTTATTCAGTTCAGTAAAAAAAAAATTCTCTAGTTTTATGGGGATCATTTGAAATAGATATAGGACTCTTGGTAGTATGTTCATTTTTATAGTTGCTATTTTCCCTAATAGCGATAGTTGTAATTTTCCCCATAATTCTAGGTCTTTTTTTATTTGTTGCACTAATTTTGTGTAATTATTTTCTTTTATGGTTGAGCACTTTGCAGTTAGCCATATTCCTAAATATTTGACTTTCTTTACTACCTGGAGTCCTATTGTTTTTTCTAATTCTTTGTTCTGTTTTTCCTTCAGATTTTTGGTTATTATTTTAGTCTTTTCTCTATTAATTTTTAGTCCTGCCACATCTCCATATTTTTCTGGTTCTTGCATTAACTTATTCCCTGTTTCTAATGGATCTTCTATAATAAATATTAAATCATCTGCAAAGTCCTGTATTTTCAGACTTCCGGTGGTGACGTGGAGGCAAGTGGGGGGAAGAAAGCAGGGCTCTGCTCTTCGAACCCCAATATACACGCTTGGAGGATCCCCCAGAGGGATATGCTGACCTTGTAGGGTGAAGCGGAGAAGTAGGGATACCCCAGAATGAACGAGGCGGAAGGCGATCGCCCGTTACGACTGGGGATACCCTTTTTAACCCAGCGTGTAAGCGTTCGCCGCTTGCTGCACTGAATGGTGGACCTGAAGCCTCGGCAAACCACCAAATAGAAGAAGGAAGGAAGAGAATTGAATCAACTTTTGCTACATTGTTGCAACGCCTGATACAAGTGAAAACAGCGGAGAGCTACAGGCTGGGAAAAGACGTACCTAAACTATAGAGGAGAACGGGCAAACAGGGAGACTCCAGAGATTTGGCGTGAAAACCCCATTAAAAAGGCCACTGGAAGAGGTGAGAGCGACACTTTAAAATCTAAAAGGAGCCCCAAGAAACGAGGGGAAAGAAACACGATCTGGCTGGGGCTCCTGTGGACTCGGGTAGCAGGAGAAAGGAGACAGAAGGAGACTTTGAAAGATCGTGCTAGACCGGGGAACAGCAGCAGACAGCCATTAATTATAGAGCAACAAAGTATCAAGGCGGAAGAGAAAGCTGACGAAATCGCAACATTGTAACAACTTAGAAGAGCCGGGGTAACTGAGCAAAGTTGAAAGAAAGGATTTGAAAAGAACTTAAAGAAGCTCTAAACTTAAAGAAACATAGAGAAAAAAGCGGTGAATGAACTGTCTATATTAACAATACATAACTATATACAATTGTTATAATTTTTATAACCAAATATTTAAATTAATCAATATTTAAGACATATATATATATATATATATATATATATATATATATATATATATATATATATATATATATATATATATATATATATATATATATATATATTGCTACATTGTTATAACCATAAATAAGTAAGTTTGAAACCTGGTGGCAATTACTAGCTATATATGCCACAACCATTTAAATAAGTTTAAATTTAACATTATTAAGAAACAATCTAAGTATTTAAGTACTTAAATATAGCATTGTAAATGTTAATATGAACAAATATTGAGACCCTCCCCTGTCCTCCCTCCTTGCCTATATAACCCCTTCTGCCAACACCTCTAGATATTATTGTAATATATATATATATATATATATATATATATATATATATATATATATATATATATATATATATATATATATATATATATATATATATATATATATATATAATACTGTATTATTTAAAACTTATATAGTATACTAAGATTAATGTGGATATACTAATACAAAAAAAAAAAAAGAAGGGGGGGCGGGAGATTGAATGCCAGTTTGGGACAATATATACAAGATACTTTCAGAACAAGATAAAACTATAAGAGAAATGGCAAATATAACATCAACAGCACTTAGAAGTGGAAAAAAGATGACCATTAACCCTGCAATAAACCCAACAACAAGGGGTTCGCCGGCCCCCCCAACATCCAAAGGACCAACAGAAGAAATGAATGAAACAGAAAAAACAAATGCGGGGTCGAATACTGAAAATATACAGACAGTGCTGCAAACCATTCAAGAAACTATGTTAAAATTCCAAGAAACAGCAACAAAAAACCACGATGAAATGAAAAAAGATATGAATGAAATGAAAATAGATATGAATGAAATGAAAGCAGAGATGTGTGAAATGAAAAATGAAGTCAAGAAAGACATACAGAAATTAGATGATAAAATGGAAACCATACAACAAGCTCTGGGAAAGAATGAACAATTAATAAAAGAAGTAGAAAAAAGAACAGAACAGACAGAAACAAAAATAAACCAGGTTGAACAACAAATGAAAGCATCAAATAAAAATCTAGAGGAATCACTTATTCACATGGAGATGGAACGTGCAGCTTACTACCTCCGCTTTCAGAATGTGACAGAGGTAAAAGGTGAAGACCTAACTATGATAATGTCTGGCTTAAGTGCAGAAACTTTAAACAGAGATAAGCAAGAGATCATAAATGAATTCGATGACATTTACAGAGTTACCACCAATTATGCGAGGAAACATCGACTACCCAGAGAAGTGCACATTAGGTTCGCGAGGAAAAAAGTAAGAGACATACTATATAAAATAACAAGAGAAGAACCGATGATATACGAGGGGAAGGAGATACTAATATTAAAACAAAGCCCACGAAGAGTGAGGGAACAGAGAAGAGACTACCAATTCTTGGCCACGCAATTAATTAAAAGGGAGATACTGTTTAGATGGTTAATACCAGAAGGGATGTTAGTAACATGGCAGGAGAAGAGAATCAAAATTGACAACCTTGAAAAAGCACAGGAATTATACGAGCAATTAATGTATCCGGAAGAGAAACAAAATACACAAGAGGAGATAGAATATAGAAGAAAGGAAGAAAGACAACAAAAGGCAAGGGAGGGAAGACAGGGAGGACGTAGCAGGGAAGAGGAAGAACAACAGAAAGAAGAGGAAGTAAGACCAAAAACAAGAAGTCAAAAAGAAACTAGAGACAAATAAAAATAAGGACAAGTAGAGATCTAGGAAAATGGAAGAAGAAATCCAACTACTATCTGTAAATGTCAATGGTTTAAATTCACTAACAAAAAGAAAACACATCTGGGCAAAATTAACAAAACAAAAAGCAGACATAATATGTCTACAGGAAACACATATCAAACAACAAGATATAAAATACTTAGAATGTCCGAAATTGGGAAAATTATATACAGCATCGGCAGAAGAAAAAAGAAAAGGATTAGCAATTTATGTTAAAGAGAGAATAAAGACAAGCTTAATTTATGCAGATCCAAGGGGAAGAATATTAATATTAGAGATATGGATAAACCAAAAACCAATATTGCTGGTAGCAATTTATGCCCCAAACGAAGACCAGAAAAATTTCTATAAAAAATTACATGAAAAAATCAGAGAAATTGGAGGGAAAAACATCTGTATAATAGGAGACTATAATGCCATAGTAGATAGCAAAAAAGACTATGTAAGTGACAAAAAAACCAAAAAAAAAAAAAGTATTACCAACAATGTGTATGGAGATGATGGAAGAGCTAAATCTAATAGACATCTGGAGAAAAATGGAACCAAATAAAAAACAATTTACCTTTTACTCAAATCCACACCAATCTTGGTCACTGATCGACATGGCATGGATGAATAAGGAAATCGGGACAGAAGTATATAAAATTGAAATACTACCAAACACCTGGGCAGACCATAATCCCATTAAAATAATCTGGAAAGGGGAAAAAAAATTAGACGAAGATGGACATTAAATCTGCAAATATTAAAAGAAAAAGAATGTATCCAAAAGTGTAAGAGTGAGTTGGAACTATTTTTCAAAGAAAACACAAAAGAACAGACATCAATACAAAACCTATGGGATACTATGAAAGCCTACATACGAGGAATCATTATAGCTTATTCAGCAAAAAGAAATAAAGAAAAATGGGCACAACAGAAAGTATTAGAGAAGAAAATTGGGAACCTAGAAAAAGAACTCCAAAATAAACCACAAAGTGACAAAATTAGAAAAGATTGGATGCTAGCGAAACACAAATTAAACATACTAGGCCAGGAAGAAATAGTAAAACACTTAAAACTAATGAAATAAACTGAGGCTCCTAAGTGGGATCGAGCCGGGGTGGGTTCTGGCTACCGCCGGTTGCTCTGCACATGCGCAGAAGCCAAAAACAATATGGCCGAGAGAACCGGTTCAGGGGTGTGGCCAGCCTGGGTTGCTGCTGGTTCCAGCAACCCAGGCCACCTGGTTATTACTGTTTCAGCCAAACTGGTCCAAACAGGTAGGAACCCACCTCTGATCTGGAGGTGTTTTCCATCAGGATCACAAGGGAGAAGATTAGCCTGACAGATTTCTTCTTGATCAACCCATGATTTCTGGGAATCAATCTGTTGTTTTCAAAGAGTTTATGAATAATCTTTTTTTTCTCTGTTCATTTTATTTGTTATCTGCTCTAAAATGTTCCCTATAATTGACCAACCGTGTCTATTATATTTTCTCTATAGTTTGATAAATTTTTCTCAAACTTTTTCATTCACTTATGAAGATTATGGCAGTATTTGTATCCTATTTAACCATATTTGGAGATGAGACAATTGTAGAAGAAAGATTCAATGTGGGATAAGAAACAAAGTTTTCTGTTTTTCATATTCCTGGATGTTCCAATTCTAGTTTCATCCCTTTCTGGAGAAGAATGAATTTTGGAATATTTCTGAGATGAAACTGTACTTGGACCAAAATGGAGAGATAACAGCAGATCTGGCCATTTTGGGCTTATTGGTTTTCCCCAAGGAGGGTCCCAGGAAAGAAATTCTAGCGTATTTTAGAAGACAGAGACTTTCTATCAGACAAAATGCTCTTTCACGGCTAAAGTTGCTCAATAAGGTGAGAGAAATTTTGCTGTCTCTTCTCTGTTTTCCAAAGCCTGAGGTCCCATTTCAAGTGGGCAAAGCTTATAGTCTCCAGGGTGGTTGGCCTTCCATGCCAGTTGGTGTCATCTAATGGAAGTTCTTCAACAGACAGGACCTAAGTGAAGGGGCTTTGCCATGTTTTATGGAAACCTTTCAAGACCGTACTGGTCAGATGTTTCTTTCTTCATCACAGTTTTATTCTACCTTTAAAAAATCTAATGGAATAAAAGTTTCCAAAAAATTTTATAATAAACTTTATTCTCAGTTTTAATATGAATATATCATCATACTTAAATCTTTTTTTCAATTCCATTCCTCTAGACTATTAAGTAGAAAAGTACCTTATTGCAATGTTAAATTCCAAAAGGAAAAGGAAGGAACTAAATGAAGAATCTTCCAGTTGTTCTACCTCCTGCATCTATTTAGAAGTAGTCAGAGGTTTCATATTTACCTCAGTGAAGACCAGAGGCTACTTGTCTCCATCCATTTCTCCCTCCATTTTCCATGGACGGAGAGTCCTAACATCTTTTCTTTGGCATTCCTTGTTTTTCTGCTCAGTCCCTGCCTCAGTCCAAATGTGTGGAAAGTTGTCATCCTGGATTTGTCAAGAGGGCTCGAGCAGGAGAGCCAGTTTGCTGTTATGACTGCGTTCCTTGTCCGGAGGGGACCTTCTCGACTCAGGAAGGTGGGTGAGACTGGAGGAAAGGAAGTGGAACTGATTCATTACATACATCAAATAATAAAGTTTGGTTCTGAACATCACACAGGAAATTATTTGGGTCCCAATTCTTCTCTCACTTTCATAGATGATTAAACAAAAATTGATTAAAAAAAAGTCTTATACTTCTTACCGCCTCTCACTAGAGGTACTAATAAATGTGTCCTAGACAATATCTCCTTGTATCACTTGTTGTTCAAATAAGGTATTTCCTGAAAGGTAAAAGGAGAGAATAGTAAGGGAATATGTTTTTTTTTCTCAGATGCAGGAAAATGTACCAAGTGTCCAGATGACAAATATCCAAATGAGGACAGAATCCAATGTATCCCCAAAGTTATAACCTTCCTGTCTTATGAAGAACATCTGGGCATCATCCTGGTCTCTTTTGCCCTGGTCTTGTTCCTAATTGCAGGCCTTGTTTTAATAATCTTCACTAAATACCGAGAAACTCCCCTTGTCAAAGCCAACAACCGGGATCTCTCCTACATCCTCCTGGTCTCCCTCCTGCTTTGCTTCTTGTCTCCTTCTCTCTTCATTGGTCAACCCAGGAAAGCCACCTGCCTTCTCCGACAAATAGTTTTCAGCATCATCTTCTCAGTTGCTGTTTCTTCTATCTTGGCCAAAACCATCACGGTGGTGCTGGCTTTCCTGGCCACAAAACCAGGAAACCGAGTGAAGAGATGTCTGGGGAAGAGCTTGGCCAACTCCATCATCCTTTCTTCTTCTGCTGTCCAAATTATTATCTGCTCCATCTGGCTGGGAGTTTTGCCCTCCTTCCCTGACTCTGACCTCCACTCCCAGCCTGGAGAGATCATCCTGCAATGCAATGAAGGGGCTGTTGTCATGTTCTACGTCACCCTCAGCTACATGGGCTTCCTGGCTGCCATCTGCTTCACGGTGGCTTTCCTGGCCAGGAATCTGCCTGGGGCCTTCAATGAAGCCAAGCTGATCACCTTCAGCATGCTGGTCTTCTGTAGCGTCTGGGTGACTTTTGTGCCCACTTACCTGAGCACCAAAGGGAAATACATGGTGGCTGTTCAGGTCTTCTCCATCCTGGCCTCCAGTGCTGGTCTGCTGGTCTGCATCTTCATCCCCAAGTGCTACATTATTCTTCTGAGGCCAGAGCTGAACACAAAGGACCATCTCACAGCCAGAACAAATGTAAAAACATGAGAAAAAAGACCATGATATTTAAGAATGGTATAATGTCCATTTATTTGAATGAATACCTGAATTATTTCCACTTAGATAGTATGCAGGAATCAAAGAACATATCTACATGTTTCCAAATGGGAAATTGCTGAAGGATTTTAATTCTTATAACTGCCTTCCTTTTCACCTCAATAAATCTTGCTAAAGAGAACTCTGTGAAAGTCATTCAGAGGAATTTGTTGTTCACCAACTGCCAATGAATTTGACACCTTTTAAAAACATTTTTTAAAAATGATTCCTATGGACAGCACTAAAAGTGTATGAGTGAGAGAATGAATAGGAAAAGTGGTAAGATAGATTCTATGGGAGCCAAGCTCCAACTACCATGTTATTTGATAATCTCCATGAGAACCATTGGCCATCCCACCAAGCCAGAGAAGGTGGGGGCCTCCCGGTCCTCTTGCTTAGATGTTCTCATCCAAGGAGACCTACTTAGTTCACCTTTCCCATAGCTGCTCCTGCCCTGTTAAAGAAGCTTTTCTATGAGATCCACCATCCTCTCTCCATCCTATTTTTTGGGTGATAAGGACAGCAGAAACAGCCAGTTCTTTTCCCCAATGTACGGGCCAGGTTGAGACTGGAGTCCAGAAGATGTGGGTGGAGAAACCCCACAGGAGAGTCAGACTGCATCCTGAGGAGATTGGGCTCCTTGTGGCTGCACCAGGTGAATAGTTGCAAGCAGGAGATCGGCTGTGTCTCAAACTCCATCAGAGGAAAGAAAGAGGGTCTCTCTCTGTCTCCAATGTGGGAAGCCCAGCAGTGCAACCCTTGAAGGTCTGACCTGCTGGGTTGCCCTCAGTCATCTCAGGCTGCTTCCAACCCCAGAAGCCCCAGAAATAAGCCCTACCAAGAACTCAGCTCCAGGCTCCTCAGAAGCTAGCAGAAGGGAGAAGAAAGGGGAAGTTCTTATTACAAGATCCTGAACATCTCTGGTGATAAATTCCAATGGACTATCAGACAATCAAGGTAGTCCTCCATGTATGACCACAATTTCTGTTGCTTAGCAAGGCAGTTCTTAAGTAAGTTCTGCCTCATTTTACAACCTGCTTGTCACAGTTGTTAAGCAAATGAGCGTGGTCATTAAGCAAATCTTAGGTTGATCCCATCTTCCTTGTTGGCCTTTTGTGAAGGGTTGGAGGTTTCTTCTGAGTGGTTTCTCCAGAGCAGCAAAGGCAGGAGAAGACCCACAAGTGGGAGGCCTCCAATCAGGATGACTCATTGCAGGGGATTCTTCCTCTTTCTTGGAACTGAGGAAGGAGGCAGGAAGTGGGAGAGGGGAAATAACTCCTGGGTGCAAACATAGAGTAGATATCCAGGAGGGAATCCAGGAGGTCTCTTAATCTGTCCCTGGGGTGGTTTTCCCCAGCTTGGCCATTTCAGATAGGTTCAACTACAACTCCCAGAATTCCCAGCAGAGCGTTGATTGCATCATCATGGATGCTTCTGACCTATGGGCCACCCAGCCCTGGGCCTTCTTGGAATTCTAGTTGACGCACCTGCTGGATGATGGAACGGAGAAGGGGGCTCCTAGAGGCCATCCACTCGTGTGCAATTTGCAGACTGGATTTGGGCGAAACATGAGGACGTAAACCATGAGGATATAAACCCAAAGGATCCTAAATGTTGGAATTCCTATACTGTTTAATTCAGTGTTTGTCCTCTCTGGCAACTGAAATGTATTAATTATTAGTTTTAAATTTATTGAATTTAGCTGGAGTAGAAAGAAGAAAAAGATAAGTATAGAAAAAAGACCATTGTGCCACAAGACACAAATACACACACAAACACACAGTGCACAATTCTTCATATATGCAAGATATAAAGTTTTATGCAGCAGTTTCCATAAAGGACACCCATAGTTATAACAGCCAAAGCCCAGTTGGCATCTTTAAGTAACTGTTCAGAAGCTGCAAGGAACAGCAGGATTTCCTTGAGGAATCAGGCCCACAAATTTCCCCTTCCAAAGTTGGAGGCCAAAAGGCAGAGAGGCCATTTCCGTGCTCTCTCCATCAGGATCCAGATAACTGAGGTGCCCTACAAGAGGAGAGGGGCCTGGGCAATGACTGGAAGCTACTGGTCCAAGTGAAAGACCAAGGATCTGGTCACAATGTTGAGCTCCCCTTTTATTCTAGGTCTCCCAGGGCTGCAGCAGCAACAGACACAACATCAAAGGTTCTTTCTCCGGTCTACAAATGGAGCCGCACCAGTGTTGGCAAACACACCTGGGTCTCCCTTCTTGGAGGAAGGTGGCCTTATTTGTTGCCAAGCATGAATCACAAGGATGCATGAATTAACATCCAGAGGCCACCAGATTTGAGCAGGCTGTTCTCATTCATTATCCACAACTGATAGAGTCTTAACAGCCATGAATCCACAGGTGGAAGGCCCCTGTCCAGTAATTAATGGTCGGTTCTGTCCTATTTTTTTAAATGTGATAACTGCAACCTCCGTGTGATGGTGAATTCCTTGAAGACACATGAATTGTTCCTTTATCTGAGGAAAGTATTCACTACATGGGGAACAGTCAAGTCTGTCATATGTCTTTTTAGGTCCCCTTCTTGGTAAATAGAATTGCATCAAATCAAATCAAGTTTATTACAATCAAAGACCAGAACAAATAAAAACACTCAAGGAATATCCAGTTAAAATTGAATAATGAAATAATAAATAATAATGCCCAGGTACAGAACAGGGGGTACCTGGCTCAGCAGTGGTACCTGTGGAAGGATCTCCTGGCAAAGCACTTAAGGATCAGCCAGAACTCTGCTGCAGAGGACAAAATAGGCCCAGGCAGTCTTAGGCAGCAATAAAAGAGGGGAAGATTCAAGAGGGAGAGAAGGGCTGGTACCGTTTTCTGTCTCACTGGTCAGACCATCCTTGGAATACTTTGTCCAATTCTGGTCACCCCGGAAAAGAAAAAGTTGTGGAGGTTCTGGACAGTGTGAGGAGAGGAGGAAGAAAGGTGATTTAAGGTCTAGAGGCCAAATAATTTGATGAACAGTTGATGGAGTTCACTATGTTTAGCCAAGACAAGATGGGAAGGATTGGGCAGCCATGATAGAATCTTCTGGCACTTTCAGGGGCTCCGACAGGGAAGAGGGAAGTGACTTCGTCTCCAGAGCCCTGGAGGGAAGGAGAAGAGGAAACAGGTGGGAGTTTGTTAAAGAGAGACCCAATCTAGAAGTCAGGAGAAGTTTTCAGACAGTAGAAACAATTAAGCCATGGAATAAGTTGCCTCCCAAAGTACTGAGTGCTCCATCTCTGGAAGTTTTCAAAGTGGACAAGAGAACCATTTGACTGGGATGGTATAAAGTTCCTGCCTTGAGCAGAAGGTTGGACTAGAAGACCTCCAAAGTCCCTACCAGCCCTATAAATCTACCACCCCTAAGACTACTTCACCACCCACCGGCCACTGAACCAGCTCCAGTTCGCCTTGGTGGCCCCTGGCTTCCCCCTCCTGTTGCTTCTCCCTTTCAGCCTCTGGAGCAGCAGGAGTTTCTGCCTGCCCCAGAGACCCTCACCCCAGCCCTGTCCTCCAGCTCTGTCACCAGCTCCATCAGCCTTGCAGCCTCCGGGGGTGTCTGCTGCCTCGAGGCATCTCCTGCAGACCCCTCAGCTCCCAGTTCCGCTTCTGGCTGTTCTCCCCTCTTCTCCTTTCCTGTGGGCTGCCCAGATCCCAGCTGCTCGGCTCGTTTGGCTGCTCGGTTCTGGCTCCCAGATGCGGCTCTGGCCAGACTCTCTGCCCTCCCCACAGCAGAGCCCTCACCCTCCTCACTGCTGCCCCTTGGCCTCAGATGGCACTCTGAGGCTTGGAGCTGAGCCTGGGGATCCACCGCTATCAATCTCACCACTGCCACGGCCATCACCTCCACCCTCCTTCTTGGCTTGGAGCCCTGGGATTCCTTGGTGCTCTCAAGCCCTGATGCTCGGTGGCTGGGAGGCTTTCAGCCCAGCTGACAGTCCTGCAGTGACTGGTAAGGTGGGGCTAAAGGAGGGGCTCCAACTGGTAAGGGTGGGGCTCTCCTGACTCCCCTGGCACACTGGGTGGCAAGTCAAGGGAAGGGAGGGGAAGAATCTCTTTTCTCTTTCCAATGGGTAAAAGGCCGCCATTCCCCCATTCCAGGTCTGGGGAGAGAAAGTGTCAGCAAAGTTGTCCCATGTGCTGGTCACTCAGGAGTGCCAACATCATTTCTGAAGAAGGCCACTTGGCTGCTGACCTCCCTGTGGAGATCTTCCCTGTCTTTCTCCAAACACCTATTCTGCAGCTCTAATTCCTGGATGGCCATTCTGACATGGGTCCATCCTTCTCTGTTGTCCTCCAGAGTTTTCTGCAGGTCTTCCATTCTGGCCTGGTAAACACAGGTCTGCTGCTGCTGCAGATGGTTGAGGTGCTTCTTCTCATTTCCCCTCACATTCTGAAGAATGGAGACTTTCTGCTTCAGTGGCTTTTCTCCACAAAGTGGAACTTTGGTCCATCTCAGCCAGTTCATGCTGCAGACTCTAAAGGTGCTTCTTGAGTTCTTAAGAAGGTTCCAGAACTCTTTGAGGAGCTTCTCAGAGGTTCTAAGGCAGCCTTCTCAGGTTTGTGGAAGGCCACTTGGCTAGTAACCTCAGACATTTCTTTCTGGAGTTCTTCAGTGTGTTTCACCAAAGATTCTTTCTCTGGCTCTAAATGGTGGATCATCATGTTGGCATGGTCCAAGCTTCCTCTGTTGTCCAGCAGAGTTTTCTGCAGGTCTTCTGTTGTGGTCTGAAGTTGATCCACTGTCTGCTTGAGACAACTGTGCTGCTCCTTCATCCGTTGTTTGTCTCTCATGGATTCCTGGATCTGAAAGTCAAGGGAATCTGGTTAATCTGGAGATCATGGAGGCCATCACTGCTCATTGAGAAAACAGCCCAAGGATATTCCCTAAAGGACAATTTATTCCCTGCTGCTGACCTGTTTGGAAAATGGAGAGACACAGTCACTTCTTCTCTCAGTTCAGGGATAGGTTTGCTAACTGCTTGAAGTCCACAGATGCCTTCAAGTGGCCCAGTTTGAGAAACTCTGACTTAATCCATCACAACTGATCTCCCTTCAAACTATCCTGACTTCCCATTTGATTCTGACTCCAATTTGAGGCCCATCTTCTGTCAAGACTCTCCAAAGGAGTCAGAATCTGCTATCGGTCAATTCGGCCCCCTCTGGCACTGCTAGGGGATTTCACATGAGAGCTAAAGGGGGGGACCATTCGGACTAGGACTAGGAAAGAGCCCCCCCCCCCCTCCAAGTACTCACCAGTCCCATCCAAGGCAGGAAATCCTGGTGGGTCCCCTTGAGCCTCTCAGCCACAGCCTACCTCGCAAGCATGTTGTTGTGAGGATGATGGAGTCTTCAGTGTGTTCACTGTCTTCATCTATTTAGAGAAATAATAAAGGTGGATAAAAATCTGAGTAATAAAAAATAAAAATATATGAATAAATAAATCAGCAGGATGAGTCTATTTGGGAAATAACTACATTTGGCCAATGGAATCCCTTTTTAGGTTAATCTCCCCAGGTCAGTTTCTACCTTTGGGGTCTCAATGCCTCTCCAACTGGGACATCCTGAAGCCATTTTTTTTTCATAAATCACATTGCCGACCCCCAGCTGGCTGCTCTCAGCCCCTTTCCAGAGACAGGAACCTTTGACATGTTGGATGAGGAGTTTGGTGACAGGTATGGAGGCTGCAGACATGGCAGGTATCAGCACGTTTGGCCCACTTTTCTGGCAAACCCCAGCCAATGAGCTTAGGAGGAGCCTCTGATGTCACAAGCCAAGGCTTTGATTGGCCTGGACCTGGGATTTGAATAATATCCACCAACCGGCTGCCTTCACCTGGGAGGCGTGGCTTATCCATAGATGAGCCAATCCTGAAGGGGTTTTAAGCCCTGAATTGGCTTCAGCCGGAGTGGCTCCCTCTGAAGGGCCTTGGTTGCCTGGAGAGGTCGGGGAGCCCCAGATTCCGCCCCTTCTCTGGGGGTGGAGCCCAGATTGGGAATCTTGTCCCTTGGATCTGGGATCTGGTATTAGAGATCCAGAGAATCCAGGTTTTCCTGCACCTGCCCAGATGATGAAAGGGAAATATGCATAGAATATTAGAGATTCCTCTTTAAAAGGACTTGTGAGAATGTGCCTGAAGAAATAATGGATCCGTTGATATACAGTCCCTAACCAAGTATCCTACACATAGTCCTCAATTTATATCCATTCATTTAGCGACAGTTCCAAGTTCCACGGTTATTGAATAAAGTGCTTTATGATGGTCCTCACACTTATGACTAGTGCAGCACATAGTCGCCACTTGCGTGCCTGGCAATCAACATGGATTTATGACAAGTAAAATCAGTGGGCAAAACGGTGTTTGTTTCATGACTGCACGATTCACTCAACAACCGCAGTGATTCACTTAACAACTGAGGCAATAAACACTGTAAAATTCAGCACAACTCACTTAACGAGCACCTAGCTTAGCAATGGCATTTCTGGTCCCAATTCTGGTCGTAAGTCGAGAGGTAGCTGTAGGGTACAGCAGCAGGCTGGTTTGGAAAAACATAAGCAGGGATGGATTTAAGCAGGGATGGGAGACCACCAGGAAATGCCAGGGTTAGATTGAAAAGAAGGCAGTGGCCAACCTATCTTGCTATGAAGAAAATTAGGTGGGGCCCTTTAGTGACTTTGAGCCAATCAGTAAGTGATTCTGAGTTCTAGTCCTACCTTAGACATCAAAGACAGATGGGGACTTTGAGCCAATCACCAGAATGCTCTGATTTCAATTCCCAGGGCCCGGCTAGGACTTCATGGTCAATGTCAAATGTCCATTTCTCCCCCCCCCCCATTTTCCATGGACGGAGAGTCCTAGCACATTTTCTTTGGCATTCCTTGTTTCTCTGCTCAGTCCCTGCCTCAGTCCAGATGAGTGGAAAGTTGTCATCCTGGATTTGTCAAGAGGGCTCGAGAAGGAGAGCCAGTTTGCTGCTATGACTGCGTTCCTTGTCCAGAGGGGACCTTCTCCACTCAGGAAGGTGGGTGACATTGAAGAAAATGGGAGGCACTGCAGAAATCCAGAGCATTTTCCTGAAAGTACCAATTAAAATACGCTTTGAAGCTCAATTCTTTTCTTCTTTATTTTCAAAATGCTCCATCTAAAGGGGAAAAGAGCAAAAAGACCACGAAGGAAAGGCTGGGAAGAGATGGGAGGCTGTGGTAGATTGGGCAAACTTTACCACTATTATTTATCTCTAATAAATTTACCTACCCTTTATCTCTTCTGGTTTTCAGTTTTGATGTTTCCTGCTATTTCTTTTTTACCTTTTAAGAAATAGATCATAACTTTCATTCCAATTTCATGAATTCTACCTCACAGACTCATTGTAGCTTTTACAGCGCAGACTTGATCTCCTGAAATGGTATCCATACATTTAACATATTTAACGTCACCTAAGAGAACCCTCTGTGCAATCCAAAGGGCAGAAGAGTAGAAACCGTATCTTCTTAGAAATTCTATGAGAAATTCTTCAGAAATTCCACCTGAACCACATCAAAGATCTTTTCAACATCCAATGCAATGTGAGCAGCCATTTCCTGGATCGAGAGATATTATTCAGTCACCCGTGTTTTAGTCAAAGGAAGAGATAAGAGGGTGGAAGATTGCACAAGCTTTACCACTTCAGGAGAAAATCTCTCTTTGGACGTGTCCGGCCACATTTACCTCTCTAGCAATATCTGCGTTCTTTGGAATTTGAGGGATTTTCTTAGGTCTGTAATGGTGTAGGGCTTCCTGCCTGAGCAGGAGGTTGGACTAGAAGACCTCAAAGGTCCATTCCAACTCTGTTTCTCTGTTAGGTCCATCAGGTGGAAGATTACTGTGATACATTCTACATGGGCCTCCCCTTCAGGAACTCTGAGAAGGTGTTTCTGGTCCACAATGAGGAGATGTGGACAGTAATGGGGGAACCCCATTACATGAATATCCTGACAGCCAACTACATATCCCAAGTAACACAAAGCCAAAGATGGGACTGATAATAAATATTTATTAATAATGATTTAACGATACAACAATCCAAAAACAAACAAACAATACAATAACAACAACAAAAAAAGGATCTTTCTCCAAGGTTGAAGGGATGAAGTGGGTCACTCAACTCCCTCTCAACCCACCATCTCCCCTCCCTCTCTTTTCCATCCTGGATCCTCAAGCCCACCCCTCTCATCAAACAGACCAGCTTCACTTCATTTCCTTTGAGATTTCTTTTGTCAAGTGGGAGATTGGAGGCAGACGGGGCAGCTGGGAAGGAGAGATGCTGTCCGGTCCATAATTTATGGAAAGATCGGATTGCAAAGTCTTCTTGGTCCAGAAGTTTCCCAGCCAACTTTCCCAGCCAGCCTCTCACAATCCAAGTCAATGGGAGAAGCCGGACTCACTTAATGACAGTGACCAAAGAGATTGTATGCAGGCTATAAGCGCTAGGCACCTAGACCTCAAAGCATTGTTGGAGACCCCACACGCCCGCTGTTGCTCCCCTCTGGGAAGGGGTTTCCAAGGATTTCCAGCAGGACCCCCGGATTCTGTAACGGCTTTATTCCCGATGCCCTCCGTCTGGAAAACTCAGGGTTTGTTTTTCTCCCCACATACATCTATACATCCGAACTAGACTGGGTTCTTTCTCTGGGTCATATAATATAGGTGTCTGTGTGGGTATACACATAATATTTATTTATTTATTCATTTAGTCACATTTATGTAGTGTATATTGGAGGTGGAAACCCTTTGAGAGTTCTATGCAACAAAATTTCATTTGAATGTATGCTGATCAGTTTACATTTAAAGTGACAATAAAGTTATCCTATCCTATCATACATTATCCTCTTCTCTTCTCTTCTCTTCTCTTCTCTTCTTTCTATCCTATCCTATCCTATCCTAAATTTTATTCTATTCTACTCTGTTCTGTTTTATTCTATTATAAATTCTATTCTATTCTTCCCTATCCTATCCTAACCTATCCTATCCTAACCTATCCTATCCTATCCTAAATTCTGTTCTATTCTATTCTGTTCTATTCTATTATAAATTCTATTCTATTCTTCTCTATCCTATCCTATCCTAAATTCTACCCTATCCTATCCAATTGCAACCTATCCTATTCTAAATTCTATTCTATTCTATTCCATTCTGTTCTTCTATTCTATCCTCTCCTCTCCAAGCCTATATTATCCTATTTGAAATTCTATTCTACCCTACCCTATCCTAAATTCTAACCTATCGTATCATATCCTAAATTCTATTCTATTCTATTCTATTATTCTATTCTATTCTATTCTATTCTATTCTATTCTATTCTATTCTATTCTATTCTATTCTCTCTTTGACAACCTCAAATGGGTGCCTAGAAATGTAGTCATGGCAACAGGTTTTATTTTTCATTAGCTGAGAGTTTTTGCTGCTCCCCCCAGCAGTTCTTTGGTCTGATCCACTTGGACAGGAGGATTCTGGGCAGGCAGAGAGTCCTTGGAATGTACCAATTCTTAGGGATCTTTGTGTGTTAATGGCTGTGATCTTCCTGAGGAAGCAGCCCAGAAAATGGGGGTCCAATTGTGTCTGAGGCCTCCTCATCTAGGATAGAATAGAATAGGATAGGATAGCATAGAATAGGATAAAATAGGATAGGATAGGATAGAATAGAATAGGGTAGGATAGGATAAGATAGGATAGGATAGGATAGAGCTGGAAGGGGCCCTGGAGGTCTTCTAGTCCAGCCCCCTCTGCTCAAGCAGGAGAACCTACATCATCTCAGACAAGTGGCTGCCTGGTCTCTTCTTAAAAACCTCCAGTGAAGGAGAGCCCACAACTTCTGGAGGCAACTTCTGTTCCACTGGTGAATTCTCCTCACAGGTTGGAAGTTTCTCTTTAGTTCCTGGTTGCTTCTCTCTTTCTTTAGTTTCCATCCGTTGTTCCTTGTTTTGCCCTCTGGTGCTTTGGAGAATAATTTGTCCCCTTCTTCTTTGTGGCAGCCTCTCAAATACTGGAATGATGCTATCATGTCAGCCCTAATTCTTCTTTGCTTTGGACTAGGCAGACCCAAAACCTGCAGCCGTTCTTCCTATGGTTTAGTCTCCAGGCCTTTGAGCATCTTAGTTGTTCTTCTCTGAACTTTTTCCAGGGGGTCAACATCTTATGGGGGCCAACATTGGTTGCAGGATTCCAGTATTCTATTGAGGGAAGGAGCCTCCGCTTTGGCACAATTGGACCCCTTCACTTCTCTCTCCAGCCATCGATCCTCCTTGTCCAAAATGTGGGTCTCCTGTCCCCTCCAAACCCCCATCACAGCCAACCCAGGGATCTCTTTTGGGGCTTCTTTCCCACTCAATCCAATGATGGCCAGGAAAGATCGGATGATCCTCAGGAGCCCCAGGAAGGAATCCCAGAGAAAAGGGGGCAGGAAGCACCTCAGAGCATCTCCAGGGCAATTATGGAGGAGGAGACCAGGAGAGACTCTGCTTCTCTCATTCTGCAGCTGGTGGGAAACTGGGAATGTCTGAATGTCATGTTTGAATCCAAAGATGGTTTTCTGATTTCACCGTCTCTGTGGCTCACATTTCCTGCTGCTCTTACGAGGTTGGGGAAAGGTTGGGGACTTCTGGGCCCTGGGATCCAGCACCGGCCCTGTCGCTCGCTCTCCCTGCCCCTCCGGTTGCTGCTCACTTGCTCCCCCCACCTGTCCCCGGACTTGCCTAAGATGCCTGGTCACCAGCAAGTATGGGCGCGGGGGTCGGGTTGGCGGCAGGAGATTACGTGGCGTGGCTGGCATCTTTGGCAAGTTTGGGGACCTCGCAAGGTCTTTGTAAGGTCCCCGGAGTTGCCCAGAAAAGCACGGGGTGGCGGGGCGGTAGTAGCTTGCGTGGCGTGGCCTTGCCGCCAGCAAAGCACCTCCCCAGATTTGCCCAGCAAAGCATGGGGCGGCAGGGCGGCCCCTTGCTTTGACAGCTGCCTCGTTTCCAATTGGGGTGGGGAAGAAGTCCATCTTTTCTGTCCCTCTCCATGGATCCCCCCCAATTGGAAACGAGGGGGCTGTGAAAGACAAGGCAGCACCCCCCGTGTGGCTGTTCAAGCAGCAGGAGAGGAGTTCCACGTGGGGCTTTTTAAAGAGCCAAACTCCCCTCCATTTAATTCTTCTGTTTGAACAAGCCATGCAGGGCGCGCTCCCTTGCTTTGACAGGTGCCTCGTTTCCAATTGGGGGAGGGAAGAAATCCATCTTTTCTGTCCCTCCATGGATCCCTCCCAATTGGAAATGAGGGGGCTGTGAAAGACAAGGCAGCACCCCACGCGTGGCTGTTCAAGCAGCAAAAGAAGGAACAGGAGAGGAGTTCTTAAAAAGCGGGCCTTTTTATAGAGCCGAACTCCCCTCTTGTTCCTCAGGCAGGCCAGATCGGGAGCGCACACCAGGCTGTTGCTCCTGCTGCTGTTGGCGTGACTCTCTTGAGGGGAAGAGAAAAAAATAATAAAAGAGTCCCGCCATGGAGCGACCCGCCCCGCTCCCCCACCTGGCAGAGCTTCCCCCCCCCCCCTCAGCTCAGCTCTTCTTCACCCATCAAAGATGTCCTCACTGTTGCCACACCCCCTCTGCGTGCCCGGCCTCCGGCCTGAGTGGTAGCAAGCGACGGCGGGGCAGCTGCCGACGGTGGCAACTGCTGCTCCTGGGCTAGTTGTGGGTCGCACTGCTCGGCGGGCAGTGCCCGACTCCCCTGCCACCGCCACCTCTACAGCAGCACCTCTCGCCTGCAGAACCGAGGCGGGGAAGAAGATCGAGACGTGGAGCCACAGATTCTCATTCCCAATTTCAGTGGTGAGCCTAAATATGTGTGTGAAAACCTGCCTTTTCAAAAAGTAATTTATTCATTTATTTAAAACTATTTATCTTTTTCATCACTTAAACAATACCAAAATATGTTTTAGTTGGTAGGAGCCAGGATTATTCATTCATTTTTATTTATACTCTGCCCTACCTGGTCAGAATACTCAAGGTGTTTTCCAACAATCAAATGAAAATTAAATTAGAGTTAACTCTACCATTTTAATGTTTAATTAAAAAGAAAACAGTTCTAAAAAATATTACAACTCAATTTAATATTCACTTTCAATAAAGTATGGAAAATATTTGTGTGTCTCTCTCTCTGTGTTTTTTTAGTTTCACAATGTGAGTTAAGGCCTTCCCTTCTGTTTGACCTCTTTGTTGCACTTTTTTTCCACTATAAGTGGAATATTTTCAAAAGATGGAAAACAGGGTGCCCAGTTCTGAGGAGACTCTTTCCAAAAGAAGCTATAAATCATTCAGTTGGCTCAATGTCACCAGGAATATGAGAACTAGCAGGAGGTTATTTTTATATGTCTACTTGGTGTAACCAAATATATATTTAGATTGATAATAGACATAATATACATTGCCATGAAGAGTAAGATTACTATTTCCCTCCCACTTTCCATAAATTAAAGCACATTATTTTATTAATATTATATCTATTTGGATGGATAAATAGGTCATGAGAGGTTTGATTGCTATAAAAATTAGTTCCCATAGTTTTTTTTTCCATTATGCTATCTATTATATTGTTACAGGTGTATATCAACCATTGTAAACATGCAAGAATTTTATCCTTCCAGATTTGTCTTTTACTTGAGGAAAAGAAAAAGGGAAATATATTTTTCCTTAAGGAATGGTAGACAGGGAAACCAGCTATCAACCACTTCCTGCCTTTAAGAGGGCTTGCAATATTCTATGAATGGTTGACCCATGTATGACCTTGATCATGGGAAGGATTTGTTTGGGTTGTCTGCTGTAGCCAGCTATCTACCGTGAAAATTCCTATTCAAGGGAATTCTTAACACTCCTTAAAGGAACATTAATTTGTGGTAGATGTTTTTGAAGAAAGACTTTATTTGCTCTGCAAATTCATATTTCAATTTTTAGTCCTTTGTTTACTGTATGGTTGAAGTGGTCTTACATTTGCTATCTAAACGTATATTAGAGTGTGTTTCAAGTAATTAAATTATAAAAAAATTAAAAATTGGAAAAGAACATCCCCTCACACACAAATGCAAAACAGTTTCAACTGGCACAGAGCAGAACATATATGTGTAGAGTAGACTTAGGAGCATACAAGGGAACATAAATGTAATCTAGTCCAACCCCTTCCCAAGGCAGGAGTCCTTCCTTCTCTTTCAGAGCTGTCAGTGGCAGACATGAGGGAAATGGTGTTTGTGTGCGTGTGTGTGTGTGTGTGTGTGTGTGTGTGTGAGAGAGAGAGAGAGAGAGAGAGAGAGAGAGAGAGAGAAAGAATGAGAAAGAGAAAGAAATAAAGTTAAAGAGAGATAAAAAAGAAGGAAGGAAGAGAAAAAAAGAAAATAAGTGGGGGAGAGAGACACAGGAAGGAAGGAAGGAAGGAAGGAAGGAAGGAAGGAAGGAAGAAAGAAAGAAAGAAAGAAAGAAAGAAAGAAAGAAAGAAAGAAGAAAGAAAACTTATGATCACAATTGAGCCCAAAATTTTGGTTCCTAAGCAAGGGTGTTGTTAAGTGAGTTTCACCACATTTTCCAACTTGGCCATGCCCACCTATCACATGGCCACGAAGCCACTCCCACCCGGTCACATGACCGCTAAGGCACTCCCACAAAACAGGCCACACCTACAGAATAGGTTCTAAAAAAATTTGAAACCCACCACTGCCACAGTCATACCCACATATCCAGTTCTCACTGGAAGAGTTTTGCTCCAATAAGGGGCTGCATTATATGTAATTTTGGAATTCTGACCACCCAGGAAATCAATTGTTTGGATTTAAGCAACGGGTCATTTGTTTAACAATGCAGTCCAAGATCTTTCTCTTTCTTAGACAGTAGACATTCCATTAATAGATGTATTAAGATGCATGACATCTTCTTAACTGGGGCTCCACAGATAAAGTCCTTTTCATTATAAGCAGCTGATTATATTTCTTTAATTAACCATTATGACTAGCTTTTCAAATCTTGCTCAAATAAATACGACCTTGAGATATTAAGGCATTTCTGTGTCTCAATACTTGGAAATTTGGGAGGTCTGTTTGTAGCAGCTCATCCACTTCAATGTGCCAACCTTACTGAGGTTGGGTGTATCTTTCTCTGCTCGGATATTCCAGATTCTTTGTGCAGCTTTCTCTTGAACTTGTTCTCCGAGTACGCAAGAGACAGGGAAACCACAGCTCCTAATAGGATTTGTCAGATGTTCAAGGAAAGTCGGCTGTAATTTAAATTTTGTTGGTTCTGACAGACCGGATTTTGGGGTTCTCTTATTTTCCATTAATTTCATTTTAGATCAATAATAATATTCCCAAATTTTAGTGTGAGAGAGAAACGAACAACTTCCTAAATTAGTTCTGAGGGCAGAAGCTAAAGTTCTTTTATCCATCTCTAAGATACTCTTCAGATGCTGGGACTGGAATTGTACTAAGCATGAACTATTTTAACTATAGTTTGATATAGGAGCTTGGAAATACAGACTTCAATATATTGGGCTAAGGAAGCTGGATGGTTTTTAAAATTTAAGCAGCAAATTCACTGAGTCCCCTGCTCTAAAGGCGCTTCATTGAACAAGAGTGAATGAACTTTCAGTTCTGGAGAAAACTACCCTAAATAAGGAAAGATGTTAATTCACTCTATTGACTCACCATCAAATAGCCATCTATGGCTATGATGTTATTTTCCAAACACCCTAACTGTTGACTTTCATTTATTAATTTTAAAACAATTATTAGCATAGTAGGAACCAACTCTTCTCAACGACCTGTTGTGGCCCAGCAGGAGCCATTGGAGTTGTCACCAGACTCCGACAGCAGGGGTCCCTATGAGTCGGCTCAGGAGGAGGTGGAGGACCCGGGACAGGGGTCTGACTCTGAGCAGGGCGCAGAGAGGCTGGTTGGCCACCAGGAGGTGCCGGAGGCATGGAGCAGAGGTGAGAGCCAAAGGAGGGGGGGCTCCTGATGCCATGCCTTGGAGCAGTGGGGAGGAGTCACGGGACAGTGACTCAGACATCAGCAGGGAGTTCTTTTTTTTTATTGAAAAAGTTTTATTCAAACATATTTTCCCCCTTTAAGCCCCCCACCATACAGTATAAATCCCATACAGATACTATACCCCTCCCCTCCCCCCAGCCCCCCCTAAAGAAAGGAAATTCAAATATTATACCAATTATTTTACCCCCTCCCCCTGTCTAAAAGTAGATTACTCATACACATATTGTACCCCCTCTCTTCCCAACAATCACAATATAAATTTCTCTTGGAATAATAATAACCCATCAATTCCTTCTTCTAAACTAATTTAACATATATAAATCATAATATAAATTTCTCTTAAAATAATATTTCATTAATCCCATCTTCTAGTATATTTATACATATATATTACCCCACCCTCCACCCTAACCCACCCCCACCTCCCACTCAACCCCCCCCCCCTGACTTCCACTATACACCACTCTAATGATTCCAAGCATCCCATGTATTATTTACTCTAATCAACTATCAGTCTAAACAATCTTAGCTAAAGGCTACATAATACCTCCTAGTCTGATACTTATTCTGTATATAATCAATCCATTTTGCCCATTCTTGTGTATAATTCTCCTGCTTCTGATCTTTTAAAAAAGCTGAAATTTTTGCCATTTCGGCGAACCCCGCCACTTTCTGAGTCCATTGACCAATTGTAAAAAATCTTTCTTCCAATGTTGCGCAATCAGCAGCCTAGCTGCTGTGACCATATACAGAACCAATTTTGTTTCCCCTTTAGTAAGATCCTTAGCTATGCCCAGTAGAAACATTTGCGGAGTAAATTGTATTCTTTTTTTCAGTACATTTTGCATGACCCACCATATTTTTATCCAAAAAGCCTTAACCTTATTGCAGGTCCACCATACATGAAAAAAGGTAGCATCTAGGCACCCGCATCTCCAACATTTTGGTTGAATATTTGGGTACATGCATGATAATTTTTTAGGATCTAAATACCACCTGTAAAACATTTTATAAAAATTCTCCCTTAAATTCTATGACTGTGTAAATTTAACATTCTGAACCCATATTCTTTCCCATGTTTCCAACATAACAACTTCACCAAAATTCTGAGCCCATTTAATCATACAATCCTTAACCAATTCACTTTCTGAATCTCTTTCTAACAGTACATTATATATTCTTTTAACTTGTTTTGGGCCAGTCTCTTTTATCTGCTTAATCAGATCCACTTCTTTGTCCATAAAACCGACCCTTCGATCTTCTTCCCATCTCTTCTGTAGCTGTATATAATGTAACCAATTTAAAACAATTCCTTCTTCCAACAGTTGTTCCAAAGTTTTTAACTTCCATTCATCCCCATCAGCGATAAGCACATCTTTGTATAAACAACCCCCGAGTGACTTAATCATAATCCCCATGGTGTCTGCAAGATCCAACCAAAGCGGTATTTTATAATCCCAATTGGGCCGGTGCTTCTTCCATACTCTCATCAGGGCACTTCGGAGAACGTGATTGTTGAACACTTTGTCCACCCTATCTTCATAAAAAAGATATGCATGCCATCCCAGAACAAGATCATGGCCTTCTATATTCAGCAAATCCATTTTTGTTTTCCCAAACCAATCTGCTACATGCGTTAGTACCGCAGCTTCATAGTACAATCGAAGGTTTGGGAGTCTGAGGCCGCCTCTTTCACGAGTATCTTGCATAATCTTCATCTTTACTCTCGGTTTTTTCTCCTTCCAAACAAATTTATTTAATGTTGCTTGCCAATTTAACAAAGTTTTATCTGTTTTAAGCACCGGTATCATCTGGAATAAAAAGATAAATCTAGGTAGAATGTTCATTTTAATTGCTGAGATCCTTCCAAGCAAAGACAATTGTAGCTTTTTCCATACTTCAAGGTCTTTCTGGATCTTTTGCCACAACACTTCATAATTATTTGAGAAAAGTTTTGTGTTCGATTCTGCAACTTGTATTCCTAAATACTTGACCTTGGAGACTATTTCAAAGCCTGCTAAGCTTTCAAATCTCTTTCTTTGAGACTCTGTCATGTTTTTAACCATCATTTTCGTTTTGTTTTGATTTAGTCTAAACCCAGACACCATGCCAAATTCTACTATAATATTTTTCATCTGGATTATTGATTTCAAAGGGTGTGAAAGGGTAACAACCAGATCGTCGGTAAATGCTCTAGTTCTATATTCCTTTTGCCTAATAGTTATGCCATCTAAGGATTCTGAGTCCCGAATTGCGTTCAACAAGACTTCCAAAGTTAAGATAAATAACAATGGAGATAATGGGCAACCTTGTCTTGTACCTTTTTGTATCTCGAAAGTTGTTGACAAATTTCCATTAATAATAAGTTGTGCATTTTGTTGCTGATAAATTGCTCCAATCGCCTGCCGAAATCGTGGTCCCATATCCATCTTTTCCAAAGTCTTGGTTAGAAAATTCCAGTTCACTCGATCAAAGGCCTTCTCTGCATCCAAGAAGACCAGCACTGCCGAGATCTGCTTATTCTTATCAAGATAGTCAATTAAATCTCTGAGTTGCCTTACATTCTCCTTCATATGTCTGCCTTCAATAAATCCTGCTTGATCATGATGAATAATCTCTTGAATAACCGGCATCAATCTGTTGGCTAGTACCTTAGCAAATATTTTATAATCTGTATTCAGAAGAGATATCGGCCTGTAATCTTCTGGTTTCTTAGGGCCCTCTTTATCTTTGGGTATTAATGAGATAAAAGCCGCTTTCCATGAGGAGGGTATTTTACCGCCTTGCTGTATGTTACAAAAAAGTTGTGTAAGATATTCAATCATTTCCAGTTGTAAAGTTTTATAGTACATTGCAGTCAAACCATCAGTCCCTGGAGCCTTTGCTAGTTTAAGTTGGTTTATAGCTAAAGTGATCTCATCAGCAGTTATCAGACGTTCCAAATTTGCCTTTTGAAGCACAGATATTTTAGTAACCCTTTTTTCTTCCAAGAAATCATCTACTGACTTGTTCTGTATATTATCGCGTACATATAACTTAGCATAATAGTCCACAAATGATTTTTTAATCAAATCTTGTTGATATACCGTCTTCCCTCCATACTCAATTCTATCAATAATTCTATCATTCGTGTTCCTTCTCAAAGTATAAGCCAACCACCTACCAGGTTTATTAGCATTAGCAAAGGTGTTATGTTTAGCAAATTGCAAGTTAGATGCCGTTTGTTCGGCTATAAGCATTTGAAATTGGTCTTTCAACAATTTTAGCGCCATCTGGAGCGTCTCGTCTTTCGGGCTTGTTATAAGCAGTTGTTCCTTGCTTTTTATTTCATCTTCCAGTTCCATTCTCCTTTTCTGTCTAGTTTGTTTATGTTTGAAATTCATATGTATCAGGAACCCACGCATGTAAGCTTTACTTGCATCCCAAACAGTTTCAATGGGAGTACCCTTATTCATATTAAAACTGAAAAATTCCTTCATGTGTTTTTTAAGTTCATCAACATTTTTTTCGTATCTAAATAAATTTTCATTTACTCTCCAAGACCTTCTTGGCCTCTTCCCTAGTTCAATTTGTAACCACACCGGGCTATGGTCCGTAAGTGTCCTGGAGAATATCTTGGTTTTCTTAGCTTTAGGGAGTAGATCCGGTGTTAACGAAAAGAAATCAATTCTTGAAAAGGATTTATGTCTATCTGAGTAAAAAGAAAAGTCCATCTCATTTAGATGTTGTATCCTCCAAACATCTTTTAATTTCAAGTCATCTTGTAGGTCAAAAAAGGCCTTTGACAGTTTGGTAATGAATTTGGTCGTTGTTCTCTTATCTATTCTTGGCGAAATCACTCCATTCCAGTCTCCCATAATTAAAATACTCTTAAAATTCCAATCTAAAATTTTTAAATGAAGCATCTTGTAAAAACTTTCTTGTAATTGATTAGGTGCATAAATTCCTAAAACCAAAATAGCACCAAAGTCTGTATCAAGTTCAATTGCTATATATCTACCACTGTCGTCTGCCTCTATAACCTTGGTTGGGAATCTTTTATTTATATATATCACCACTCCATTTTTTTTTACCAAGTTAGAGGCAGCATACAATGTTCCCAGTTTTGAGTTCACTAAATACTTCTGGTCTTGTAGCCTAATATGGGTCTCTTGAAGACAAACAACATCATTATTAAATTGCTTCAAATAATAAAATATTTTTTTCTTTTTTTGTGGAGAGTTCAATCCATTCACGTTCCAAGATAATAGCTTAAGCATCTTTGGGTCTAATCTGGAACGTTGAGAGCATTTGCCGAAGATCTTTCTCCACAAGACTAATCTTCGGCCCGGCTTTTCCCATGGCTCCAGTTTGCTTCTTAACTTCTTTCTTAGCACTTTGTATTTGGGGGTCCACCTGCTTGTGAGTTTCTAGCATTTGTCTAGTCGTGGATCTGGTAACGCGTTGTTCCACAGGTTTAAGTATCGGCATTTCAATGAGGGTCTTAGACGGTCCTTCTTCCAAAAAAG
>NC_138551.1:130639050-130825260 GCF_964273705.1 Natrix helvetica
AGAAGTATTTAGTGAATTCAAAACTGGGAACATTTTATGCTGCCTCTGATTTGGTAAAGAAAAATGGTGTGGTGATATATATAAATAAAAGATTTTCAACTAAAGTTATAGAGGCGGATGACGCTGGTAGATATATAGCAATTCAATTTGATACAGACTTTGGTCCCATTTGGGTGCTAGGAATATATGCTCCTAACCAATGCCAAGAAAGTTTTTTATAAGATGCTCCATTTAAAAATTTTAGACTGGAACTTTAAGAGTATTCTAATAATGGGAGACTGGAATGGAGTGATTTCTCCAAAGATAGATAAGAGTACAAAGACTAAATTCGCTACCAAATTACCAAAGGCTTTTTTTGATTTACAAGACGATTTGAAATTAAAAGATGTTTGGAGGACACAACATCTAAATGAGATGGATTTTTCTTTCTACTCAGATAGACATAAATCCTTTTCAAGGATTGATTTCTTTTTGTTAACACCGGATCTACTTCCTAAAGCTAAGAAATCCAAGATTTTCGCCAGGACACTTAGCGATCATAGTCCGGTGTGGTTACAAATTGAATTAGGGATGAGGCCAAGAAGGTCTTGGAGAGTAAATGAAAATTTATTTAGATAAGAAAAAAAATGTTGCTGAACTTAAAAAACACATGAAGGAATTTTTCAGTTTTAACATGAATAAGGGCACTCCCATTGAAACAGTTTGGGATGCAAGTAAAGCTTATATGCGTGGGGTCCTGATACATATGAACTTTAAACATAAACAAATTAGACAGAAAAGGAGAATGGAATTGGAAGATGAAATAAAAAGCAAGGAACAGCTGCTTATAACAAACCCGAATGACCAGGCGCTCCAGATGGCGTTAAAGCTGTTGAAAGATCAATTTCAGATGCTTATAGCAGAACAAACAGCAACTAATTTACAATTTGCTAAACATAACACCTTTGCCAACGCTAATAAACCTGGTAGATGGTTAGCATATACTTTGAGAAAGAATATGAATGACAGAATTATTGATAAAATTGAGTTTCGAGGGAAGATGGTATATCAACAAGAGTTGATTAAAAAATCATTTGTGGACTATTATACTAAGCTATATGTACAGGATAATATACAGAACAAGTTAATAGATGATTTTTTGGAAGGAAAAAGGGTTGCTAAAATTTCTGTGCTTCAAAAGGCAAATTTGGAACGTCTTATAACTGCTGATGAGATCACTTTAGTTATAAATCAACTTAAATTAGCTAAGGCTCCAGGGACTGATGGTTTGACTGCAATGTATTATAAAACTTTACAACTGGAAATGATTGAATATCTTACACAACTATTTTGTAATATACAACAAGGAGGTGAAATACCTCCCTCATGGAAAGCGGCTTTTATCTCATTGATACCTAAAGATAAAGAGGGCCCTAAGAAACCAGAGGATTACAGGCTGATATCTCTTCTGAACACAGATTATAAAATATTTGCTAAGGTACTAGCCAACAGATTGATGCCGGTTATTCAAGAGATTATTCATCATGATCAAGCAGGATTTATTGAAGGCAGACATATGAAGGAGAATGTAAGGCAACTCATAGATTTAATTGACTATCTTGATAAGAATAAGCAGATCTCTGCAGTGCTGGTTTTCTTGGATGCAGAGAAGGCCTTCGATCGAGTGAATTGGAACTTTCTAACCAAGACTTTGGAAAAGATGGATATGGGACCACGATTGCGGCAGGCGATTGGAGCAATTTATCAGCAACAAAATGCACAACTTATTATTAATGGAAATTTGTCAACAACTTTCGAGATACAAAAAGGCACAAGACAAGGTTGCCCATTATCCCCATTGTTATTTATTTTAACTTTGGAAGTCTTGTTGAACGCAATTCGGGACTCAAAATCCTTAGATGGCATAGCTATCAGGCAAAAGGAATACAGAACTAGAGCATTCGCCGATGATCTGGTTGTTACCCTTTCACATCCTTTGAAATCAATAATCCAGATGAAAAATATCATAGTAGAATTTGGCATGGTGTCTGGGTTTAGACTAAATCAAAACAAAACGAAAATGATGGTTAAAAACATGACAGAGACTCAAAGAAAGAGACTTGTAAGTTTAGCAGGTTTTGAAATAGTTTCTAAAGTTAAATATTTAGGAATACAAATTTCAGAATCAAATACAAAACTTTTCTTAAATAACTATGAAGTGTTGTGGCAAAAGATACAGAAAGATCTTGAAGTGTGGAAAAAGTTACAATTGTCCTTGCTTGGAAGGATCTCAGCAATTAAAATGAACATTCTACCTAGATTTATCTTTCTATTCCAGATGATTCCGGTGCTTAAATCAGATAAAACCTTGTTAAATTGGCAAACAACATTAAATAAATTTGTTTGGAAGGAGAAAAAACCGAGAGTAAAGATGAAGATTATGCAAGATACACGTGAAAGAGGTGGCCTCAGACTCCCAAACCTTCGATTGTACTATGAAGCTGCGGTACTAACGCATGTAGCAGATTGGTTTGGGAAAACAAAAATGGAATTGCTGAATATAGAAGGCCATGATCTTGTTCTGGGATGGCATGCATATCTTTTTTATGAAGACAGGGTGGATAAAGTGTTTAACAACCATGTTCTCCGAAGTGCCTTGATGAGAATATGGAAGAAGCACCGGCCCAATTGGGATTATAAAATACCGCTTTGGTTGGATCTTGCAGACACCATGGGGATTATGAATATTAAGTCACTCGGGGGTTGTTTATATAAAGATGTGCTTATTGCTGATGGGGGCGAATGGAAGTTAAAAATTTTGGAACAGCTGTTGGAAGAAGGAATTACTTTAAATTGGTTACATTACATACAGCTACAGAAGAGATGGGAAGAAGATCGCAGGGTCGGTTTTATGGATAAAGAAGTGGAACTGATTAAGCAGATAAAAGAGACTGGTCCAAAACAAGTTAAAAGAATATATAATGTACTGTTAGAAAGAGACTCAGAAAGTGAATTGGTTAAGGATTGTATGATTAAATGGGCTCAGAATTTTGGTGAAGTGGTTATGTTGGAAACTGGGAAAAAATATGGGTTCAGAATGTTAAATTTATACAGTCACAGAATTTAAGGGAGAATTTTTATAAAATGTTTTACAGATTGTATTTAGATCCTAAAAAATTATCATGCATGTACCCAAATGTTCAACCAAAATGTTGGAGATGCGGGTGTCTAGATGCTACCTTTTTTCATGTATGGTGGACTTGTAACAAGGTTAAAGCTTTTTGGATAAAAATATGGTGGGTTATGCAGAATGTATTTAAGAAAAGAATACAATTCACTCCGCAAATGTTTTTATTGGGTATAGCTAAGGACTTTACTAAAGGGGAAACAAAATTGGTTTTGTATATGGTCACAGCAGCTAGGTTGTTGATTGCGCAACATTGGAAAAAAGATTTTTTACCGACAATTGATCAATGGATTCAGAAGGTGGCGGGGTTCGCTGAAATGGCAAAAATTTCAGCTTTCTTAAAAGCTCAGAAACAGGAGGATTACACACAGGAATGGGCAAAATGGATTGATTATATACAGAATAAATACCAGACTAGGAGTTATTATGTAGCCTTTAGGTAAGAATGTTTAGACCGATAGATGATCAGAGTAAATAGTATATGGGATGTTTGGAATTGTTAGAGTGGTATACAGCGGAAGTCAGGGGGGTGGGTTTGTGTGGGAGATGGGGGAGGGTTAGGGTGGAGGGTGGGGCAATATATATGTATGAATAAATTAGAAGATGGGATTAACGAAACATTGTTATGCTAGGAGAAATTTATATTAAGAGTTATAGATGTTAAATTAGCTTAGAAAATGGGATCAATGTGTTATTATTAATGTAAGAGAAATTTATATTGTGTTTGTTGGGAGGAGAGGGGTTACGAGTAATCTATTTTAAGATGGGGGGAGGGGAGGGGGCAAAGTATTTGGTATAATATTTGAAAGTAAATTTTTGTGGGGGGGTTGGGGGGTATAGCATTTGTATGAGATTTACATTGTATGGCGGGGGGGGTGAAAAGGGGAAAAATCTGTTTGTACAAAACTCTTTTAATTAAAAAAAAAAAAGATCAAGCGATTGTCCTGGAGGGAAGAATTTCAAACGCTTTTAAAGATGTTTCTGAAGAAATATCTGGAATTAAGGACTTAATCAAAACGCGTAACCAAGAGATAAGAGAGAACATAGTTGATGCATTTAAAGGATTATTTGGCTATGTAACATCTCTCGATGAGAAGGTGTAAGAAATTAGTGAGTCTAATATGAAGTTGGACAATAAACTTATGGAGGTACAAAGGAAAATTGACAACTCTGAGGCGGAGCTTACAATGATACAATACAGAACAATGGAATTTGCCCTGAGGATAAGGGGTTTGAAAGAACATAGCCAAGAAAATTTAAGAGAAATTTTTGCTGATGCTTTTGCTCAACTAACTGAGGAATCAAAGGTCGAATATGCCTGGCAATTGGACAAAATTTATTGCGTTAACTCATGGATTTCCAGACAAAGACAACTGCCAAGAGATATTGTAATCTATTTCATTACCCGGAAAACTAGGAATGAAATACTGCAAGCAACCTATAAAAATAAGTTACAAGTGGCAGGTCAAGATGTGATAGTACTGAAAGAAATTTCCCCAAAAATGTTGAGATCCAAAAAGGACTATGTGTTTCTAGTGGACGAACTTAGAAGTCGTCAGATTCAATATAGATGGGAGGCTCCAGTTGGATTGGTGGTGAATTATCTGGGAGAAAGACATCGTCTCAACACAGTTTGGAAGGCAAGAGATTTTTACAGCAGAGTATTAAAGGCAGGATGCCCTCCATCTCCAGGACCCAAAGAAAGAAAAGACACAGAAGACCCCAGGCAGCAAGGCACTCAGGCACAAACTGGGGCTGTGAGTTTACTGGATGAGGCAGAAGAAATTATGGAACAAAGACAAACTTGTGCGGTCACTAAATGCAAAGAGCAAGAATTAAAGTTTCAACAAGCCCAGACAATAGCCCAAGAAAATACAAATATGAATACAGATGCTGTGGGGGGAGCGAGACCAAAGGTGAAATCCCACCAAAATTTCGAGGCAGCTCTTAAAAAGCTTCAGCGCGCTGAAGATGACAATTAAATTTCTAACTTGGAATGTTAATGGCTTAAATTCACCACAAAAAAGGAAAAAATATTTCATTATCTGAAACAATTTAAAAATGATGTAATTTGCCTACAAGAAACACACATTAGAACACAAGATCAGAAATATTTGATGAATGCAAAATTGGGACCACATTTTGTTGCATCTGCTCCGGAGAAGAAAAATGGTATAGTTATATATTTAAGAAAATACTTAAAGGCTGAATTAATCAAAGCTGATCCTCAAGGAAGATATATTGCAATTGAACTATTAATAGAAGGCAAGAAAATACTCTTAACAGGAGTATATGCTCCCAATCAATAACAAGAAAAATTCTATAAGTTGCTTCATACTAAAGTAACACAATGCGGTTATAGATCGTGTGTTTTATTGGGTGACTGGAATGGAGTATTGGATCCTGTTCAAGATAAGAAGAGGCTCTTGCAAAATACCCAAACACGAACAAGACTACCTAAATCTTTTTTTGATATGATGGACGATCTCGAATTGGGAGATATTTGGAGAGAGCGGAATGTTACAGAACGGGATTTTACTTTTTTTGGGGATAGGCATCAATCCTTTTCTAGAATTGATTTTATACTAATTACAAATGATTTTTTTTCTAGGGTGAAGAAGACCAAGATATGCTCGAGAACTTTAACAGATCATAACCCGGTTTGGATGGAATTTCAATATGGAGAGCGACCTAGGAGGTCGTGGAGATTGAATGAAAATTTATTTAGATATGAGAAAAATGTTATGGAATGTAAAAAAATTATTGAAAGAATATTTTGCTTTTAATATGTGTAAGGGGATATCTATAGATATGGTTTGGGAAGCAAATAAAGCATACATGAGGAGTGTTTTAATAAATTTGAATAATATTTATAGGCACAAACAAGGGGAGAAACGTAGGGAACTAGAGGCAGAGATTAAAAAGAAAGAACAGGAATTAATGTCCAAGCCAGATAATAAAAAGACAAAGGAGGTAATTACCTTGTTGCGAGGGCAGTTTAACATGTTGATATCAGGCCAGGTAGCTACTAACCTTCTATATGCTAAACATAATATCTTTTGTAACGCCAATAAACCAGGTAGATGGTTAGCATACATGTTAAGGAAAAAACAAAAGTCTTGTATAATAGAGAAAGTAGAATACAAAGGTAAAGAAGTTTTTCAACAAGATATGATTAAAAAGGCTTTTTTAGAATTTTACACTAGACTGTATGCTGGTGATAAAATACAAGGTTCAGATATAGACGGATATTTGGAGAAAGAGAAAACCTCCATACTTACAGATGAGCAAAGGGGAAGACTGAATCAACTTGTAACCACAGAGGAGATTCTCCTGGCAATTAAGCAGTTAAAAATTGGTAAGGCTCCTGGCACAGATGGTTTGACTGCAGTTTATTATAAAAAGTTACAACTAGAAACGGTGGAACCTCTCAAGGAATTATTTAATAAAATCCAAACGGAAGGCAGGGTTCCACCATCTTGGAGAACAGCTTTTATTTCCTGATTCCTAAAGAGGAACAGGATTCTACTCAGCCAAAAAATTACAGGCCTATCTCATTACTTAATACAGACTACAAAATTTTTGCTAAAATATTGGTAAATAGGTTGATGCCAATCGTGCAACAAATGATTCACAATGATCAGTCTGGTTTTATACAGGGGACACAAATGAAAAATAATGTAAGACAAATCATCAATATAATGGAATATTTGGGAAAGTGCAACCAAGTCCTGGCAGTGCTCTTATTTTTAGACGCGGAGAAAGTATTCGACAAAATCAATTGGCAATTTTTAATAAAAAATCTTACAAAAGATGCAGTTTGGAGAGCATTTCATACAATCCATTACAGCAATATATCAGAAACAGACAGCTCAAATTATTGTTAATGGAGGTCTAACATAATCCTTTAAAATTGAGAAAGGAACAAGACAGGGGTGTCCCTTGTCTCCACTATTATTTATCTTAACCTTGGAGTTGTTGCTGAATAGAATACGTGGGTTCGATGAGCTTCGAGGAATTAGGATTAGGCATTATGAATATAGAGTAAGAGCATTAGCGGATGACTTGGTTGTAACTTTAACCCAGCTGGGGGAATCTGTTATAGGCTTAATGAATGTAATTAATCAATATGGTCAAGTATCTGGATTCAAAATAAATTTAGGAAAGACAAAGATGATAGTTAAAAATATAACTACAAACCAAAAAGAACAATTACAAAGAGTAACAGGATGTGAGATAGTAAAAAAGGTTAAATATTTAGGAATTTACATCACAACTTCAAATGGGAAATTATATAAGTACAATTATGAACCATTATGGCAAAAAATACAGTCAGAAATGAACAAATGGAAAAAATTACAATTGTCCTTGTTGGGATGGATAGCAGCAGTCAAAATGAATGTTTTGCCTACTTTTTTATTTCTTTTTCAAATGATACCAATACTTTAAAAAGACGCAAATTTGGAAGAATGGCAGAAAGGTATTAACAACTTTGTTTGGGCAGGGAAGAAACCGAGAATAAAACTTAAAATAATGCAAGACATACATGAAAGTGGAGGCTTGAAAATGCCCAACTTAAAATTATATTATGAAGCAGTAGTTTTAACAACAATTAGCGATTGGATTAACCTAACAGAGGATAAAATACTGAATGTTGAGGGTCATGATTTGCTATATGGTTGGCATGCTTATTTAATATATGATAAAAAAGTAGATAAGATTTTTAAAAGTTATATTTTAAGGAATGCCTTGTTGCGTGTCTGGAAAAAATATCAATACAGGCTAAATGATAAGATACCTATGTGGGGGGTGACCAGACATGCAATAGAGAATATAAGTATAGAACAAAAACAAGATGTAACCACATATAGAGAACTTCTTAGTATAGGTAGAGGTGTACTACAGTTAAAACCCTTGAATGTACTAAGAGAGGAAAGGATAATTCAAACCTGGTTTCAGTATGGACAGTTACAGGCTAGATGGCAAAAAGATCAGAAAATTGGTATTATTCAAAATGAGGATAATTTGGTAAAACACATTAGGGACCAGGGTCAAATGCATATAAAAAGGTAGTATAATGTATTGATAGAAATAGACTCCGAAATAGACTTAGTCAAAGATTGTATGATAAAATGGGCACAAAATTTTGAGGAACCAATAATGATGGAAACATGGGAAAAGATTTGGGAAGAAATGTAAAATTTACACAAGCTCAGAACTTGAGAGAGAATTTTTATAAGATGTTTTATAGATGGCACCTTGATCCAAAAAAAACTAGTGTGTATGTATCTGAATTTACAATCTAAATGTTGGAGATGTGATTGTGTTGATGCCACGTATAATCATATTTGGTGGACTTGTAAAAGAGTTAAAGCATTTTGGATAAAAATATGGTGGATTATTCAAAATATTTTGAAAAAGAGGATAAAGTTCTTGCCCCAGTTGTTTTTGTTAGGCATAGTTCCAGATTGTACTGTTATAGAGACTAACTTGATTTTGAATTTAACGACGGCAGCGAGACTGTTGGTGGCGCAGTACTGGAAGAAGGAAGAGTTGCCTACTATTCAAGAATGGACATTAAAAGTAGTAAACCTAGCTGAGATGGCCAAAATTTCAGTGTATTTGAAGGACCACTCAGATGAGAAATACAAGTTGGACTGGAGAAGATGGATTGATTATATTCAAAATAAATATCGGACTAAAAAACTTCAATTAGCTTATGAATGAAGGCATAAGGAACATTACAACTTATTCAAAGTTAGTTTGATAAAGGGGGAGTTAAAGCACAAGAATGACTGAATGTTAAAATTAGTTAACTTATGTTAGCATATGCTTGTTAAATGTTTATACCCTGTATTTTGCTCTGGGAGGTTGGGGGGAGGTCGGGAGGGAAGAGGGGTGGGTTGGGGGAAGAGGGAGGGAAGGGAGAAAACAATTGCAAAACTTATTAAAATTTTTAATTAAAAAAAGTTTTATTGCCTCCTCCCAGAATCCATTCAGCGAAGATGCAGGCAGCTAGCTGCAGCGCCATGCACCCCCCCACATTCCCCGGGTCCTGAGACAAGGCTGGAAACTCCCCCATGGCTGCCGCCAATTCCGGGGGTTCCAGCAAGCCATCCTACGGCAGGTGGTCCCTCCAAGACCCCCTGTGCTCCTAAAAGGAGCCCACCAGAGAGACGGATGGCGGACGCCCAGCGTCCGTCGCCTTTGGAAACCGGAAGTGATCCGCTTCCTTCTTCCTCTTTGCACCGATAAATGAAGTTTGCCTTTTGAATCTACCTTTGAAGAAATTACTACCCCTCTGAGGGACTTCTGGATCTTCTCCTGTTATGTGGTCCTCCTGGATTTGGATTATTTGATTTTTTCTTATGACTTCTTGGTTTGGAACTGTGATTGAGAATTGACTTTCACGTTTGGATTTGCCTGCCTTCTCGGACTCGCCCGGCTACGTGCTCTGCAGACGCCATTTCCTCTGCAAGGGATTATCTCTGAGCTCAGAAAAATGGGGCCCAAAAAACTTCCACCAGGCAAGGCTGCTTCTGCGCCTACTTCTTCCATGTCTAGCCTGACAACTCAACAGACTAAAATCCCATCTTTTTTACAAGAAGGGGCTGGAGAGAGTTCAAAAGACTTATCCATTATTCAAATGTACCAGGCTCTTATGAAGGGACAAAATGAATTTTAAAAAAAGGTGGCAGATTTTAAAGAAGAGCTCAGAGGCATACAGCAGCAAATAACAGAAAATAAACAGAGTTGGTGTGCTGGAAGAGGGTGTGGGCGGGCTGGGGGAGGTGGTTAAGGCAGTCCAGAAGGGGAATATAGAATTGGAAAACTTTATGGTAAAGATAGAACTTGAAAGAATGTCCTTTTTTCTCAGATTCCAGAACCTACTGGAGACAGAAGATGAAGATCTTAAGGATATTATGAGTACAATTTTAGCAGAATATTTTAAGAGAGACAAGGAACAGTTGTGGTGGGATATGGATTTAGTTTATAGGATTAATTCAACATATGCTAGAACACATAATGTTCCAAGGGAAGTACATGTTGTCCACAAGGGATGAGGTTTTGGGGGCCCAAGGGGGGGCATTAAAATATAGAGATAAAGAAATTGCCATTCTTAAGCAGATTCCGAAAAAAATAAGAGACAAGAGGAGGAAGTATTCCTCCTTATCAACATAGCAGTGGAAGATTGGATCATGGGATGGACTTGTGGGTGTGGAGGCAAGATCTTGAACTTTCAACTGGGTGGGGAAAACCCAGGAAACTCAGATTTGGGTTTTCCCAGATGTGCCAACATGGCTCTCTTAGTAAATTGGAACTTTGAGCAATACTTTGCTTTGGACTCTGATTTAATTTTGGATGTTATTTGGAAACCTGTCATGGCGCTTCTCCCAAAGAAGTTCTGGGGAGCCCAGACAAAAACCCTGCAATCTCCCCCCCCCGACTGCCCCTCCTAGAACCCAGAACACTCCCAGGCAAAACAGCACCGCCTCACTCTTAGGAGAGGGGGGGGAATGGATGAATTGGAGGGAAGGAAAACTGGGGGGGAAGAAGAAGGGAGATCCAGAGGAAACGGGGAAAGGGTCTCTATTGCCTCCTCCCAGGCGGACCAAAATGTTGAACAGCTTCTGATCCCTCTCTCTCCCTCTCCCTCCCCCCTCTCTCTTTCTTTCTCTCTCTCTCTCCTCCCATTCCAATGTGTGATGTAAAGAAGCCGCCCACCCTTCCAGCTCCCCATAAGTCCCCCTTCTGTGGCTGCTCCAGAGAGAGAAGTTTCCTTGTGCGGAAAAGACACTGATCCAAGGGTGCTGCCTGCACGGTGCCTGCACCTCAGGAAATTAATCGGCAGGGCTTTCCTGGGATGCGAGCGATGCCGGCCTGCCACGAAAAGGAAACAATGAAGCGAGGTGCAGAGCTGGTTGGAAGAGAGAGAGATAGAGAAAAGGAGAGAAAAGGGAGAGACAAGAAAGAAAAGAAAAAAGAAAGAAAAGGGAAAGAAACAAGGGAGAGAGGGAGGGAGGGAGGAGAAAGTGAATGAGATATAGTTGGATGGATGGATGGATAGATACATGGAGGGAGGGAGGGAGGGAGGGTGAGAGAGAAAAAAGAGAGGAAGGAAGGCTTCAAAAGACTCTATGAAACAGCACAGCAATCTAGGGCTAGAAGGGACCTTGGAGGTCAACTAGTCCAACCCCCTGATCCAGCAGGAGACCTTATATCCACTGGATTATTTTGGTGCCTCTAACAGAGGAGGAAATTGCCAGAAAAGGGAAGGAGTTAACTAGGACAAGGCTGCCATGCAGAGGAAAGCAGAGATAGTCCTTGAGTTATGACAATTGAGCCCAACATTTTGGTTGCTAAGGAAGAGTGTTGTTAAGTGAGTTTTGCCACATTTTACTCAATCCATAACATCTCCTGGCTCTAACAGTCATGTGCAGACTAGGGAAGAACATCTGAACGCCTGTGTAATGTTCTAATGTGCAGAAGTTATTTTTTTTTTAAAAAAAGTTTTTAATTTTAAACCAACATAAAACAAACAGACATAAACACACACAGAGTATAAAAACCATCCTCCAATTTCCTACAGTGTGTTGATTGGTTACAAAGCTTTTGTGCTTCCTCACAATAGTCTTCACTTACAATTTACATAAAGTCTCATATCATTAATCTAATATATATGTATACAATTATGATGATTAAACATTGATTTGACTATAGCTATTATTACATCCTTTTTATGTAAAATATTCTAGTTAAGTTAAATGAGTGGCAGAAAGTGGACTCTGGGTATGTTTTTCCAAAGTAGTAAGTGAGGTTGAATGTGTATAGTTTTAGAAGAGCTCTGTGTGTGTGTGTGTGTGTGTGTGTGTGTGTGTGTGTGTGTGTGTACATACAGTATATATAGTAGATAATGTATCTTTTTGTGTGCCTATACACACACTATACCTTGTAATATGTATGTACACATATGGCATATATACATAGGATTAAATTGTGTATTTTGGATATTCAGTAGTAGTAAATAAATAGACAGGGAAATTGTATCTCGTTGAGGTGAGGAGAGGCCAGGCAAGACACCCCTTGCTGTGAGTGATGCCACGCCCACCCAATCACATGACCAAGCCATGCCCACCCAATCACATGACTACAAAGCCATGTCCTCCCAGTCACAAGACCACCAAGCCACACCCACCTAGTCACATGACCACCAAGCCACGCCCACAGAACCGGTAGTCAAAAAATTTGAATCCCACCACTGGATACAACCCTCTTCCAATAACTGACTCCTGTTACACACGAGTGTATGATCCGCTCACTCTTATTCCAGAGTGTCAGACATGGAAAAAGTGAATTCAGTTACAAGAGAGGAGATTTTAACTGAATGAGAGAAAAAATATGATAAAAGGATGAGCTGTTTTAGAGCTGCGCCAGTAAAGCAGAGAAATTCAGTCTCCTCTTCATGGATCATCTGAGAGCAAAGACTGAGCAGCCATCAGTCAGAGAAGCTTGAACTGGGATTCCTGCAGAGAGGAGGGGGTTGGGCTAGATGGTCTCAGGGTCTCCTCCAAATTTATAAAGGTTGTCAAGCCACAACATGTAACTGTTGTGCTGTTGTTCCTCTAGCCCCACCTAGTGGGTGGGGGCAGATAAGCCTGACTATAAGGTCTGAAGCCAGACTCCATTTTCTGTCAGCCTTTGGAGAAGACGGAAGCAGCCATTGGGACTGAGACCCCTGGTCTTCCGGAGATGGCCTCCGTCACTCACACGGAGCGTCGCTGGGGAGGTTCCAGCTGCTTCTTTGCTGGCTGTTAGTTAATGCTGCCTATCTCGTCTTTCTATTTGATTTCCACTCTTTGCCTCTCCTCAGTTTCACCTGCCCTCTTCTCCCAATAAAGCATCCAGATCCACGCCAGGCTCCCTTTCATTGGAGGAGAATAGGTGGGCTTAACTGCCTCTCCAGCTGCACACAGACCCATGTGCAATGGGGACAGAACAAAGATGGAATTCCACTAGGCCAGTGATGACGAACCTATGGCACGCGTGCCACAGGTGGCACGTGGAGCCATTTGTCAGGGCACGCGAGGCGCTGCCCTGTCAGCTGGCCAGCGCACATGCACGCCCTGGCCAGCTGAGTTCACCATTTTTAAAAGCCATTTTTTTGCCCTCCCCAGGCTCCAGAGGCTTTATAGGAGCCTGGGGAGGGCGAAAAGAGCCTCCCCCACCCTCCCGGAGGCCCTCCGGAGGCTTCAGGGACTGTCCGGAGGATTGCCTGAAGCCTTCGGAATGCTTAAAATGACCCTCCGAGCAAACAGGAAATGACTTCCGGTTTGCTCGGAGGGTCGTTTTAAGCGTTCCGAATGCTTCAGGGACCGTCCAGACAGTCCCTCAAGCCTTCAGAGTGCTCAAAACGCCGCCCGAGCAAACCGGAAGTCACTTCCGGTTTACTTGGAGGGTCGTTTTAAACGCTCCGAAGGCGTCAGGGAAGCCTCCGGACCGTCCCTGAAGCCTTCGGAACGCTTAAAACGAACCTCCAAGCAAACCGGAAGTCACTTCCGGTTTGCTCGGAGGGTCATTTTGAGCGCTCCGAAGGCTTCAGGGAAGTCCCCGGATGATCCCTGAAGCCTCCGGAGGGCCTCCCGGGGCCCGGGGGAGACTCTTTTCACCTTCCCCAGGCTCCTATAAAGCCTCTGGAACCTGGGGAGGGTGAAAAAAAGCATGTAAAAATGGGGGTCACGCCTGTTCTGCGCGCATGCACACTGGGGGGTCACGCATTGCATTATGGGTGCAGCACACCCACACACAACCTCCCCCTGCGCTCCCCCCACTTGTGGCACGCGAGCCAAAAAAGGTTCGCCATCGCTCGACTAGGCTAATCACAAACCCACAAATACAGGAATTTATTTTTAAAAAGAATACAGCATTTTCCAATTAGCAGTGCTAAATATAAAAATTCCATGGTATCGACTCTTTGGAACCATTAATTCCCTGAGTAATTAAATTGGCCAGATCTGTTGAGATGGTTCCCCTCCTTCTCCTCTGGATTCCTCCTCCAAAGGATCTAAGATTAATGGATCCCTATCGGGACCCCCATACCTGCCATGGCTGCAGCCTTGGAGACCCCAAGAACTTTTCTCCCTCCTTCCTTCCCCTCCTCGATCTGGAGGAATATGCAGCATTCATGGCCTGGGCCAGAGTCTTTATGAGACTGTAATGGTGGTCGTCATTTTGGACCATTTCTCTGTCCCTTTTCCACTGGGTCTCCAGTGGGGCTTTCTGGGTGCATCGTCTGCGGCCTTTGACAGAAAAGACATTCTTTGAAAGAGAACAGCGGAAATAATGATCTTGAAACTTTTCTTCCACAAAGAAAAAGGGGTTAAAAGCAGAATCTGTTGGCCTTTCTTTTCCCAGATAACCAAAGTTCCAAATACTATGGATGTATTTGAGAAGTCTGCGCTTTTCCATTTCATACCCTGCAAAATGTGTGAGGATCCAGACTTTCCCCTCAATGGGTCCTGGCAGACGCATAAGTGTTAAATGGAAAGGAAGAATTCTGTCCCAAAGGGAATCAAATTCCATGAAATGAACAAAGACATTGACTTGTCTCCACTTAGAGAGGGAATCCCTGAGGGCTGCTGTATGTCCAGTTGTTGAGAACAGTTGTAATATAACCACACAAATTCCATTCCTGACAAGCACAGGAGGGAAAATCCTCATGAAATTCTCTCCCTTTTCTGTGTCTGAAGCAAAGAGGCCAATCAGGGTCCATCTGAAGTGGAAGAGCAGGTGGACAATTGCTGGATACTGGAATCCTTCTTTGTGGAACATCTGGTGGAAAAAGGGGAATCGACTTTTATCACTTAGAGCCTCTGAAGGAGTTTCATGATGGATCTGAAAAAGGAATTGAAAGGATTAGAGCCCTGATGGGGAATCTGTGGCATGCAGAGCGTCCTCTCCTGGCACGCCAGACACCCCAGCCCAGCTCCACTAGCATCCACATGCAGGCGCACCTCCTGCCGGCCAGCTGGTTTTCAGGCCTTTGTGGAGGGCCAGGGTGGGGATGCGTGAGTATGCGGGGGGGGGGGGCGCTCACATTGCGCAGGAAACACCAGCGGGCTGGAAGTGAGTGTGAATGGCCTCCCCCCCCCCCCCCCCCAGTGCTTCCTGGCTCAGTTGGAGGCTTCCTTCAGCCTTCAAACAGTTGCAGGGTTTTGTTGGGGGGTTGCTTCCAGGTTGATGCAGGAGGCTTTCCAGGGCCAAAATGGGGTGTGGAAAGCACAGGGTTTTTTCCCCCGTTATTCCCGAATTGTGAGCTCTTAGGAAAGTATCCCCTCCTTGTGGGTTGCTAACAGTGGTGGGTTTCAAATATTTTAGAACCTCTTCTGTAGGTGTGGCCTGCTTTGTGAGAGTGGCTTGCCAGCCATGTGACTGGGTGGGGGGGGGTGGCTTGGCAGTCATGTGACCGGGAGGGAGTGGCCAAGATGATGTCAGCTTCCCAGTCAAGATAGAGGTAGAAATTACCCAGAAAAGAAAGAGGCATCCATACATCTGAATTTAATTTCAAAGCAGTGGCAACAACTTAAATTCATTAAATAATAATGTTTGTTACGGCTATGCACAGTTTTTGAATATATAGGAATGTAAAGCCCACAGCATCTAACTAGGTACTGTTTAAAGCAGCGGCACCTTTTTCCTGGAATCATGAAATATCTAGTTTAAAGAGTTGTGGGTGGGTACTATATTTACAGTCTTGTATTCTCTTCAGTACTTTGTTTGGAACAGAATCCAAAGTACCATGCAGTCCTAGCATTTGTACTAAAGCTAGGCAAGTTATTTTACAGGGCTCTGAGCACTCCTCCAGATCTGGTCAATGAAGCAGATGTTCCAAAGTCCTCCCACAACTTTCCAATGCTTTGAAATCCCACCAAATGATTTAGACAGGCCTATTTCATACTTTCTTAGATATGGCAATCAGGGTGGTTTTACATATGGTTCACAGGTGGTCTATTTTCCAAGAGGGCCAAGAACTGCCTTTCCTAGATTGCAGCTTTAGCTTCCTTGAATGTTAACACACTTTCAGGCCATTCAAATATAGACTAGCTCTGATCCTGGAACCATATCACATGTTTTATATGTTAATATCATACTCAATGTAATCATTATTGCTAAAAAAACAGGCAGCAGTTAGAGTTGTTTGTAACAAAACATGGGCAATAAACAAGAAGTTGATTCACCACCACCACCCCTATTTTAGCTTGTTTCTGTCTTATCTAATATTTTCCTGCAATTCTTCCATAATCCAGACTACTAAAAAGAGTTCTACATAATTAGCCTTTTAAAATAAGCTTGATGTCCAACAGATTTCCTACTTATTAATATGAACAGGTTCTGGCCTGTTGCTTAAAAAAATAAATTAATACCACAGTCTACAGGAAAATGCAGTCTGTAACTTTAATTTCTTTTGTGCTACTACTAACACCACTACACATAAGCACCATACAAAAGGCTAGTAAGATTATTTGCAGAACAGTGTGCTCTCTCACACTTGCCTTTCTTGTTTAAACCACTTTGTAGAGTATAATATACAATATACTGTGTATGTAGAGGGGAAACTACTTGGATTGGCCACCCTCTTAAAATCTCCGGCTTGGAATTATGTGCACCTGAAATGTTACATATCCAAACCATTCACTGTGGTTTCCACTCAGGTCCTCTGTTCCAGCGGGAACAAAGGTTCAAGCCTATTGGCTGAGAGGTCTGACAGCTCCTATAAAAGGACTGCTGTCAGACCATGCCGGTTGCTGGATTGTACATAGTTGTTCTGTCTATAATAAAGAGCTGTTGTTACTGAATCCTGTCTCTGCCTAGTCAATCGCCCGATCTAACACTGGCGACGAAGGTGGGATTGAAAGGCAGATAGGCCAGAACAAACAACAAAAATCCAGCAAGTGAATTCAGCCCGGAGCATCGGCGTGGCATCGAGATTCCATTTTGAGCAGCAAGAACGCGAAGCGCCTTCATCGAGAAAATGGCAATGCATGCCCCACCAACTCCCTATGACCCGGTGGCTGAACACTGGGAATCGTACATGTTACATTTTGAATGTTTTCTGGAGGCCAACGACCTCATGGGCGTCCCTGAGAGCAGAAAGAAAAACCTCTTCCTGGGGTATTGTGGCCGTGAGGTTTTCGAAACCACGAAAAATCTGCCGGAGCCGTCGCCACTCCCAGCGGTTCCATGGGCAACATTACAACAAACCCTGAAGACCCACTATACGCCAAAGCCGTCAAGACACATACGCCGCCACGAGTTCAATATAAGAATACAAAAGGAAGGCGAATCCATAAATGACTTTGTGGCAGCGCTACGAAAGGCAGCAATATATTGCGAATACCGCGATCTGGACGATCTGATATTAGATCGCGTTATTTGTGGCGTGCGAGATGGTCATTTGCAGAGACGATTGCTAGCCAAATCCAATATGTCCCCGCAGATTGCACTCAGCGAGGCCAGAGCATCCGAAGCCGCGGACAAATCAGTGGAGGTCATGCAGCGCCAACACAACGTGCCGCAAACCACACAAAATCAAACGTGAGTTCACAACGAGTCCATTGAGAATGAACAGATTGACAGCAAAGAAGATGACAGCTACCGCATGCGCAGTAGCCGCACAAAACTGGCGCAAAAATCAAGCTCTCATCTGCCGCCATGAGAAAGCTGTGGAGGAGACCATGCCCGGTCTACCTGTCATTTCAGGCGCATTCTGTCAGCACTGCAACCATAAGGGGCACATCGCAAGAGTGTGCTGAAGCGAACTCCCTGCCACTGCCTGGCAGCCAAAGAAAACTGCATACCGCCAACAGAGGCCCAACCCAGGGGCCTGGCAAAACCAAAAAGGGCACCCAGAGATAGAAAAACAAGTAACCTATCACACTTCGATAGGGCAAGTCCGCACCCGGCAGCCAAAAAGCTGAAGGTCACCGTCCTCATTGAGGACACTCCCTATGAGCTGGAAATTGACACCGGATCATTCTTAACGATCATGTTGTGGTTGACCCTGAAGCAAGCCATCCCGAGCCTGCAAAAGCAGCACCTGCGTACCCCAGACATCAGACTACCAGGGGAACCAAGTCCCTGTCGTCGGCCAAGACACCTTCCGGGTGCGCTTCAAAAATTTCTGCGCCAAGCTTCCCATGACGGTTTTCAGCGCACCTCTACAGAGCCTCCTGGGGCTCGACTGGTTCCAGACCCTGGGCCTGAAATTGACCGGAATCAACTCTGTAAAGGAAGACAGCACCGAGGCTATCTTTAAGGAGTTCGAGGATGTCTTCAGCTCCGGCCTCAGTATGTGAGGACGCCAATCTCTTTTAGCTTGGACCGCAACATAGCGCCCATACGGCTACAACCCAGGAGAGTACCTTTTGCTCTCCACTCTAAAATCGATAGGGAAATTGACAAGTTCGTGAGCCAGGGGATCCTCGAGCCAGTCGACCATGCATGCTGGGAGACCCCCAATAGTGACCCCAGTCAAGCCTGATGGGTCAGTCCGCATCTGCGCAGACTATAAATGTACAATAAACAATGCGCTACAACAAAGCGCATACCCTGTACCCATTGTACAGCACCTTCTGCATTTGTTAGGGCCAGGAAAACTTTTCACAAAATTAGACATGGCGCAGGCATACCAACAGTTGCCTGTAGATGGCGCTACAGCGGAGGCCCAAACCATTGTGACGCACAGGGGTGCATTCAAATGCCACCGCCTGCAATTTGGAGTTAGTATCGCCCCTGGACTGTTCCAAAGCATCATGGAACGTCTTTTGCAGGGGATACCAGGAGTCGTCCCCTATTTCGACGACATCTTGGTATCGGCTGCAAACGAGGCACAACTTTTAAAAAGAGTTTGAATGGTTTTGGCCAGAATTCGAGAAAAGGGCCTCCGGCTTAAAAAAAAAAAGCAAAATTAATGTACCACGGGTAGAATTCCTGGGGTACATGATCGATGGCTCAGGGATTCACCTGACCTCACAAAAAATAAAAGCAATCCAGGAAGCCCCTACACCCCACACTCAAACTGAGCTGCAGGCATTCCTCGGGCTCCTTAACTATTACAGCGTCTTTCTAAAACAGAAAGCCACCATCGCTGAACCACTGCATCGGCTCCTGGCCAAGAATGCCAAATGGTCTTGGGGAAAAGCCAAGGCATCCGCATTTGCCTCAGTCAAACATTTACTGACAGCTGACTCCCTGCTCGTCCAGTACAGCCAGACCCTGCCACTGGTGCTGACCTGCGATGCATCCCTGTTCGGTGTCAGTGCCGTCCTAAGCCACTGCATGCCAAATGGCACAGAAGCCCCTATTGCCTTCTATTCCAAAACCATGTCTCCCATGGAAAGAAACTACAGCCAAATGGACCGAGAGGCTTTGGCTGCAGTTGCGGGGGTAAAAAGATTTCATGAATATTTGTATGGGAGGAATTTTGAACTTGTCACTGACCACAAGCCGCTATTGGGACTGATAGCGGGAAACCGACCCACTCCAATGTCCCTGTCATCGCGCATGACCAGGTGGACTGTGTTCCTGGCTGCTTACACCTACACCCTGGTCCACCACCCAGGTTCCACGTTGGGACACACCAACGCATTGAGCTGCTGTCCCCTACCAGAACTGCTAGCTGACCCCACTTGCAAGACACCGGTCCTACTTATTGACTGTTTGGACACTGGACTTGTCTCATCCAACATCGTTGCCCGTTACTCGGCAAAGGACTCCACCGTCAGGCAAATCTTGAACTGGGTGTGGAGGGGGTGGCCCAAGGGGCCTGTGGGGGAAAACTTCAAACTGTTTTTTACCAAACGATGAACTGTCTATTCTTAACGGTTGTTTACTGGGGGGAGGGACTGGGTGGTTGTTCCAACTAAACTGCGGGTTGCAGTATTGGAAGCTTTACATGTGGGACATCCTGGCATTGTCAGGATGAGGTCCTTGGCAAGGAGTTACGTGTGGTGGCCTAACATGGACAAGGAGATAGAAGAGTGGGTGGCTACCTGCACACCGTGACAGGAATCCAGACCAGCACCCCCAGAGGTGCCCGCTAAGGAGTGGGAGCAACCTCAGGCACCCTGGTCTAGGGTGCACATTGATTTTGCTGGACCGGTTCATGGCCAGACATTCTTAGTAATTGTGGATGCATACTCAAAGTGGCTAGACTAGGCCTGATGACCTCCACCATGGCGGAGTCGGTCATCAAGGTGCTACGGAGACTGTTCTCCACGCACAGCCTGCCCGACGTCTTGGTCTGTGACAATGGGCCCCAATTCACGGCCATTCAATTCAAGACCTACCTAGCCAGTCAGGGAATCAGGCATGCCCTGGTCGCGCCATTCCATCCGGCTTCCAATGGACAAGCGGAGAGAATAGTGTGATCTGCAAAAGAGGCCCTCGCTAGGATGCGCCCGGGGGATTGGCAAACATGGGTGGATCATTACCTGCTAATCCAACACATTATGCCAAGCACCACAACCAGGAGAAGCCCCTCAAAGCTTCTCATGGGTCGCCGGCTAAGATCCCACTAAGACCGGCTACACCCAAACTATTCTGCCATCACGCCCCCTGACTCCACAAGCAAAATTTGGAACTTTAGCATAGGGGATTCGGTATACGCCCACAACTATGCTGCAGGGACTCTGTGGATACCTGCCACAGTGATAGGCATCACCGGTCCTCGCTCCTACTTGTTGGAGCTAGAGGACGGAAGACAGTGGAGGAGGCATATCGACCAACTCTGTGGTCGCCTCTCCAACTCCACTCTTAGGGCACAAGATGAAACTCCGGTAACAATCTGCCAAGGGCCTACCCAAAAGGAGCAAACACACACTTTTCCAACAGCCAACTCAAGCCTGAGGTTTTCCGGGGACTTATCTGAGTTTGTTGCAGGCCCACAGCGAGCTTCAAACGACCAAATCCCAGAAGCTCCAGCCGCGGCCTGGGAAAAGTTCCAGCAGCTTCCACCAAGCGATGCTGGAGAGCAGAAAGGTCTGTCCGACCTGACCAAAGAACTGGTGCAGAATGAACTGCGCAGGTCTGAGCGGGTAAGGCAAAGACCCACCTACCTAAAAGATTATGTGACCAATAGGAACATCCCAACCAAAAGGGGAGGGGTGTTACATATCCAAACCACTCACTGTGGTTTCCACTCAGGTCCTCTGTTCCGGCGGGAACAAAGGTTCAAAACTATTGGCTGAGAGGTCTGACAGCTCCTATAAAAGGACTGCTGTCAGACCATGCCGGTTGCTGGATTGTACATAGTTGTTCTGTCTATAATAAAGAGCTGTTGTTACTGAATCCTGTCTCTGCCTAGTCAATCGCCCGATCTAACAAGAAACAATACCTATTTGTATCAGAGCATTTTCAGATTGACAGGCTGTCATGGGCTGAACTACCTGTTCTTTGTTTTGTGTACACAAACATAAAGTACAATAGTTGCCACTGTTAACTCTTTATACTGTATATAATCTCTGAAAATGTAAAAGAGAGAAAACGTAGGACTCCCCAGTCTGTCCCAACCACATTTCAGCTTCTGCAACTTCCCTCCACCCTCAAAATCCAGGGCCAATAAGTTATATTCCAATCTTACACAACAGAAACAACCCCCCCAACACACACACACACACACACACACACACATACACACAAACAAACACACTGTTTCCATTTCTTTGAAGGATTTATCAGCACCTGTCCCTGCATAAAGAGGCTCAAGGAAAGATAATCAATTTCTTATTGGACTTGGAAGTATTTAGAAGTAGCAAAAGTTCCCACTGCTTTCCAGTGTCTCAAAAGCCCATCATAAAGGCGAGAGTCCATCCTTCTGCTTCTCAGTGCAGAAATCCCTAATATATTCCAGTAGATTTCAAAAGCATCACTTGGAAGCAGAAACAGCCAATGTGGACTCTCAAGAGTAGTCACTGCTATATAAAGTTTCTTTAGTGCTGTGAGCTATACAATTTACAGTTTCTTCACACTGCTATCAAGCAATTTAAGCAGGAATATACCTCTGAGTAAACAGGTATTTTGCTTAAGGCATTTGTACTTATTCTTAATAAGAATTTCACAATGGTAGCACCACACATACATTCCAAAAATACTTATGATATTTGCACAACCACCTGCTTTGCAGTTCTTGTCTTCTTAACTGATGGGAGACTGAAACCCAATAAATATATCACCAATAAAAAAGAATAGTATGTCGGAGTACTGAAAAACTCAGCCAAATGGGAAAATGCGAAGAAAAAATATTGGACTTCCTGCTAAGAAGTAACAATTTATATATAGTATGCACATTTCTTTTACTTAAATTATTGCTGAAGAATTTATAATAGTTGCATCACAATATTATTCTAAGATATTTGCCACTACTACACTACTTCCTAGAAGTTCACTATTCTCTCCCCTCCCCCCAATATTTAAGGGCATGTGAAATAGTTTTGATGAAAGTTGCATGATAAGAAACTTCTCTCCTTTGAAATGTTTGGTTTTAATTCTCCAATGAATCAAAAGGAATGTTTCACGCTTCCTTGTTACACAGCATTTGTTTTAGCTTTCCATAGCTCTCCCCAAAATCAACCAAGGAAGATAAAACCACAAAAATCTAATATTGTTGTGCACGGCTTTGCACTAAATTATTTGTATAGTAAGCCAAAAATAGTTTAAGATTATAATTAGCTCACCTGTTTCCCCCATTAACATGCAAGTACATTTTTGTTGTTCTGAGACTGCATGAGAGATTTCCCAGTCCTTGCAAAATATCACATTAAATCCACATAACTACTCAAGTTTGTTTTCAGTAAGTGCAAGGATGGAGCAGGCACTATCTTTCAACACTTAGAAGTCCAACAAGAAGCTTGTATTCTTACATCAAGTTGAGCTGACTTGCCCTTTCCAGAGCTAAGGTGTATTGTTTTACCCAAGCAAACAGGAATGCTCTATAAGGTGAATTATTATTCTATCAACACAGCATACCATACTCACATTCCTCTCCACCAAGGGTTGCTAACTTATCTTTGCTTTCAATCAACTGCAGATTTTCCTCTTCCTCCCAACCTTTAAAGAAATAATAATTACTTCCTCACTCAAGCCTCAAGATTTGGGGGCATTCAGAATAAATCTTCCCAGTTTCCACAACTCACAGAAAACCGAACCTTACTTAGGAATAAACCCAGCTGGTTTTGGGTCTTTGTATCTTGCACTTTTCAAGTAAGGTGCAACCACACAACTCTATGCATGTTTATCCATGTTTAACTATTCAGAGACTCTTCTCCCCTAAATGTTCAGCCAGGCTTGCCATTCCCAGTCAAACCACCACAAAGGCAAAGAGACTGTTCTCCTCGCCCTCCTGAGGGCAGCTGGTCACTGCTTCCATAAGACCCATCATCCTCAGAGCTCCCCTAAGTGAAGCACTGACCTCTTAGCCAGGTAAGTTTGTTTTTTTAAAGGAAGGGGGCACTACAAGGTGGAGGAACAGGAGAGCCACTTACCCCCTTCCCCGTTGAACTTTGCTAAACGGGGTGCCCCACTCCACCATTTGCCCCTCAGCAACAAAAAAAAAAAGCAGGAAGGAGAGCAGTTGCTTACCTGGAGAGAGCCACATCGCTCGGGGCCGCGCAGGTCTGACCGTCCATTTCTCTTTAAGACAGCTGGTAAACTCCAGGTCGAAGTCCCGCAGAGGCAGGAATGCAAAAACGATACCTACTACTCCTTTGCAAGGGGAGCGAAGGAAACCACCTGGATCTCTGATCCCGACTCACCTGTCTGGAGCCTGCCATGCCTCCTAGGCAAGTTCGGGGAGGTCCTAGGAGGCCGGCCATGCCGCGCAAGGTACCCCCCGCGAGGGGCGATGTAACGGGCAGGGGGAGCGAGCGAGGGGTCCGGGGCAGGCATTCTGGTATTGTCCCACAAGACGAAGGGGTTATAAAACGTACAGTAGATTTCAGGAATCTCTTCTACCTTACCGATTAGAACTGGGAACAACCCACCCCTGGTTGCAAACAGCTATTTCCAGTGGGGTAAACAGGACAAAGCAAGTGGGGAAAATAGTTTCTTTGCTATATTTCCAGTCTGAATTAGATCATGGCAGGGTCCCTACGGAAGAGCTCTTTTAAGGATCATTAGGATCATCATAGTAAAGCAACTAACTTAGCTCTGTTCTTAAATGCTAAAGCTGTTGCACATAAAAAACAGAGGAGATCAGAGCCAACGTTTTGACAGTTTTGCTGTACTGTAGTCTGTCCCCATGAAATGCAAGCATGGAGTAAACTGAGCCTGGTTTGTTCTCAGTCTTTTCAGTAGCCACAAACTACTAGAAAAAGTGGCATTTGATCACAAGGCAAGGAATGTTTCCCCTTTTGCATTGGAGCATTCAAGAAGGGACAGGAAAGACCAAGAAAAAGAAGGAAAGAGGGGAAGAGAACAAGGCAGCAAAAAGAAGGAAAGAGGGGAAGGAAGAATGAAGAGGGAAGGAAAAGGAAGGGAAGGAAGAAGATTATAATGAGAGACAGTGAGGGTATGTTGTAAATCCTGCCTTAGCACTTGATCACCAGCAGCCCTGCTGCCTTTTACAATTCTCTTGTCCCCTCCTCCTGACCTCTCCTGGTGGTCTCCCATCCTATCACTGAGGATGCCTTGGTTACAAAGCTAGGTCTCGTAAGGAGACTGAGTGGGTCTCCCTCTGACCCACATACTTTGCCCTCTTGCACACACCATGGGCAAACAAGGAGAGTGAGCAAAGCAGCAGTGGGAGTATGCCTGCCATGGCCTCCGAAGTCAACCACAATGGGGTCCTCATTGAAATTGAGTTTGACACTCCTGGACTAACAGATGACCTGAGTACTCCAGGTGTTGCTTTCAAACTTACAACATATGAGTCAAGGTTAGAAAAATTATCGGCGTGCGTTCAATAGCAAAGATCACATTAATCAAAAGCATGCCAAATGCAAACGTTTACCTTTCAATAAAAAGGTGTTTGTATCATTGAAAGCACTGTTATGGTGAGGTTTTTTTCAGACAAAAGATGTTAATCACATATGAGTTGTTTTTCTAAACTAAAACCTCATTATTCAGGTTAAATTGCCGTGTTGGCACTCCGAGAGAAGTAAGTCGGTTTTGGGTTGCAATTTGGACAGTCAGTCTCTAAAAGGTTTGCCATCACTGGATTAGAGCATACAGAGTGTAACCTAATTCAGCTTTTGTTAAATTGCTATTGAGAGAAGCTCCATTGTAACCTAAGGTGCCAACTACATAGATAAAACCTCTAGGCGAATTCCCAAGCTTAGCCTAGCAAAATGACTTCTTGTGAAAACTAAAATGTGAATTCTGCCAAGTAGCCTTGCTTGTAACCTAAAATGTGTGTTCAGCGTACCCTAACAAAGATCTGAGTTATATGCCAGAAAATGGATTTCTTTTCCCTTCTAAAGTCTATTGTTTTCAGAGCACTGAGAAAAATCATGAAATTTGTGTGATATCAATTTATGTTTCTATAGCAATGATGTTCTGTGCAAGCTGTGAGAGCTGTAAGATGTTTGGAAAAGTTTTTTGCGCATGCCTGTTTTTCTCTCTCTGCCTGCTATGTTAAGGTGGGAGACAAAAAGGTCATCCAGTCTTTTGCTTTCTGAAGAAATAAAAGTTGATAATCAGCAGCCTCATGTTCAGAGTTTCATTGGACTTTTCAGATTCTGAGCTGCATTCAAAAACCTTACACAATGAAGAATGCTGTGTTATATTTGGGGTCAGATCAAGGTCAAAATATTAGATTTTAATAAATCCAATCTTGTTCTCATGAAAGCATTAGAATCATTTGTTAATTAGACATTGTTTAAAATATTAAAGACAGAATATTTGCAAGATTGTATTATAAAAGTGGAAAATAATAAATAAATTAAAAAACTATAAACAATGTAAGTCATATTACTGCATCCCACCCCTACAATTTATTGCAATTAGATTAACATGTGCAAATGCCAACTGAAGTATTCTATTCCAATAAAGGGCCTACTATAATTTTTGAGCATTGCAGCATATTTTAAAGCTTCTATGGCCCAGATTATTTGTGGAGGAATCTTTTTAGCTTCTTCTCCAATTGTACAAGAAACAGGGAGACCTCAGTTCCTAATACAGTTTGTCAATAGTACAATCCAAGATTGGCCTTTAATTGAAGTTTTGTCTGTTCTAAGAGCCACAATTTTCTGAGACTGTCAATTTCCATAGATTAAATGCCAATATCCATATTTTCTGATTTTAGACAAAGCAGAAATTTTGTAAATTCCCAAATCAGCTCTGAGGGGCAGCAGCTGGAGTCCTTTTGTCCACCCCAAGATCCTCCTCGGAGGCTGTGATTGGGTTGGTTCTGCTAGTGGTTTCTCTCTGAAGCCCCAAACATCAGATTGATATAAGAACATGGGGGAAACCTTGGCCTCAAATACTTCAATAATTGGGGCTGAGGAAGCTGGAGAGCTCTGAGGTTTCATTTTAAGCACCACTTTCACTCATGTCTTTGATCTAACTGAGCTCCTTTGATGATGAGGAAGCCAAGATTCAGTCTCAGAGAAAACAACCCCAGGTAAGGAAAGGTCTTATTTCCTCTATTGGCTGACCATCTATGGCTAGGCGGTCATTTCCCAAAGACCATAACATTTGAACTTGATTTATTAATTATCAGATAATTATTATGACAAAAGAAGCCAAGTCTTCCTCACAGGTTATATAATCCAATGTGTAAGTATGATAATATCACAGTGTAAATCAGCATGTTCCAATAGGTATTTAACATGCTAAATCTATGTACCCATAACAGAACTTATAACAAAATAAAAAGGTTGGAAAGGTTGGAGGTCTTCTAGTCCAACCCTCTGCTCAAGAAGGAGATTCTATACCAGTGGTCCTCAAACAATGGCCTGCTGGCCAGATACAGCCCACTGAAGCCATTAATCCAACCCATGTGGGATCACGAGTCTGCCTCACCCAAATCTCCCCGGCCCCCACCCGCCAGCTGAGCGCAGGCCTTACCTTCGCAAGCCCCATGGACTGAAACTGTAAAGCAAGACCAAAGTTTTTGGCTGGCAGAAAGCTTCTGGGGGCAGGGAAGGCCAAAAACGGAATGCACAGAAGCACCAAGAGGGGAAATAGTGCCCTCTGCCTCAGCTTCTTAGCTCGGGCTAAGTGGCACATAGAGCCATGCCGCCTGGCACACGCAGCCTTGCCCGTTGCTCTTCCGGGTTTTGTATGTGCATGTGTGCATGACGATCAGCTGGTCTTTGTGCACATGGCAGTGCCAGAAACTGGAACAGCTGGTCTTCGGTTTGCGTGAGCTCATGCATGCCAGCCAGCTGATCGTCGCATGTGTGCCACAAACCAGAAGAGGAGCTGCCTGGTGCATATGTGCGCACCAGCATGCACACTGGCAACTCCTCTTCCAGATCGCATCCCTGACAAGAGCACTCGGTGCCGAAAAGGTTCGCCATCAATGCACTATTCCAAGGGTGGTTTTTCCAAGGCATTAGAAAGCGGTACCAATACTACACATGATTTGGATTCTCTCCTTCTGTCGATGCAGCCAAGGATTGAAATGGCTTACCAAGAAGTAGATGGTGGTTTACTTTGTCAAAGCCTTTTTAAATCCAAATATACTACATGCACTGCATTTCTCTTGTCTGCTAATTTAGTAATTTTTGTCAAGAAATGAAATAACATTTATTTATTATCTGTTTTGGATCCTTCATAAGTCCTGGTAAGTCATTCCTATCTATACTGAATAACAAGGGTTCAAATATGCATCTTTCCCCTCCCCCTTGGTAAGCATCGATCCTTCTTCTCATGGCACCATTGAGCCCACACCTCTCTCTCAAACAAGGGCTTGGATCAGGGCAACAGTCTGAGCTCCATTTTGAGGGCAATCCATTGTCTCCTTGTTTCTATGTTTATTGAGTCAAATGCTGCACTAACATCTAGAAAGCATGCAAACCTTGTTTTTCCTCACTAACATAGATTAGATATTTCAAGAGAAATTTGTTGCCAATATTAGATAATAATCTATGCATTACTTCTTATAAAATCTATATAGCATTTGTCAGAGTTTTGGCAGTGTGACTAGTAGTATGTGATAAACCCAGGAACAATAACACAGCACACAGGGCCTTAGGACAATTAACAGTGGTTTATCTACAAACTATATACAGACATATACAAGCAGGAGATAAATTCCCTTTCCATTCACTACAGACACAAGGAGAGAACTGAATACAGGCTGAGAGAGAGAAACACCTTCTAATGACCACCTATATATAGACTCCTCTTAAAACAGTAAATGACTTATGTGGACCCCCCCAGAGTCTTAAAGAGGCAATAGCACAGCTGCAATGAATCAGCCTCATTGCATCAGCCACATTGCATTAGTTTACTGATTACAGCTTACAACTTTACATCAGCTGGTAGCTATTAAATCCTCATTAACTTGACACATTTAACTCTACCTAAAACCTTCTGGTTCTTCTGCAAGAAATGCATTTTTCTCAAGTTTAACTAAGAGGATCATGGCATAAATTATAGCCACAATATCTGCTATTCCATTTGGCCTATAATTGCTAGACTCCTTCTTATTCCACATTTTAGATAGATAAAATGCTACTATTGTTGCAGAAAATGACAGGCTTAGACTTCTCAGGATACAGGAAAAGTTTATTTGGCAGCCAGGTTCAGAAACGTTAGCCCATGGCTAGCATTGCAAATTCTGAACAATCTTTATTATTGATGCATGCATTCTTATACATTCTCAAAGACAGTGTAACATGGAAACACTTAACTCATTTCTTATTGGTTACCTTGAGGAAAAAGCCTTATAAGGAAATGGGGGTCTTACTTCTCCTTTTGTTACAGGTATGGGCTACGTGCCATTAACGAACTTTAATTGAACCTTGTGGTTTTGGACTTTTGACATAGGGACATTTGCTGGAACATGTGGTTGAAGGCTGATGATATTTCCCTGTCCCTTTAAGCAAGCTTCCAACTGTCCCTTTTATGCCACATCTTCATTCTTATATTTTAATCCATATTTCATTCTACTTTATCCCCCCCCCCCCACTTCTAGACTCTATTAAGGCCCACAATTGAGTCTAGCCTGTTAGATTAACAATATAAGCATGCAGGATAAGAATAGCAAAAAAGCAAGGATACAAGCAATACACATCTTAGGGCTTATCTTCCAAAATCACTTTCTCTACTTCTAAGAGTGCAATTTGAATATTATCTTCCTTGAGGGTATGTGGGATTAGGCTTTCTTTTTTTTAAACTACTTTTCACCCTGTGTTTATTTTACAGACCTCATAACGAGTTGTTTAAGCAAGGGTATTATGCAAGGGAGGAAGGCTAAACTTGCGATTCCACATAATAAAAGAAATAGCATTTGCTTGATCCAACCTGTTCCCAGTATCCAAGAGAACCACACATCTGTTCCTTGTACTTTTTGACCAATAGAGGAAGCTCAAACTTGTAGTTCTTGGACCTCCCCCCAGACTTTCCCTGATCTATTCACATGGAAACAGCAAGCTTTTCCCACATAAGAAGACTCCATTTCCCCCTACACACACTCCTATGTTCATAGAAAAGGCTTGGGCTTGGAGGTTCTTTTCATTAGTCCAAACCTGTAAGGTTCCTGCCAAGTACATACCAGTTAGGGGCTGTAATGGAACTTCTTGGTTAGGGTCCATTTTCCTATTCCTGAGAACTGGTCCTTCAAAGAGATAGTGGGAACTGGTTTTTCCAGAGGGAAAATAACACAAAATCCCATGGTGGATTGAATTGAAAGCCAAATGGGAAGTCGGGGTGGCTGGAATGGCCTTGGGCACCTTCCAGTAGTCAGATTCCCCTCCCAATGGTTAAAAAGAGTAGGGGTTGGGAGCGAGAAAGTGACCCTTTGTTGGAAGAGCTTGTGAGCAGAGAGAGACATGCTGTGAGTTAATTTCACAACTACAAGGGTTTTCCCTGGGGCAAGGTACATTTCAGATGGGCATTGTTCCTCTGATAGTGACCCCACAGGAATGCCAGGTTCCTGATATCGTTTGATGCACAAGGACTATCTTAGCTTTGTTGTTGTTGTTGTTGTTTTCAAAGATCTTGCTCAACTGAAACAGCATGATAAGGTAAAGATCCAGCAGACAGACACAACCAGTATTTTTGACCCAGGGCAGGATCAGACTGATTGATTAAGCTTTGACCTAACTCCAGCACTCTTTATAGTTCCCTTTTCTCAATTGTTGCAGGGGTCTGTTTTCCCTATGCTTTGCCCTTTTCTTACGGGGTTTGTCAAATAATTGACTTTAGGTGTTGGGATTGGCTTACGGTTTTGTCTCCAAGCATAAATGATGCATCGTTGGCGGAAGCAGACCTGTACCACATCCTGTAACTTGATTCCACTCTCTTCTTCAGGATTTATAGCATCCACAGATCTTTCTTTAAGAGCAAGGGGGGTTGCTCGGGTATTTTCACAACATTCAAGACGTTATCACTTAACAAGCTCATTGCCAATAACAGCCAGAGCCACAAAAGGCTCATAATTGTCCCTCATGCAAAACTTCTCCTAACACAATTCTTTTAGCCCACTGACTCACCATGTCAGGGAGAAGGCAGGGGTTATATATAATTTGAGGAAGGGCAATATGAGCTGTGGGCAATCCACAAAACCAAATCTTATTTGCTAAGCATATCACCCACAATCCGAAAACTCTTATTTCCACGGTTCCTCAAACATAAGTGTCATCAGATGACTCATTTTCCTCTTGATTACAATTAATGATCTTAGCCTCAGCACCTGTCTTCCTCTGGAGGGGACAATTCCTGAGGGATGAATATGCAATACAACAAATAAGTACATTCACTAAAGCAAGAGATAGTACAGTTATGACTATGAATACTTGGCTTGCCATTTCCTGACAGGTACTCACACTTTCTACTACATCTTATATTTAATAAATGGAACGTTGTCTTCCTCCTCCAAATCTTCAGCCGTACGTTGAGAAGTCAGCTTCCAAGTAGGGCCTCTTCTGCCCCGTAATTCTGCCCATTGCTGGTAGGGCAGTTTTTAGGGGGCATTTCTTTAACCATATCACTAGAGGATGGGCTTCTTCCTGGTCTGCCTCCCAATACTCATCAGCAGCTGGCTTAACTCGAGTCCAGTGAATCCAAAACTTGGATTCCAACACTTTTACTGCAAGTGGAGAGCACATGACCACAGTATATGGGCCCTTCCATCTAGGTTTCAAATTCTTCCCTTTCCATTGTTTTACCACACTCTGTCCCCTATCTGAATATTATGACTGGAAGTTGTTAAAAATGGTGGGGGTAAAGGAGACACAATACTGTTGGATTACTTATATTTACTTACTCAATTCTCCTACCATTTGATTCACCCATGAGGACCCCAGCTGTCCTAGGTCCCTTATATGATTTTTCAAATTATGGCTTATAACTGGTGGCCGTCCAAACATCATTTCAAAAGGAGATAATTTAAGTTCTTTACATGGAGTACATCTCACAGAGCAGAGAGCTAAGGGTAAGGCATCAAAACACATCTTATCTTTTCCTTAACAGTGCAATTCACACGTTTGCTTAATTTCTTTCCTGAGGCAGTTAAAATACCTATTTCCCTATAATCAGCAGTATTGATATGCAAAGTAAGGAAGGCATACAGAGTCAGTTCAGATGTTCACCCTTTCATTCTTTGTCCTCTCTAATGAATGGATTAAAGCCCATAATTCTGCTACTTGGGCACTAGTGCCTTTTGGGAGAGGTCCACTCTCAAAGACTTGGGCAAGGGAGACTACTGCATAGCCTGCATAATGTTCTCCCATAGTAATGAAGCTTGATCCATCAGTGAACAAGTTATAGTCTGCATATTTCAATGGCACCTCAGTTAAGTCTGGTCTGCATGAAAACTGATTCTCAATGGTTTTCATACAATTATGCTCAATTTCGGGTCCTGGTATTGGCAAAAGGGTGGCAGGATTTAGGGCATTTGTTTGCTTCAAGGTCACTTGTGGATTTTAAGTCAGGAGTGCCTGATATTTGTAAATGTCCCTTCATTTCTAAAATTCCTTGAATTGCGTGGCTAGTATAGATATTGGTAGGCTGTCTAAAAGTTAATTTATTAGCTTCCTCCATTAGGAGAGCTGTGGCGGCTAGAATTTTAGGCAATGTGGCCAGCCTTTTGCAACAGTCCAGTTGTTTAGATAGATAAGCCACAGGTTGTTGCCAACTTCCTTTTTCTTATCAGAGCCTGAGATAATTCTGACTTTAGGGCTTTGTACACCTGTTTCTGCTTTAAACCTCAAGCAAATGTTCTTCTTCTTTTTTTTTCCACCCCCCTTCGTAGATGCGTAAGGAGGTTTGGCTAGAAGCGCAAAATTTGAAATCCTCATTCTGCAATATCCTGCTGCACCTAAGAATTCTTGCAATTTGGCATACAGCTTCTTTTCACTCACATCCTATTACTCTTAAGTATTTAACTTGGGGCTTTTTGTCCCTGCCTTGGAGCTTTTTTTTGCCTTGGGGCATGGTGTCCCTTGTCCATTAACAGATGAAGCAATTCATTGATTGGTATTTTTTTTCAACAAATCTCCTTCGTCTGTTTGGTTACTGGGATATTATCTACATATTGTAGTAGCACATTTCCATCTTTGCAAGGCTGGAAATTTTCTAGGTCTGAGGCAAAGACTTCACCAAAAAGGTAGGTGAATTTTTTTTAATCCTTGGAGAAACCTAGTCCAAGCAAACAGTTTTTAGTTGTTTCTATGTATTTGAGATGGTGAAGAAGGCATAGGCAAACAGGCATGGCTAGAGGCTTCACTTGTATAATTATTGGTGCATGATAATACGCATGGCCTGGTGGATTCTTGAACCACCATTGCCATATCTCATCTGGGGGAGTGCCTCATCATTAGAGCCATTTCATCTTCCTCAAAGGACAGTGTAGCTCCCATTTTGCATAGGATATCATGACCCCAAAGAGGAACTGGGCATTCAAGCATGTCTTGGGACATTCTTGTAGCCAGTGGCCTTTTTTTCTTACACCAATTACATTGACCTCTGCTTTGGGCTTTGGAATTATTTGACAATGCAACTGTCAGCAATTCAGCTGTACTTTGCATCCTGTCATCTCTCTTTCTTTCTTCTACTTTTCACAAAGACCTTTCATGCAATTTCCATTTTATTCAATCCACACAGACCTACATGCACAATTAGCCTGAAACAACACTTTCAGACCTGGGGGAGGTTCCGTCCCTTTAAATCTCCAATTTTCTTTCCTTGGGAAACATGTGGGTCATTCTCCAAGCATGGGAAAACTTAGAGAGCAGTTTAAATCCTCACTACACTACCGTTCCCCACAACTTCAAGCCCCAGCTGAAAAGCTTACTTATTTTGCCAGCTGGTCAAACATATCAAAATCAATTGAACGCCATTCAATTCTACATGTTATTAGTATAGATACACACCTAAGAATTACATCAAATTAATCAAGTCCAATTACCTAGATCTTCCTATTCAATAGGCTTTACCTTTTTATGACCTGCTAAATTTCTTACTTTTGCTTGAAGTTATGCCTGTTGTTCTATCTCCTTAAGCACTAGATTGTTAATACCTGTCTCTGCCCTGGGTGTTCCGTTTCTAATTTGGATCTCTAATTTTTAAAGATCCAGATATATGGAGACTTTCATTAACACATTGTTTGCATCTGGGTGGGGCTCTTGATTCATCTTATGGTGGCCAGAATCTGAGGCCCTATTCAAAGGCACCCCAAACCTTGGCACAATGTCTTTTAGTACACACAAAACCAAGAGATCTCTAAATCTCACTTTCTGGGGAAATTGTGGGGACATCTATTTGCCACACAGCACCTGGGAGCCCTGTAGAAGGACTTCCAAAGGAAGTTTCCATCCTGTCTTTGGGTTGTTTTGTCACAACAGAGACAGGCTGCAGCAACCTGATTAACAACAGCATGTGTGCCGCTAACTACCGATCCCCGCAACAACCTCCTCGACAATTCTTCCGGCAGGTCCCCTTGCCTCCCACTCTGTCTAAGAGCCTTGGCGAGAAAAAAATGTGTTTCCTCTTCCTTTTGAAGTTCCTTCTTCTCTGAGGTTTTGAGCCCTTGTATGCTCATTCCACAAGTTCAGAGATGCCTTTCCGGGCCCCCCTTTTTTCCCTAATGTCTTCTGCAGAGTGACCAATGAAGATACAATACAATACAATAGCAGAGTTGGGACCTTGGAGGTCTTCTAATCCAACCCCCTGCCCAGGCAGGAAACCCTATACCATTTCAGACAAATGACTATCCAACATCTTAAAGACTTCCAGTGTTGGAGCATTCACAACTTCTGGAGGCAAGCTGTTCCACTGATTCATTGTTCTAACTGTCAGGAAGTTTCTCCTCAGTTCTAAGTTGCTTCTCTCCTTGATTAGTTTCCACCCATTGCTTCTTGTTCTACCCTCAGGTGCCTTGGAGAATAGTTTTTGACTCCCTCTTCTTTGTTGCTCTTCTCTGCACCCTTTCTAGAGTCTCCACATCTTTTCTACATCGTGGTGACCAAAACTGAATGCAAATATTCCAAGTGTGGCCTTACCAAGGCCTTATAAAGTGGTATTAACACTTCACGTGATCTTTATTCTATCCCTCTGTTGATGCAGCCTAGTGGCAGCCTAGTGGCTGTGGTTACTGGCGCCCCGGTTCAACCAGTTGATTCCATCACTGGCCATAGGGGGCGAACAACTGCCCCCTGTGGAACGGGTGCGCAATTTGGGCGTCCTCCTAGATGCCCGGCTGTCGATGGATGACCATGTGGCAGCCGTGGCAAGGGGGGCGTTCCACCAGGTTCGCCTGGTGCGCCAATTGCGCCCCCTATTGGACCGGGATGCCTTACGCACAGTCACTCATGCGCTGGTGACGTCTCGTCTGGACTACTGCAATGCTCTCTACATGGGGCTCCCCTTGAGATGTACCCGAAGACTACAGCTAGTTCAGAATGCGGCCGCGCGGGCCATCATGGGGAGTACTAGGTACTCCCACATAACACCTTTCCTGCGCGAGCTGCACTGGCTGCCTGTGGTTTTTCGGGTGCGTTTCAAGGTGTTGATTACCATCTTCAAAGCGCTCCATGGCACAGGGCCTAATTACTTGCGGGATCGCATTCTACCCCATACATCCCTGCGACCAATTCGCTCACACAGGGAGGGACTCCTCTGGGTGCCGTCCACCAAGCAATGCCAACGGGCGGTGCCTAGGAGTAGAGCCTTCTCTGTGATGGGCTCAACCCTCTGGAATGACCTCCCCCCCGATATTAGAACTACTACCGACTTCCGCTCCTTCCGACAAAAACTTATGACTCACCTGTTCCGACTAGCCGGCCTGGCCCACTTATAGTTCTACTCTTACCTCCTGGCAGATATTTTATTTGGGATAGCTTTTAAGGTTAATGTTTTTAACTTTTTTAAATTTAAATTTTTTTTTAATCTAACTTAACTAAATTGTACAGGGAATTTCTACTACCTCCTCCAGTCCTATGTTTAATTTATTTATTGTATACTTATAACATGTATATTTATTGTCTAACTATTTTAATATGACTGTACACCGCCCCGAGTCTCTTTTGAGAGAGGGGCGGTCTAGAAATCCAATAAAGTTAAAGTTAAAGTTAAGTTAACTGTGTTGGCTTTGTTTGGCAGCTGCTGCACACTGCTGGCTCATATTTAAATGGTTGTCCACTAGGACTCCAAGATTCCTTTCACAGTTACTACTGTTGAGCAAGGTACCACCTATACTGTACCTGTTCATTTCATTTTTGTTGCCTAAATGTAGAATCTTACTCTTTTCACCATTACATTTCATTTTATTAGATAGCGCCAATGTTCAAGTTTGTCAAGATCCTTCTGTATCTTTAGCCTATCTTCTGGAGATCATATTGACCATTCTCTTATTTTCTTCAACCTCAGGATCTAATGTGGTATATTGCCTAAAAGTTTGATAAATGCATTCTATGAATTCCCCTGGGTTTTCATCCTGTTTCTGTTGAATTTAATAGACCTTCCCTAAATTCTTAACTTTTGTTTGAATCCTAACAAAACTAAGATCCAATAGTTTTGTAGCCGAATGTACTAGGTTCCTAATCTGGTTCCTTCAGTAACCATGTCCAGTCTGGATTTTCTCTATAAGCAGGAATTTGATTTTTCCAATTACATAAATCAGCCATTGAGAATGGAGCATATATCCACACCTTACGTAGCTCCCCCTCAGCTTCTGGCAATAAAATTCCCTTAGGGGCAATTTGAGCTTTTATCTCAACTGCTCCATTGGACCAGGTTTGTGGTCCACTTGATCTGTCCCTTAGATAACCTTTTTTGGTTTTCTTTCTCCTGGCCCCACCTAATGGGACAGTTTGTTCTTTCTTTTTAACAAGACAAAAAAACACTTAAACACATCATCAAGGACAACCATGCAAGTTAAAACAGTCAGGAACTAAATGTTTCGTCGAGACTCTCTTTTTCTTTTTCTTTCCTCCTTGAGGCTTGTACAATAGGGGTGAGGATAATTTCTCTGCCAGAGACTTTACCAAAACTCTCTCAAGTTTTGGGTGCCGAAATACCATGGTCACATTTAGGAACTGCAATGACTTAACCACCCACACAAACCTAGAGCTTCATTAGGATACGCCGGTTCCATTTGGAAGGGACGCTATCCTGGGCTCAGGGGGGTGATCGGGCCACCTCTTCCACTCCTAACCGAGTGGGACTACAATTCTTTTGATACTTGCCTGCAGGCGTCTTCTTTCTCAGCCAGCGTAAATTTTATTAACTTGGCCTGATCCTGGTCAGATTCTTGGATCGGTGGTGTCCTCCGAATGCCCAAGAGGGGTCATCGGCCCCCTTTCAGAGAAAGATCTCCGTGGCGCCTGAAGAAGGGTGAGATGGCCTCGATGGGGCACTGGTCGGTCCGTTCCATCCTCAGCGAAATATCGCTCTAAGTCCTGCCGCAGTCGCCAGAATTGTTGCAGAAAATAACAGGCTTAGACTTCTCAGGATACAAGAAAAGTTTATTCGGCAGCCAGGTTCAGAAACGTTAGCCCATGTATTATGAAGCTGCGGTATTAACGCATGTAGCAGATTGGTTTGGGAAAACAAAAATGGAAGGCCATGATCTTGTTCTGGGATGGCATGCATATCTTTTTTATGAAGATAGGGTGGATAAAGTGTTTAACAATCATGTTCTCCGAAGTGCCTTGATGAGAATATGGAAGAAGCACCGGCCCAATTGGGATTATAAAATACCGCTTTGGTTGGATCTTGCAGACACCATGTGGATTACGAATACTAAGTCACTCGGGGGGTGTTTATATAAAGATGTGCTTATTGCTGATGGGGATGAATGGAAGTTAAAAACTTTGGAACAACTGTTGGAAGAAGGAATTACTTTAAATTGGTTACATTATATACAGTTACAGAAGAGATGGGAAGAAGATCGTAGGGTCGGTTTTATGGATAAAGAAGTGGAACTGATTAAGCAGATAAAAGAGACTGGCCCAAAACAGGTTAAAAGAATATATAATGTACTGTTAGAAAGAGATTCAGAAAGTGAATTAGTTAAGGATTGTATGATTAAATGGGCTCAGAATTTTGGTGAAGTGGTTATGTTGGACACGTGGGGAAAAATATGGGTTCAGAATGTTAAATTTACACAGTCACAGAATTTAAGGGATGACTTTTATAAAATGTTTTACAGATGGTATTTAGATCCTAAAAAATTATCATGTATGTACCCAAATGTTCAACCAAAATGTTGGAGATGCGGGTGCCTAGATGCTACTTTTTTTCATGTATGGTGGACTTGCAATAAGGTTAAAGCTTTTTGGATAAAAATATGGTGGGTTATGCAAAATGTATTTAAGAAAAGAATACAATTTACTCCGCAAATGTTTTTACTGGGTATAACTAAGGACTTTACTAAAGGGGAAACAAAACTGGTTTTGTATATGGTTACAGCAGCTAGGTTGTTGATTGCGCAACATTGGAAAAAAGATTTTTTACCGACTATTGATCAATGTATTCAGAAAGTGGCGGGGTTCGCCGAAATGGCTAAAATTTCAGCTTTCATAAAAGGTCAGAAGCAGGAGAATTATACACAGGAATGGGTAAAATGGATTGATTACATACAGAATAAATACAAAACTAGGAAGTACTATGTAGCCTTTAGGTAAGAATGTTTAGACTGATAGATGATCAGAGTAAATAATACATGGGATGCTTGGAATTGTTAGACTGGTGTATAGCGGAAGTCAGGGGGGTGGGTTTGAGTGGGAGGTGGGGGAGGGTTAGGGTGGAGGGTGGGGTAATATATATGCATAATTAACCTAGAAGATGGGATTAATGAAATATTGTTACTTTAAGAGAAATTTATATCATGATTTATATATGTTTAATTAACTTAGAAGATGGGATTAATGGGCTATTGCTACTCTAAGAGAAACTTATATTATGATTGTTGGGAGGTGATGGGGTACAATATCTGAATGAGTAACTTACCTTAAGACGGGGGGAGGGGAGGGGGTACAGTATTTGGTACAATATTTGAATGAGAAATTTTTTTAAGTTGGGGGAGGGGAGGGGGCATAGTATTTGTATGTGATTTACATTATATGGTGGGGGGGTAAAAAAGGGGGAAAATTTGTTTGTATAAAACTTTTTCAATAAAGAAACGTTAGCCCAGGGCTAGCATTGCAAATTCTGAACAATCTTTATTATTGATGCATGCATTCTTATACATTCTCAAAGACAGTGTAACACAGAAACACTTAACTCATTTCTTATTGGTTACCTTGAGGAAAAAGCCTTATAAGGAAATGGGGGTCTTACTTCTCCTTTTGTTACAGGTATGGGCTACGTGCCATTACCGAACTTTATTTGAACCTTATGGGTTTGGACTTTTGACATGGGGACGTTTGCTGGAACATGTTGTGGTTGAAGGCTGATGACATTTCCCTGTCCCTTTAAGCAAGCTTCTAACTGTTCCTTTTATGCCACATCTTCATTCTTATATTTTAATCCATATTTTATTCTACTTTACTATTGCCAACTTCAATTCGACTGGATACGAAAGGCATTATTTATATGTGAAAATGAAGATGCCAATAAAGGCCCCAACAATCAGGGATATATTTTGATCAGTTAAATAGTTGGTAGAATGTCTTCTCCTGGGAATGTATTACTTGCACTTTAGGCCTTTTATGATTAATTTCAACATGAACATAGAGAGGTAAAATATTGACATTTTTGCTAATATGGAGAAAAACAGTTCTTGAATTTCATGCAGAACACATGATTGCATCTAATACTCACCACCCCTCACCATGCCCTTTACAAGATGGAGAAAAACACACACAAACCTGTGGGACTTTGTAGGTGCCTCCTAATGTTGACGCCTGAAAGGAGATGTCCCTGTTAGCTCCATCAAGAAGAGCCAGAAGGTTCTCCTTCCTTCCACAGCTGTAGTTGGGGACATTGGCTTCTCCAGTGGAGAGAATGTCCAGCAGGGCATCTGAAGTGCGGAAAGTGCTCCAATAGTTGGCATGGATGTTGTAGCCAAGTGTGAGATTGTGCAGGGAATTCTTGTTGACCATTTGAATGGAGAAAATATACCATAGGCCGTTTAGTAAACTATAAGCATCCCTGTTGTAAAAAAAAAAGTTATTATAATCAACAGCAATAACAAATACTTTTTAAAAAATATATAATCCTCCAGAAGTCTACTGAGCTGTAAGCCAACATTGATCCAAAACCAATGATCAGTTACACAAATATGGAATTCGGCTGAGGTATGGCAACTACAACTGGTTCAACCACTACTTTAAATGAAATTCATTATTCAAGTGATAAAATAAGGATTGAACTGAGAGAGGAAAATAATCTGCAGCCCTTTCAGCTTTTCTTCAGAGCCATTTTTGGATTTGAGTCTCTTTCACAAAATCAGACAAAAGAGAGAAGCCATGGAAATCAAAATCATTCAGGAAATTAGACATAATCCCCAATATAGGAATAAATGAAAAAAAAAAACCAGAAAAGAAGGAGAGTGTTACAATGAATGGAGTGCAACTCCATCACCCCGAATGACTTACGGATCATGGAAAACAAACTGAACAGAAGGAGCCACGTTGAAAAGCAACTTTATATGCCATCTTTCATATGCACTGATGACTATACCAATGAGATGGTCTCCTGGGCTGTAAAAGCTCTGTGGTTGTTTTCCATCCTGGTTCTCCAAACTCTGCGGGCATTTCATTCTCAGCTTCCCAGAGACTGTATGGGACACCAGCAGCATTAGAAGCTGAAGCAGGAGATCCATAATTCATGGGGCGAATCAAATAATCTCTTTTCTTTTTCTAAAGAATAATTTGAAGAATTCAAAGGACTCTCACAAGGGGGAATATGATCCACTTGCTTTTCTGATTGAAATACAGAGAAACACTCAGCTTCACCTGGAAAGGAGAGAGACAGACATTCAAGAGCACAGACCCTGCCTGTCCCCAAACTCCCTATATCTCTGCCCAAAGTCTCCCCTGAAGGATTCGGCCAAAGAGCAGAGCTGAAACTTTTATCATAATTCTCCCTCTCAGGAGGGATCCCTGGATAATTCAACCAATTCTTGGACTCAAAGGTTGTTGGGAAATTCCCTGGAGGGAAATGAAAGGGAAATAATCCCCATGTGACTCATAATAACAGGGGCAGAGATGGAATTAAACCGGTCACCAAAAAATTGAGATGTTTGAGGGTCTCCATGCTTGAAACTGGCCCCAGAGGGAATACACAGTGCCTGTGGCTGAAGAAACAAATAAATCTGAGATTTGTTAGCGTAAAGATAAAACTCCGGGGGCCAGTTAATGCCAGAGCATGTCACAGATCTGAAGTAGCTGCCAGCTGAGTTGGAATCAAAATTTACTTTGTTTTGAAAGTTAATGCTCAATAGCATCACACAAAAAGGCTGATGCAATAGTGTGGCCAGTTTCTAAGAACAAAATCAACTTTATTGAAAAAGTAGTTCCCAGAACTTTGCAGAGTTTAAAAAAATCACATCCAAACATAAACAGGGAGAGGGAGATGTTAGAGAAAGCCAAGTGAAAAGAGATGGAGAAATCAAGGCTGGCTCTCACCCCATTGAAGGAAGGGAGGGAGGGGAGCTCAGGACCCTCATGTTGCAGATGGAAAGCTGATCTGCAAAATTCAACTTCCATCTTCAGAGACCTGGGAATGCAGAAGCTCATATCCCATGTTCCTCTGCCACCCTTTCCCATGCAGAGGCCAGGCAAGGGGGCTCTTGCAGGGATGCCAGACAGGACTTTACCCAGCTGAGTGGGGAGCCTCTCTTGGGGGGAGGAAGCTGGGGAACCTTGTGTTGGGGAAGGGAAGCAAATCTGCAAAATCCCCCTCCAGGTTCCATCTTCTGAGTCCTGGGAAGGTGGGAGAACATATCCCATGTTGCACTGCCACCCCTTTCCATGCCTGGGGCACTCAGGGGAAAGCAAAGCCCACTCCCACCAGGTCACATAGCCGGCAAGCCACTCCCACAAAGGCGGCCACACCCACAGAGTAGGTTCCAAAAAATTTTGAAACCCACCACTGCTGTGGTTACAGCAAAAGTGGCTGGATTCTCCATAGCATCACTGGGGATCCATGGGAAATATGTGGTGAATCCACCATAGCTATTTTACACAACTGATGTAGGAAACCCTTTTGCATTACTACTTCTTTGTCTTTTAGTATTTTATGACTTTGGGCCTCACAGTTTAAGGACTGATAGTATAGTTAGGCCATGTGTAACTAACAGATTGGATGCCAAATTGTGATTTTAATATAGAGTTTATCTGTGGTTTATTATTTCATTCTAGAATTTTTAACTGGATATTCCTTGAGTGTTTTTATTTGTTTTGGTCTTTGATTGTAATAAACTTGATTTGATTTGATGCAAATCCATTTGCCAAGAGGGGTACGTAAAAAGACATATGATAGACTTGACTGTTCCCCATGTAGTGAATACTTTCCTCAGATAAAGGAACAATTTGTTTGTCTTCAAGGAATTCACCATCACACTGAGGTTGAAGCTATCACATTTTTTAAAAATAGGACCAGTAATTAATTAATTAGTGGACAGTGCCTTCTAATTGTGGATTCTTGGCTGCTGAGACTCTATCAGTTGTGGATAATGAATGAGAGCAGCCTGCCTCAATCTGGTGGCCTCCAGATGTTAATTCATGCATCCTTCATGATTCATGCTTGGCAACCAATAAGGCCACCTTCCTCCGAGAAGGGGGACCCAGGTGTGTTTGCCAACACTGGTGCGGCTCCATTTGTAGACCGGAGACCGAACCTTTGATGTTGTGTCTGTTTCTGCTGCAGCCCTGGGAGACCTAGAATAAAAGGGGACCTCAACATTGTGACCAGATCCTTGGACTTTCACTTGGACCGGAAGCTCCCAGTCATTGCCCAGGCCCCTCTCCTCTTGTAGGGCACCTCAGGTATCTGGATCCTGATGGAGAGAGCACATAAATGGCCTCTCTGCCTTTTGGTCTCCCACCTTGGAAGGGGAACTTTGTGGGCCTGATTCCTCAAGGAAATCCTGCTCTTCCTTGCAGCTTCTGAACAGGGGATTTTTAACTAAATGTTTTGTATCTTTTTTAGGGGGTTCCAGGGTGGGGGGGTGGGTTAATCAGGCCTGGAGGGGAGTCAGTGCCAGACGAACAGGTGAGTCCAGGGGGGAAGTGAGTGTGGTGGGGGGGGAGGGAAAAAGCTATTCCAACAGAGGGTTGTTTTATTACAACGGTCGCGGGGAGGGCGGGATGCGAAGACAGGAGAAGATCACAAGGTCGGTTGGGAGACCGTGGCTGCTGGCTACGCCCGGTCGTTAGTACCAACCCCCGCAGTCTAGGTGGCCAGGAACTACAGAACCAGGGCCTGCGGCTGATGCTTTGCAATGCAAGGTCCGTGACCAACAAGGCCCCCCTCATCAGTGAGTTGATCTCAGAGGGGGAGCTGGACCTTGCAGGGATAACGGAGACCTGGTTGGGCCACGAGGGTGGTTTACCCCTCGTGGAAATGTGCCCACCGGGTTTCCGTGCATTCCATCAGCCTCGGGCCCTGGGTAAGGGTGGCGGGGTGGCGGTAGTTATACGGGAAGGTTTGGAGCCGAGAGAGTTCACTGTTCCTCAGATACCCGGGTGTGAGTCCCTTGGTGTGAAATGGGGCCCAGGGAGGCAGTGGGGTCTGCTGATTGTATACTTGGCTCCTCGCTATGCATCAGCAGCCCTGCCCGAGCTCCTCGAGCTGATCTCAGAGACGGCAGTTGAGATCCCCAAACTTTTGGTTATGGGGGATTTCAACCTGCCGTCGACGGGGGAAGCATCTGAGGTGGCTCGGGAGTTCATGGCTTCCATGACAGCCATGGACCTGACCCAATTAATTCAGGGCCCCACACACGAAGGTGGCCACACACTGGACCTTGTTTTTGTATCTGGGCAGTGGACGAGTGATCTGGGAATAGGGGATTTAGTTGTCACTCCCCTGTCATGGTCAGATCACTCATCTCTCCGGCTGGACTTCCCTGGCGCTACCCCCCACCGCGAGGAGGCGGTACCAGACTGTCTAAGTTGGTACCGCCCCAGGCACCTGATGGAACCGGATAGGTTCCAGCCGGAGCTTGGGCCATTACCTGTAGCCCTGACCCGCTCTCGGTCGGAGGACCTAGTGACCGCCTGGAATAGGGCGGCGTCTGGGGCCTTGGACCGGGTTGCGCCTTTGCGGCCTCTCCTATGGCAGCGACCCACCCGGGCTCCTTGGTATACCGAGGACCTGAGGGTGATGAAGCGCCATACGAGACGTCTAGAGAGCAGGTGGAGGTCCTCACGCTCCGAATCTGATCAAACACAGGTAAGAGCCTATTTACGGACCTACCTTGTGGCATTAAGAGCAGCCAAACGTAGACATTGTGCCGCTCTTATTGCGTCCGCTGATAACCGCCCTGCCGCCCTGTTTCGGGTAACCCGCTCCCTCTTATCGCAGAGGACGCGGGAAGCCCCCTTGCAGGGCAGAGCAGAGGAGTTTGGGGAATATCTGCAGGACAAAGTCGCTCAGATCCGGAGCGGATGGGCCCCCTTCAGTGGACCAGGGGAGCCGTCAACAGTGAGTCTTGTGAGACCATTCTGGGAGGAGTTTGACCCTGTTGCCCCCGAGGATTTGGACAGGTTACGTGGACAGCTGCGACCCACCACATGTTTAATGGACCCGTGTCCCTCCTGGCTGGTACTGGCATCCTGGGAGGTGACACGAGGCTGGCTACTGGGCCTGGTGAACGCCTCGTTGGGTGAGGGGTCCTTACCAACCGTTTTGAAAGAGGCGGTGGTGAGGCCCTTACTCAAGAGGCCTTCACTTGACCCGATGGAGCTAGCTAATTACCGTCCAGTCTCCAACCTTCCCTTTTTAGCGAAGGTTGTAGAGAATGTGGTGGCACAGCAATTTCCGCGACACCTTGACGAATCCGAATATCTAGACCCACGCCAGTCCGGCTTCCGACCCGGGCACAGCACGGAGACGGCCTTGGTCGCGTTGGTTGATGATCTCTGGAGGGCCAGAGATAGAGGTTGTTCCTCTATCCTGGTCCTATTAGATCTGTCAGCGGCTTTTGATACCATCAACCATGGTATCCTATTGCGCTGGCTGGAGGGGATGGGAGTCGGAGGCACCGTTTTGCAGTGGTTCGGCTCCTACCTCTCCGACCGGATGCAATGTGTGTTGGCAGGGGGGCAGAGGTCGATCCTGAGGCCACTCACTTGTGGGGTGCCACAGGGGTCGGTCCTCTCGCCCCTTCTGTTCAACGCATATGTGAAGCCACTGGGGGAGATCATCCGTGGTTTTGGGGTTGAGTATCATCTGTACGCTGATGATACCCAGCTGTACATTTCAACCCCAAGCCACCCCAACGAGGCTGTCGAAGTGATGTCCTGGTACTTGGAAGCCGTCGGGGTCTGGATGGGGGACAACAGACTCAAACTCAACCCCTCCAAGACTGAGTGGCTGTGGTTACCGGCACCTCGGTTCAGCCAGTTGACTCCATCACTGGCCATAGGGGGCGAACAATTGCCTCCTGTGGAACGGGCGCGCAATTTGGGCGTCCTCCTAGATGCCCGGCTGTCGATGGACGACCATGTGGCAGCCGTGGCAAGGGGGGCGTTCCACCAGGTTCGCCTGGTGCGCCAATTGCGCCCCCTACTGGACCGGGATGCCCTACGCACGGTCACTCACGCGCTGGTGACGTCTCGCCTGGACTACTGCAATGCTCTCTACATGGGGCTTCCCTTGGGACGCGCCCGAAGACTACAGCTAGTCCAGAACGCAGCCGCGCAGGCTGTCATGGGCAGTACTAGGTACTCCCACGTAACACCTCTCCTGCGCGAGCTGCACTGGCTGCCTGTGGTTTTTCGGGTGCGTTTCAAGGTTTTGATTACCATCTTCAAAGCGCTCCATGGCACAGGACCTAGCTACCTGCGGGATCGCATCCTGCCACACACATCCCTGCGACCAATCCGCTCTCACAGGGAGGGACTTCTCCTGGTGCCGTCCACCAGGCAATGCCAACGGGCGACGCCTAGGAGTAGGGCCTTCTCTGTGATGGGCCCAACCCTCTGGAATGACCTCCCCCCCCCGACATTAGAACCACCACCGACTTCCGCTCCTTCCGACAAAAACTGAAGACTCACCTGTTTCGATTAGCTGGCCTGGCACACTCATAACTTCTACCTCCTGGCAGATATATTTTTACTGTTATTTCAGGGGATCCATTTTTAAATTTAACTTACGGGGTATTTTTTAGGGGTTTTTTAAATTATATTTTAAATACTTTACTTTAATGTACAGTTCTTCTTTTAACCTCCTCCATAACTATCTAACTATTTAATTATTTATGTTATGTATCTTTTATGTATTGACTGTACACCGCCCCGAGTCCCTTTTTTGAGAGTGGTCAGTCTATAAGTGCGAATAAAGTAAAAGTAAAGTAAAGTTACTTAAAGAGGTCAACTGGGCTTTGGCTATTATAATTATTGGTGTCCTTTACGGAAACTGCTGCATGAAATTTTATATCTTGCATATATGAAGAATTTCTGAAGTGTGTGTGTGTGTGTGTGTATGTTTGTCTGTCTGTCTGTGTCTTGTGGCACAATAGTCTTTTTTCTATACTTATCTTTCTTTCTTCTTTCTACTCCAGTTTAATTCAAGAAATTAAAAAAAATAATTAATAAATTTCAGTTGCCAAAGATGACAAACACTGGATTAAAAGTATAGGAACCCCACAATTTGGTTCCTTTGGGTTTATATCCTCATGGTTTACATCCACATGTCTTGCCTGAATCCAGGCTGCAAATCATACAAGAGTGGATGGCCTCCAGTAGCCTCTTTATCCGTTCCATCATCCAGCAGGTGCATCAACAACAGTTCCAAGAAGGCCCAGGGCTGGATGAGCCATAGGTCAGAAGCATCCACGATGATGCAATCAAAGCTCTGCTGGGAATTCTGGGAGTTGAAGTTGAACCTATCTGAAATGACCAAGCTGAGGAAAGCCACCCCAGAGACAGATTAAGAGACCTCCTGGATCCTTTCATGGAGATTGACTCAGTGTTTGCACCCAGGAGCTGTTTCCCCTCTCACACTTCCTGCCTCCTTCCTCAGTTAATAATAAATAATAATAATAAATATTTATTTCTTAGCCGCACCCTCTCCCGAAGGACTCGGGGCGGCGTACAACAAAACATAGGAAATAAATATATCGACATACATAGAACAAAACATATACCAAGACATATACACGACATATACAAGGAGGAGGTGAACTGATAGATAAAAACAAGTAAAAACACAATGTTTAAAAACCCCTAAATAAATTGAATGCAATTAAAATACCCCAAATAAAAAACCCGTCAGGAGCGATATAGTTGGATCAAAGTTGAGCCAGGCCAGCAACTTGAAAAAGGTGGGTCTTGAGCTTTACACGAAAGGAGCGGAGGTCAGAGGTATTCCTAATATCCGGAGGGAGGTCATTCCACAGGGCTGGGCCCGCCACAGAGAAGGCTCTACTCCTAGGCGCCGCCCCTCGACACTGTCTGGTGGACGGCACCTGGAGGAGGCCCTCTCTGTGCGAGCGGATTGGTCGCAGGGATGTATGGGGCAGAATACGATCCCGCAAGTAACTAGGACCTGAGCCATGGAGCTCTTTAGAGATTGTTATCAAAACCTTGAAACGCACCCGATAGACCACAGGAAGCCAGTGCAGCTCGCGCAGGAACGGTGTCACATGGAAGTACCTAGTACTCCCCATAATTACCCGCGCGGCTGCGTTCTGGACCAACTGTAGCCTCCGGGTGCATTTCAAGGGAAGCCCCATGTAGAGAGCGTTACAGTAGTCCAAGCGAGACGTCACCAGCGCATGAGTGACTGTGCGTAAGGCATCCCGGTCCAGTAGGGGGCACAATTGGCGCACCAGGCGAACCTGGTGGAACGCCCCCCTTGCCACGGCTGTCACATGGTCATCCATGGACAGCCGGGCATCCAGGAGGACGCCCAAATTGCGCGCCCGCTCCACGGGGGCAAGTTGAATGCCCCCGATGGCCAATGATGGAATTAATTGGCTGAACCGGGGAGCCGGTACCCACAGCCACTCCGTCTTGGAGGGGTTGAGCTTGAGTCGGTTGTCATCCATCCAGATCCGTACGGCTTCCACACACCGGGACATCACTTCGATGGCCTCGTTGGGGTGGTTCGGGGTGGAAAAGTACAGCTGAGTATCATCAGCGTACAGATGGTATCCCACCCCGAAACCACGGATGATCTCACCCAGCGGCTTCATATATGTGTTGAACAGGAGTGGCGAGAGGACCGACCCCTGTGGCACCCCACAAGTAAGGGGGCGTAGGGTCGACCTCTCCTCCCCTGCCAACACACGCTGTGTCCGGCCAGAAAGGTAAGAGCCGAACCACCGCAAAACGGTGCCCCGGACCCCCAACCCCTCCAGCCGGCGCAGCAGGATACCATGGTCGATGGTATCAAAAGCCGCCGAGAGGTCTAATAGGACCAGGATAGAGGAACAACCTCTATCTCTGGCCCTCCAGAGATCATCCACCAACGCGACCAAGGCCGTCTCCGTGCTGTGACCGGGGCGGAAGCCGGACTGGCGTGGGTCTAGATAATCATTTTCCTCCAGATGCCGTGGAAACTGGTAGGCCACCACACTCTCTACAACCTTCGCCAAAAAGGGAAGGTTGGAGACAGGACGATAATTGGCCAGCTCCAAAGGATCCAGGGAAGGCTTCTTGAGCAAGGGTCTCACCACCGCCTCTTTCAAGGTGGCCGGGAGAGACCCCTCGCTCAGCGAAGCGTTCACTAGGTCCAGGAGCCAGTCGCGTGTAACCTCCCAGGATGCCAGTACAAGCCAGGAGGGGCACGGGTCCAATAAACATGTGGTGGGTCACAGTCGTCCACGCATTCTGTCCAAATCCTCAATGGCAACCAAGTCAAACTCCTCCCAGGTCGATTCCTCAAGACTCGCCACGGACGTCTCCATTGGACCACTAACAGGGACCCAATCCTTCCGGATTTGAGCGATTTTATCCTGCAGATATTTCCCAAATTCCTCTGCTCTGCCCTGTAGAGGGGCCTCCCGCGGCCTCTGAAACAAGAGGGAGCGGGACACCCGAAACAGGGCAGCAGGGCGGTTCTCTGCGGATGCAATGAGAGTGGCACAATATTGGCGTTTGGCCACTCTCAATGCCACAAGGTATGTCCTTAAATGGGCTCGTGCCTGTGTTCGATCAAGTTCGGAACGAGAGTATTTCCAACGACTCTCTAGACGTCTCTTGCGGCATTTCATCACCCTCAGCTTCTCGGTAAACCAAGGGGCCAGGGTGGATCGTTGCCGCCGGAGAGGCCGCAAAGGCACCACCCGGTTCAAGGCCCCGGTAGTCGCATTATTCCACGCGACCACCAGGTCCTCTACCCATCGATGGCAGGTTAAAATCCCCCATCACTAAAAGTTTGGGGGTCTCGACCGCCACCGATGCGATCAGCTCGAGTTCAGGCAGGGCCGCTGATGTATAGCGAGGAGCCAGGTATACTATCAGCAGGCCCAACTGTCTCCCAGGGCCCCATTTCACAACAAGGGATTCACATCCGGACGTCTGTGGCACAGTAGACTCCCTCGGCTCTAAGTCCTCCCGAATAATTACTGCCACCCCACCGCCCCTTCCCTGAGCCCGGGGCTGGTGAAATGCTCGGTAGCCTGGTGGGCACATTTCCACGAGGGGAAGACCTCCCTCGTGGCCCAACCAGGTCTCCGTTATTCCCGCGAGGTCCGGCTCCCCCTCTAAAATTAGATCGTGAATGAGTTCCAGGAAAGATGAAGAATCCCCTGCAATGAGAGATACTGATTGGCAGCCTCCCACTTGTGTGTCTTTTCCTCCCTTTGCTGCTCTGGAGAAGCCACTCAGAAGAAACCTCCAACCCTCCACAAAAGGCCAACAAGGAAGTGGGATCAATCAAATATTTGCTTAACGACCACGCTCATTTGCTTAACAACCATGGCAAACAGGTTGTAAAATGAGGCAGAACTTACTTAAGAATGCCTTGCTTAGAAACAGAAATTGTGGGCATAAGTGGAGGACTACCTTGATTGTCTAATAGTCCATTGGAATTTGTCTCCATGGACGTTCAGGATCTTGTAAGCAGAACTTTCCCTTTCTTCTCCCTTCTGCTCGCTTCCTGGGAGCCGGGAGCAAAGTCCTTCTGAAGGGCTTATTTCCGGGGCTTCTGGGGCTGGAAACAGCCTGAGATGACTGAGGGGAACCCCCCAGATCAGGCCTTCAAGGTTTGCACTGCTGGGCTTCCCACCTTGAGAGAAAGAGAGAGGCCCTCTTTCTTTCCTCTGATGGAGTTTGAGACATACCCGATCTCCTGCTATTCACTTGGTGCAGCCACAAGGAGCCCAATATCATCAGGATGCAGTCTAACTCTCCTGTGGGGTATCTCCACCCACATCTTCTGTGCTCCAGTCTCAACCTGGCCCATGCATTGGGGAAAAGAACCGGCTGTTTACAGTGTCCTTATCATCCAATAAGAGAATGGAGACAGGATGGTGGATTTTATGGAGAAGCTTCTTTAACAGGACAGGAATAATTATGGGAAGGTGAGTTAACTAGGTCTCATTGGATGGGAGCAATTAAGCAAGAGGCCTTGGAGGTCCCCACCTTCTCTGGCTTGGTGGGATGGTCAATGATTCTCATGGAGATTGTCAAACAACATAGTTGGAGCTTGGCTCCCACATTTTACCATTTTTCCTATTCATTCTTTCAAGCATACACTTTTAGCTGCTGTCAGTATGAATACTTGATCAAATGATTTCTTCAAAGGTGTCAAATTCAATAGCAGTTGCTGAACAACACATTTCTCTGAATGATTTTCACAGAGTTCTCTTTAGCAAGATTTATTGAGATGAAAAGGAAGGGAGATACAAGAATTCCAGTCTTTCAACAATTTCCCATTTGGGAACATGTAGATATGATTTTTTTTAATTTCTGAATACTATCTAAGTGGAAATAATATGTTCTTTCAAATAAAAGGACATTTTACAATCCCTTTAAATATCATGGTATTATGTCTCATGTTTTTACATTTGTTCTGGCTGTGAGGTGCTCCTTTGTGTTCAAGTCTGGCCTCAGAATGATAATGTAGCACTTGGGAATGAAGATGCAGCCCAGCAGACCAGCACTGGAGGCCAGGATGGAGAAGACCTGAACAGCCACCATGTATTTCCCTTTGGTGCTCAGGTAGGTGGGAACAAAAGTCACCCAGACACTGCAGAAGACCAGCATGCTGAAGGTGATCAGCTTGGCTTCGTTGAAGGCCCCAGGCAGATTCCTGGCCAGGAAAGCCACCGTGAAGCAGATGACATCCAGGAAGCCCATGTAGCTGAGGGTGACGTAGAACATGACAACGGCCCCTTCATTGCATTGCAGGATGATCTCTCCAGGCTGGGAGTGGAGGTCAGAGTCAGGGAAGGGGGGAGAAACTCCCAGCCAGGTGGAGCAGATGATAATTTGGACAGCGGAACAAGAAAGGATGATGGAGTTGGCCAAGCTCTTCCCCAACCATCTCTTCACTCGGTTTCCTGGTTTTGTGGCTAGGAAAGCCAGTACCACCATGATGGTTTTGGCCAAGAGAGAAGAAACAGCAAATGAGAAGATGATGCTGAAAACCGTTTGTCGGAGAAGGCAGGTGGCTTTCCTTGGTTGACCAATGAAGAGAGAAGGAGACAAGAAGCAAAGCAGGAGGGAGACCAGGAGGATGTAGGAGAGGTCCCGGTTGTTGGCTTTGACAAGGGGAGTTTCTCTGTATTTGATGAAGATGATTAAAACAAGGACTGTAGTTAGGAACAAGAGTAGGGCAAAAGACATTAGGATGATGCTCAGATGTTCTTCATAAGACAGGTAGGTTATAACTTTGGGGATACATTGGACTCTGTCCAAATTTGGATATTTATCATCTGGACACTTGGTGCATTTTCCTGCATCTGAGGAGAAAAAAATATTTCATTAACATTCTGATTAGAATTAGAATTACGAACCGATTATAATAGAATAGAGCTGGAAGGGTCCTTGGAGGTCTTTTCGTCCAGCCCCCTGCTCAAGCAGGAGAACCTATACCACCTCAGACAAGTGGATGTCCAGTCTCTTCTTAAAAACCTCCAGTGATGGAGCATCCATGATTTCTGAAGGGAAGCTCTTCCACTGGTTCCTTGTCCTCACTGTTAGGAAATTTCTCCTTCTCCTCTTCTGTCCTTTGACTGTTCTCCAAAAATACCTTCTTTGGGTAATAGCTGATAACTGGGACATTTTTCAAGATGGATTGCTTAATCATTCCATGGGAAAAAATGAAAATACAATCTTCCAAAAATTATATGTTTAAAGTATATGGAATTGGTGGAAGTCATAGGAACTAAAGCACTTACTGTGTAATAGGGAGCTTTCATAGAAATCTACATTACTAGAGGAAAATAATGAATCTGATAATCTTCCTAGGAGGAAGTCCTAAATCCTTTCAGATGGCATTTCTTTATATGCTGGTCCCAGAAGATTCCTATCCTGTGAAATCTCGTTGGCCGGTAAAGAAAGGTAAACCTACAAATAATCTGAAATGGCTACTGGGAGCAGCATACATAATATAGGTGTTATGAGGCACCCCCATAACTGTCCACACCACCTTATTTTGGGCCAGCAACATCTTCTCAGAGTTCCTCAAGGGGAGGCCCATAGTCCTTCCAGGTGGTGGACCTAAGAGATTTCCTCAAGTTTCAAAGTTGTTCTTACGGAGGTCAATGTGTCAAGAAGAGAGGTTTACTCTGGCAGTAGTACAGCTTGCCCAATCTTCCAACACACTTTGGCAATAAGTATAATAGTTAATGTAATTGGAAGATGATAAATTATATTTCTAAAATGTGTCATTTAATGAAGAGTTTTGTTTCAATTGAGTTGGGGCCCAGCAAAGAGGTACAATCTTGTGTACATTTAAATAATCCTAATTTGAGGAAGATTAATTCTTTAAATAATCCATGAGGAGAATCTCGGACTTTATTTTGGCAAAGTCTTTATATTCTAAGGATGAGCAGATGAAGCGATTTCTTTCCCTGCTGTCTAGATCTACTGATATGTTCAAGCCCTGAACTACTTCCATATCAATCAAGATTGTGCAGTTTGGTTATTTTTATTATTTCTACATTTTCACATCTTTGTTGTTAGGTTCCTTGCAATTGGATCACAACTGTGTATCTAGGACACTTTTTGTTGTGTTTGAACCACAATTAATTTTGTTTTTTGTTGGGCTTGTGGTTGTTCATATTTCACTATTTAACAAAAAGAAAAAGAGAGAGAGAGATAACAAGTGGAAGGCCCAGTACCAAGGATGCCAAGGAATTAGAACTAGGTTAAAATGAATATTAGTGTTTTACCTTTTAGTCCATAACACGGACAATTACAGCAATGGAGAAAAACATTTTACCCCCAATAACTGTCTATTTAATTCACCCCTCTCCTCTCACAATACAATCCTGCTTGGTTTTATGGTAAGAACTTTGTTTTCTTTTGTTTCTCTAAATCCCTCCCTCCATGATCCTTCAAGAAAATCTTTCTGCTTGTGGTTGTTGATGACCTTAACGCAAATTGATTGCTTGATATGGCTTATTTTGCAGCAATTTTGGGGACAACATCTGCTTCAGATGAGGAAAAACAATGGAACTAAAGAATTCCTACTGTTTCAAAGTTCCTGGAAAGATAAACAGGGAAGGACAAACTCACAAGCAGAAGAATGATTTTCCTTGTCAAAGGTAAAGCTTGCCCAATCTGCCACAACTTCTACCTCTTCCTAGCCTCTCCTTCAAGATCTTTTGGTTATTCTTCTCTTTAGGTAAGGGGAAAAAAACAACTTCAACATGTACTTTCATGAAAAGGTTCTGGAGGGATCTGCTTCCACAAAGCCTCCCATTTTCCTCAGGGTGACCCACCTTCCTGAGTGGAGAAGGTCCCCTCCGGACAAGGAACGCAGTCATAGCAGCAAACTGGCTCTCCTTCTCGAGTCCTCTTGACAAATCCAGGATGACAACTTTCCGCACATTTGGATTGAGGCCGAGACTGAGCAGAAGGGATGGCAAAGAAAGTGTGTTAGGGCTAAGAATCCGTGGGAAATGGAGCCAAGCAGCCTCTGGTCTTCACTTAGGTAAATATAAATGTCTGATTTATGACCTCAGTTGAGCCCAAATTTTATGTTGCTAAGTGAGAGATTTGGCAAGTGAGTTTTGTCCCTTTTTACAACCTTTCTTGCCACAGTTGTTCAGTGAATCACTGCTGTTATTAAGTTAATAGCACAGTTACTAAGTGAATCTGGCTTCCCCATTGACTTTGCTTGTCAGAAGGTCACATAAGGGAATCACATGAACATACACGGACACTGCAACAGTCATAAATATGAGTCAGCTGAGAAGCATCTGAATTTTGATCACATGACCTTGGGAGTGCTGTGACGGTCATGAGTGTGAAAAAGAGTTGTTGGGTGCTGCTGTAACTTTGAGCGATCACTAAATGAACTTTAGTAAGTGGAAGACTGCCTGTAGTTCCAAATGCTTGTGAGAGATGCAGATCCTGGCAGATCCTTCACCTGGTTCCTGCCACTGGCCTCTGGCGTCTCCCATGGCAGGCAAGGAATTTGCTGCTTCATGAAGTCCAGAGCGATGGCATTGGGGAAAAACCTCCTCTTCACCCAGAGCGAGTGGCCAACTCAGCGGGAGAAACAATGGCACTCTAGGGGTTTTCAGAGCCCTCTGAGAAACCAAAGGCCAAATCTAAATAAAATCTAAATAACATTTCTTTCCAAATGTCTGTCATTACTTTTGATACCAGGAAGGGCTTCACTTTGGATCAAAGATATTTAAAAGAGCTGATCTTAATAAATTCAGAGAGAACTTGGGAAAGATTCCTTGGCTGAAAATCCTAAAGGGGAAAATAAGAGGCAACACAGAGAAAGCAGAGCTGCTTAACTCATTATTTGCATCTGTCTTCATGCAAAAAGAAACTATAGCCCAACTTACCAAAAATATAACTGTAAAAGACAGACTAGAAATAAAAGTTAAAATAAGCAAAAAAAAATATTAGTGAGAGAACCCTGTTTGATCACTGGGACCTGACGGATTAAATCCCAGAGTTAGGGGTAGTTTTTAATGTATCTCTAATTTTAATTTTAATTATTATTGTACAGTTTATATGTTACCTCCTCCATCTATATTTATCTATATCTATATGTATTTATATTGTGTTTTAATATGACTGTACACCGCCCCGAGTCCCTTCAGGGAGAGGGCGCGGTTTATAAATTAAATAAAAGTTAAAAGTTAAAGTTAAAGTTCTAAAGGAGCTGGCATATACCATCTCAGAACCACTGTACCACATCTTTCAAAATTCCTGGAGCAGTGGGGAATCACCAGAGGACTGGAAAAGAGCTGATGTGGTTCCTATCTTCAAAAAAGGGGGAAAATGCTCCGTAAGATCTTTGATCTGCTTTTTATTTCCTTTTGTTGACATCCCAGAGTTCTGAAGGAGTTGGCAGATGTCATTCTACCAAATCTTTCAAACATCCTGGAACATCAGGAAATTATCTGAAGATTGGAAAAGAGCTGATGTGGTTCCCATCCTCAAAAAAGAAAGAAAAAAACAGACCCTGGAAACTACAGACCAATCAGTCTAACATTAATATCCTGAAAGATACTGGAAAAGATAATAAAAAAACAGATCTGCCAATATCTAGAAACGAGGCTGCAGTAAGGCATTCAACAAAGTAGACCTCAACCTACTTCTTGGTAAGATAGAAAAAAGTGGGATAGATAGCATCATCACCAGATGGATTCATAACTGGCTGACAAACTACTCAATGAGTAGTCCTTAATGGGTCTATGTCTACATGGAGGAAAGTAAGCAGTAGGGTACCACAAGGTTCCGTCTTAAGCCCAGTACTCTTCAATATCTTCATAAATGACTTAGATGAGGGAATAGAAGGGGAACTTATCAAATTTGCAGATGATACTAAGCTGGCAGGAATAGTGAACACCCTAGAAGATAGGCTCAAGATCCAGATGGATCTTGACAGACTTGAACACTGGGCCCTAGCTAACAAAATGAAATTCAATGTAGAGAAATGTAACTTCTTACACTTAGGCAAGAAAAACCAAAAGTATACATATAGATTGGGTAAAACCAGATTTAATAGCAGTAACTGTGAGTAGGATCTTGGAGTCTTAATGGACAACCAGCTAAATATTAGCCAGCAGTGTGCGGCAGCAGCCCAAAAAGCCAATTTAATCCTAAATTGCATTAACAGAGGTATACAATCAAGATCAAGTGAGGTACTAATACCATTCTATAAAGCTCTAGTAAGACCTCACCTAGAGTACTGCATCCAGTTTTGGTCATCACACTATAAAAAATTTTGAGACTCTAGAAAAAGTTCAGAAAAGAGCAACCAGGATGATTAGGGGACTGGAGACTAAAACATATGAAGAACGGTTACAGGAACTAGGCATGGCTAGTCTAGTGAAGAGAAGAAAAATATCTTCCAATATTTGAGGGCTGCCACAGAGAGGAAGGGGTCAAGGTATTTTCCAAGACACCTGAAGGAAAGGAACAATGGATGGAAAAGGAACAATGGATAGAAACTGACAAGGAGAGATTCAACCTAGAAAGAAGGAGAAATTTTCTGACAGTGAGAATCAAACCATGGAACAGAAGTTCCCTTCAGAAGTTGTGGGCGCTTCATCACTGGAGGCTTTCAGGAAGAGATTGGACTACCATTTGTCAGAAACGGTGTAGGGTCTCCTGCTTGGCCAGTCGGTTGGTCTAGATGATCTATAAAGTCCCTTCCAACTCTGTTAAACTAATCTTAATCTAAAGAAATGTTTTGCTACTTCAGTTTTCTGGGTCAGGACACTATACGAGACATTATACATACAATATATTGTTTTTAAGCCACCAAGAGCTTATATACTGAAAGTATATAAATTTGCATATAAATTTGGAGAAGCGGAATTCTAATTCCAAATCTTACTTCCCACTGGACCTTAAGCCAATCTTGAATATTGGACATGGCTGAATTGCTTGGAACATTGTTCCATATTATAGCTTCTAAAGAATACTTTGTTGAGTCCTACTGAAACATCCTAAGCAGTCTCAGAAAACTGTCATTCCTCACATTCAGTTCTGAGTAAAGGTCATCCAGCATAGTGATTGGACTTAGCCCACTGGAAATGATTCCTAAAGCTTTATGAAACAGTGAAAAGGTGTCAATATTTCACCCACTGTGTTGAGCAACTTTAGTCGCGGAATATCATCTTGGTTGACAATCACTCTCTGTCTTTCAAATCTCCCCAGGATCTCTATGGTGTAATCCATCCAGCGGTGAACCACCCAAGTCTCGATGGTCAGATCTGCTGCTACATCTCCATTTTGGTCCAAGTGCAGTTTCCAGGGGGAAAAATTGCAAAACACGTCCTTCGCCAGAAAGAGATGAATCTAAAATGGGAACATCCGGAAATTTTAAAAGCAGAAAACTTGGTTTCTTCTTCCACACGTTCTTTTCATATTTGAATCTTTCTTCTATAGTTGTCTAATTTACAAGCAACTCTTGGGAAAACAAGAGTTACCACTATCTTCAAAAGTGAAAAACAAATATTCAGCAATTTTTAAAAATTATATATTGATAAAAAATAATTGAGAAAATATTTTCCAGAATAGTCATAAAACAACCAAACAAACAAACCAATAAAGAAATTATTCATAAATTCCTTGGCAAAAAAACAGGATGATTGCTAATAAGCATGTTTAGAAGCAAGTTGTGAGACTAAATTTCGCCCAGGTAAACAAACTGGAAACATGACCAAAGAAGTTAATTCTAATTTTTTGTAAGTACATTAACAGAATATTAAAAGTCTGAAAGCACAAATTCTTTCTCTGTCTGTTAAGCAGCTGAGGGCTTACCCTTCCCTCTCAGCATCTCTTCCCCCATCCCCAAGGTCATTCCACTTATCCTTACTTGGTTACTAGATTATGGGAATGCTTCAAGTCTGGGGGCATAATTTTGACATAGATGGCCCCTTTGACCCCTTTTTCAAGCCAGCAGTCCTCTCTGTCCAAAATGTGGACTTTGCTGTCTTCAAAAGAATGGCCATTGTCTTTTAAATGCAGATGGACTGCTGAATCTTGTCCTGATGGGTTTGTTCTCCTACAGTATGTTGTGCCATGCATTTATGAAGTGGTTGTTTTGTTTCTCCAATGTACATGTGCTCACTGCATTGTACTGCATATACCATGTTGCTCAATTTTTGTCTGGATGGATGACTGTGCATCTGAACACAGATGACTACAAAGCCAAGGTGAACAGTCTTCTGAAGGACACTGCCACATACGAGACTGTGAAGAAAAAAGTCATTTCTTCCAACAAGTACTTGTGAAAAAGCAACTTTGGGACATTAACTTCTTCATACCTTCATGATTAGGAAGGTATTTAAGTGAATGCTGGATGGTGAGATAAGACCGTCTTAAAAACTATTCAAATAATTTTCAATATAAGGAGATATGAACAACAATTACCCCTTGATCATCTATCATTCAACATTTTATTTAATAGATTGAATGGGTAAATCATGGTTTTGTGCTGCAAGAGATGCACCAACTCTTAAACAAAGCTGCTTAAATCATTTTCAGAAAATTTCCCTCTTCCAGAAAGAAAATATTTACGATTTCTGAATAGCAAGAGATGCACAAATGAAATCCAGTACAAAAATATCTGATGTTTAACAATTTGGACTTGACAAACTATGTTATCTTATCTAAGGACAGATGGATGAGAGCTACAATGTAGATTTATTGTTAAGATTTCATTGGCCCTTTTTATAATATAATTATACATCTCTACTGGTCATTCATAATAAATTGGTGATTAAAATTGGATCATAATGATTTATTAGATAATTATATAATTAACTGGATGATAATTTCATTAATGATGAACTGGAAGAAGGATGGGAGATAAAACGTGACAAGAATATTTATGAAAAGTCCTTGGTATTTAATGCCTGATAAATTGCCAAAGATAGTATATGAAAGTGTTTAAATGTTTGTTAGAAATGTAATTAAAAGAAAGATACATTTTATCATATGTGGATGACTTGTGACAAGGCAAAGAAATATGGGGATCAGATTATATGATTCAATCCTGAAGATTCTTAAAATCTTAAAATACAATGGAATCCCTAAGTTTTTCCTTTGGGACTATTGGATAAGAAATTGGGGGGGAATGGAACTCTGTTATCATATATGTTGACTGCAGGGAGAATTTTATGTACTCAAAAATGGAACGAAGTGTCAATGCTCACAATGGAAGAATGGATGGAGAAACTGATGGAATTGGCAGAGATGGCAAAGTGAACAACATTGATTAAGTAAGAGAATGTAAGTAGCTTTGTTTACGCTTGGAAACCGTTTCTGGACTTTCTTATTGAAAGAGATGAAAATACTATTCTGACTTGAGTTTTGGTGATTAAATAGGTAGTTGTTATAGAACTGTCTAGAACTTATTATGTTTCTACAAGAAATAAATTGAGATTATAATTTTACGTAATTTACTGCCTCAAAAAAGTTGGAAGTCTCTGCTTTTCTGTTCCTTCTTCTTTTCCACACTCTATTCCCTACCCCCTTTCCTAATTGTTTTTATTTCTATCTCTATTTTACATTGAGAAAATAATAATAAAAGTTATTTAAAAGAGAGTATATATGAAAATGAAATGGAAAAAAGGCAAATGCAGCCATAAGAATCTCAGGAAGTGAACCTTCTGATGTGGGAAGACCCCAACTCAAGGACCAGGTTCCCTTGCAGGCACCACACTTGGAGGAGAATTTGCACAAAATGTGGGTCAGGTTTAGGGAAGGGTAAAGAAGCCAAGGGAGAGGTTAAAGGAGCCACTCTTAGCCTTGAGGAAAAAGTAAGAGCTGGAAATTGGGATCTGGGTGCTTTTCCAACTAAGGCAATCTCAAAATTGGAGAAGGGAGGATCTTCCAGCACTGTTCCCTCTAAGGTGCGCGGCTACGCGGCCGCGCACGTGGCAAGAAAACACTGTGCAGCAGTTTCCAACTGCCGCGCAGTGATTTCTACTGTGACAGGCTCCGGAAGCTGGGGAAGTCCTTTACAGGCGGCTAGAACTGGCCGCCCGCAAAGGACCTCCCTGGACTTGTTTTGATGAGCGCGGGATGACTGTTCAGCAAAACAAGCCCGGGGAGGTCCTTTGTGGGTGACCAATCCTAGCCGCTTGCGCCTGGCGCTGCGGCTGAAGTAAACCCCCAAAGCCCCCGCTGCCACCAGAATATCTGCTGCCTCCTCCTCCTCCTCTAACAGCACCACCACTTTTGCTGCCCGACGCTGTGGCCGAGGTGAAGCCGCCAAAGCTCCCGCCGGCACCCCTAATAATAATTAATTAATAATTTATTAAATTTCTAGACCGCCCACTCTCCTGGAGGGACTCGGGGCGGTGTACAGGAATAAATTTAAAACATACAAACAATCATACACATAAGTAAAAGCAGATTAAACAGCCCCTGTACAATTTATAAAAATTAAAAAACAGACCTTAAAACCAATCTTAAAAAATTTAGAAATAGGACTGAGGTGGGATAGGTGGAATTAGGCCAAGCCGGCTAGCTGGAATAGGTGGGTTTTAAGTTTTTGACAGAAGGAGCGGATGGCAGCGGTGCCTTCCCCTCCGTTCGGAGCACCTGAGCTGGGCCCCGCGCTATCCCTGCCCCCTCCTCCTCTGCCATGCTTTTTAGGAGCCATGAGGCCGCAGGAGCCAGTAGGAAGGCGGCAGAGGTGGCGGGAGCAGGAAAAAAAGGCCTCGTGGCTTCTCAAAAGCACGGAGGAGGAGGAGAAGGCAGCAGGGGTAATGCAGTGCCCAGCTCAGGTGCTCCAAGCAGAGTGGGACGCACCGCCGCCGCTGCCATGCCAGCGGGAGCTTTGGCTGCTTCACCTCAGGCGCAGCACCGGGCAGCAAATGTGGTGGTGCTGTTGGAGGAGGAGGAGGAGGAGGCGGCAGCAGTTATTCTGGTGGCGGCGGAGGCTCATCGGCATCTTCAGCGGCAGCCCTGCCCCCTGTGAAAAAAACCGAAGATGGAGCAGATCCACGCAGATGACATAGCCGCAACATGACTGGACGAGGAATTCTGGGAATTGAAGTCCACCAGTCTTCAAGCTGTCAGGTTTGAAGACCCCTGGGGTTTTGTTTTCTAAAGGGTTAGGGATGCAAGGATCTTGTAACTTGACAGCTTTAAGACTTGCGTGCTTCAAATGCCAGAGTTTCTGACCCAACATTTTGGTTGCTAAGCAGGAGCGTTGTTAAGTGATGCTGATATTATATAGCACTTTTAATTAAGGGGGTACCTTGAATAAACATAACTTTGAGTTTCAAATAATACTGATTTCGTTGTTGTCTTAGGTGACACCTGCGAAAAAAATTCAGGTGCTGCTCAGGCATGAAAATGTTCCGCTCAAACACTATACTTTTCTGCTCATACTGAAAAAAAATTAGAGGGAACATTGTCTTCCAGTAACTGAAAAATGTTACAGGCAAGCTTAAGATCTGCTCACAAATATTCCAGAGTGTCAGACATGGGAAAATGGATTCAGTTACAAGAAAGGAGATTCTGGCTGAATGACAAGAAAAACATCCTAAAAGAGGGAGCAGTTTTGGAGCTGAACTAGTGAATGAATATTCAGTCTCTTCTTCTGATTGTCTTCATGAAAAGATTGAGCAGCCATCAGCCAGAGAAGCTTTGACTAAGATTCCTGCAGGGAATCTGTTGGCTAGATGGTCACAGGGTCTCCGGTGTCTTCAAGTATGAAGGCAAATGCTAGCAATGCTAATCGCAAACCAATTTATACAGAAATGTATTTCAAACTGCACACAACTGTTTTAAAGTTATCAGTGCTCAATGTCCAAATATATCTGTCATGATGCCCATTCTTTGGAACATTATCCCCGAGTGAATACATTGGTCAAAACTTTTGCCTATTTGTACCAGAATGAGATTCCGATGGTTCTTCTGCATCTCCTTTGGATGATTCCTAAAGAGTAACTAAGTTTGATGGATCCTTGTTGATACTACTTACCTCCCACGACTGCAGCCTTGGAGCCCCCAACCTCTCTTTGAACCCCTTCCTTCTCCTCCTCCAACTGGAGGAATATGCAGCCTTCAAGGCATGGGCCAGAGTCTCCATAAAACTGGAATAATGTCTAGAATAAAGGATCAGATTCCCATTCCTTTTCCATTGCGTCTCCAGTGGGGCTTTCTGGGTGCATCTTCTCCGGCCTTTGACAGAAAAGATGGAGTTTGAAAGAGAACAACGAAAATAATGATCTTGAAACTGGGGTTCCATCAGGAAGTAGCGTTCAGAGGTATACTCTTTTGGCCTTTTTTTCTGCTGATAAGAAAATTTCCAAATACTATGGACGTATTTCAAAAATCTGCCCTTTCTCATTAACACATAACCCAAGACTGTCATGATCCAGACTTTCCCTTCAATGGGTCCTGGCAAATCTTCAAGAATTAAATGGAAAGGAAGAATGATGTCCGAAATAAAATCATGCTCTATGAAGTGAACAAAGACATTGACTTGTCTCCACTTAGAGAGGGAATCCCTGAGGGCTGCTGCATGTCCTGTTGTTGAGAATTGTTGTGATATAACCACACAAATTCCGTTCCTGACAAGCACAGGAGTAAAAGTCCTCATGAAACTCTCTCCCTTCTCTGTGTCTGAAGCAAAGAGGCCAATCAGGGTCCATCTGAAATGGAGGAGCAGTTGGACAATTGCTGGGTACTGGATCCCTTCTTTGGGGAGCATCAGGTGGAAAAAAGGGAATGTGCTTTTATCACTCAGAGCCTCTGAAGCAATTTCAATCCTGAACTGAAAAAGCAGTGAAGAAAGCTGTGTTATACTGGGGGTCAGATCCAGTCCAAATTATTAGCTTTTAATAACTCCAACCTTCTTCTCATGAACATACTACAATAATTTATTGTTGATGAGTGATTAAGCCTTATCAAAATGCATAACAGGGAACATTAATTAGTCTGAGATAAAAAACATAATGCAAGAAAAAATTAAATATAAAGAATAAGAATAAAGAATGTAATTCTGTACCACCCCTACAATTTACCACATATTCAAGTCTGAAATGAACTGTTTTGCTCAAATAAGGAGCCATATTATATGTAATTTTTGAGTTCTGACCGAACACTAAATATGGTATTTTTATATCTGGATCCCAATGTGCAATTGAAGATACTATTTCTTGGAAAATGGGCATTCCAATAATAGACATGTTAAATCCTAATATAAATTGTCAGTTGTACAATCCAAGATGCCTTTAATTGAAGATGTGCTTTCTTCTAACATATTGAATTTTGGGTTTGCTCAGTTTCTATAGCTTTAATATTAAATCCGTAATAATGTCCTGATTTTAAAGATATTTTTTTAATATAAATTCCTTGATCAGCCTGAAGGGCAGCAGCTGAAGCCTTTTTCTCCACTCCCAAGATTCTTCTCACATGCTGTGATTGGGTTTGTTCTACTAGCGATACATTTTACATACCAAACCTCAACGCCATATAAAGGCTTGGGAGTAACTTTGGTATTATATGCTTTAATAAGTGGAAAGAAAGCTTTTTTTTAGGTTAAGCAGTTAATTTACTTGTACCCTTTTTCTTATTATTGAAAAAGTTTTATTCAAACATATTTTCCCCCTTTAAGCCCACCATACAGTGTAAATCCCATACAGATACTATACCCCCTCCCCTCCCCCCAGCCCCCCCTAAAAAAAGGAAATTCAAATATTATACCAATTATTTTACCCTCTCCCCTCCCCCTGTCTAAAAGTAGATTACTCATACACATATTGTACCCCCTCTCTTTCCAACAATCACAATATAAATTTCTCTTAGAATAATAATAGCCCATCAATCCCTTCTTCTAAACTAATTTAACATATATAAATCATAATATAAATTTCTCTTAAAATAATATTTCATTAATCCCATCTTCTAGTATATTTATACATATATATTACCCCACCCTCCACCCTAACCCACCCCCACCTCCCACTCAACCCCCCCCCCCCGACTTCCACTATACACCACTCTAATGATTCCAAGCATCCCATGTATTATTTACTCTAATCAACTATCAGTCTAAACAATCTTAGCTAAAGGCTACATAATACCTCCTAGTCTGGTACTTATTCTGTATATAATCAATCCATTTTGCCCATTCCTGTGTATAATTCTCCTGCTTCTGATCTTTTAAAAAAGCTGAAATTTTTGCCATTTCGGCGAACCCCGCCACTTTCTGAATCCATTGATCGATTGTCGGTAAAAAATCTTTCTTCCAATGTTGCGCAATCAGCAGCTTAGCTGCTGTAACCATATACAGAACCAATTTTCTTTCCCCTTTAGTAAGATCCTTAGCTATACCCAGTAAAAACATTTGCGGAGTAAATTGTATTCTTTTTTTCAGTACATTTTGCATGACCCACCATATTTTTATCCAAAAAGCCTTAACCTTATTGGAGGTCCACCATACATGAAAAAAGGTAGCATCTAGGCACCCGCATCTCCAACATTTTGGTTGAATATTTGGGTACATGCATGATAGTTTTTTAGGATCTAAATACCACCTGTAAAACATTTTATAAAAATTCTCCTTTAAATTCTGTGACTGTGTAAATTTAACATTCTGAACCCATATTCTTTCCCATGTTTCCAACATAACAACTTCACCAAAATTCTGAGCCCATTTAATCATACAATCCTTAACCAATTTACTTTCTGAATCTCTTTCTAACAGTACATTATATATTCTTTTAACTTGTTTTGGGCCAGTCTCTTTTATCTGCTTAATCAGATCCACTTCTTTGTCCATAAAACCGACCCTCCGATCTTCTTCCCATCTCTTCTGTAGCTGTATATAATGTAACCAATTTAAAACAATTCCTTCTTCCAACAGTTGTTCCAAAGTTTTTAACTTCCATTCATCCCTATCAGCGATAAGCACATCTTTGTATAAACAACCCCCGAGTGACTTAATCATAATCCCCATGGTGTCTGCAAGATCCAACCAAAGCGGTATTTTATAATCCCAATTAGGCCGGTGCTTCTTCCATATTCTCATCAGGGCACTTCGGAGAACGTGATTGTTGAACACTTTGTCCACCCTATCTTCATAAAAAAGATATGCATGCCACCCTTTTTCTAAGTGGCTCCTTTGATGATGTGGAAGCAACATCCTGTTTCAGAGAAAACTTCCACAGGTAAAAAAAGGTGTTACTTGCTCTATTGCTCATCACAAACTAGAGGTCAAATTCAAAGACTTTTGAATTTGATTGGTCAATTGTTAAAGAATTATTATGTAAGTGGGAGCCAAGTCTTCTTAACAGTCTACACAATCCAACATACAAGAATGATAATAGTATCATTTTATTAGCGTAAATCAAGGTGTTCCGACATGTATTTAGCTCCTTAGACATTTGTATTTCAGGATCCTTCATTAGTGCAGGCAAATCATTGCTATCTAGACTGAATAACAAGGGTTGAAATATGCCCCCTTCTTCTCGTGGCTCCATTGAGCCAAAACTTCCCTCTCAAATAAGGGTTTGGAGAAAGGGCCAACAGACTGAATTTTAAATTAAGGGTAATCAATTTCCTTTTTAATTTTTTTCCATTTACTAACTGATACATGTTGTGGGTAGGGATTTGAAATCTCCTGTCAATATTAAATTAAATAAAATTCTTAATATATGCATTCTTTATTATGCACATTTATATAACCTTGACTAGGTATAATCTTCTTGTTCTTCTGTAAGGAAAGCATATTTCTTCTATCTGTTCTCAAGTTTACTTAAAAGGAATGTAGCATATATTTTAGCTACAATATCTCTTCGACTCACTGGCCTGTAAGTCCTAGAGCCATTTTTATTCAATTTTAGATAGATCATAGACAGACAGACATAGGAGAGAGGGGAGAGAGACAGAGAGAGAGACAGAGAGAGAGACACACACACCGAGAGAGTCACAGAGAGAGACAGACAGACAGACAGAGACAGACAGAGAGAGAGAATGTGTACTATAGCCAACTTAAATTGAACCGGACATGGCAGGAATTGTTTCTATGTGAAAATGAACATGCCAATAGAGGACCCCAAAACTAGGAATATTTTTGGAATAGTCACATAGGTCACATATGTCACGTAGTCTCAAGTGACCTTATTGTTCTTCAGTTTTTTAGGATCAATTTGAACAAAATATATTAGGGTAAAAATAGTTGACATGTTTGCTAATATAATCAAAACCAGCTCGTGAATTCAGTGGAGAAGATATGAGTTATTACTTTGTTTTTTTCCTAGATGTTCACAGATCAGTTTTTAGATTATCTTTTTCAGTGTCTTCCTGGGTATTGGTGTTAGGCTGATTGGTCTGTAGTTTCCTGGGTCTGTTTTTTTCTTCCTTTTTTGAGGATGGGAACCACATAAGCTCTTTTCCAATCTTCAGGTAATTTCCTGATGTTCCAGGATGTTTGAAAGATTTGGTAGAATGACACCTGCCAACTCCTTCAGAACCCCGGGATGTCAACAAAAGGAAATAAAAAGCAGACAAAAGATCTTATGGAGGTTGACAGTGGCATAGGGAAAACTGAAGGGGGTTATGCCCCAACAAAGGGAGATATAAAAGATTTTTTGGGGTTTGACAGTGGCTTGGGGAAAATTGAAGAGGGTGGATGTGTCAAAACAAAGAAAAGGGAGAAGACAGGAATAGAGAAGTGGGACAAAAGACCAATATGATGTGGTCGCTCTCACCCAAAGTTCCAGCAACTTCAACTCCCTCTATCACTTCTTCTCTATTTATAAGAATTGGGTCCTCTAATTCCTTCCTCTACCTCTTAGACGACAAAGTTGTCACCTAAGTTGGCTAGGAATCTCCCACTTGCTGCAGAATTTGTCTTCCAGTTGATATCAGGGTAGTTAAAGTCTCCCATTACTACTGTGGTCTGTTTCCTACATACATTTGTTAATTGGTTAGTAAAGAGTTCATTTATTTCTTCTGCTTGGTTGGGTAGTCTGAAGTATATGCCTGTATCAATGCCCTTCTTTTTTCATTTTATATTGACCTATATGGATTCTAGGAAGTTTTCATTCTTGGTTTGGTGCATTTCTGTAGAGATCTAGTGATCATTTATATATAATGCAACTTCACCTCCTCTTTTGCTAGGTCTCTTTCTTTTGAATACTTTGTATTCTTCCATCAGTACTTTCCAGTCATGAGTTTCATCCCACCAAGTTTCAGTAATAGCAAATATATCATACCTGCCTTCATGTATTAATACTTGAAGTTCACCCCGCTTGTTGCCTAATTTTGAGCATTTGTGAATATGCATTTGAGCCCTTTATGGGTCTTGGGTATGTTTCTTATATCTCCTACTTTGTAACTGGGATTTCCAACCTTCCTATCACTCTCTACTCCATTATCTTTTTCTTTTCTTCTTTTTACTTCTTCTTTCTCTTTACTCCCTATCTTTTTATACAATTGATTATCTAGAGGTTTTTGCTTGGAATTAGGTTTCTAAAGGTCTTGAATTGGCTCCCCCCTCAATAGTTTAAAGCCCTTCTGATGAGCCAATCATTTTTCAAATATACTGCTTCCACTTCTTTTGAGGTTCACTCCATCCCTTGACAGTAGCCCTTCATGTAGAGAAAGAAAGATATCTACCAGATAGAGAAACATACACACAAACCTGTGGGACTTTGTAGGTGCCTACTAATGGGGATATCTGGGTGGAGATCTCCTTGATAGCTCCATCCAGAAAAGCCAGGAGGTTGTCCTTCCTTCCACAGCCGTAGTTGGGGACATTGGCTTCTCCAGTTGAGAGCATGTCTAGCAAGGCATCTGAAGTGCGCAAAGGGCTCAAAGTGTTGTCATGGATGTTGTAGCCAAGTGTGAGATTATGCAGGAGCTGGTTATTCTTGTTGAGCAGTTGAAGGGTGTAAATGAAATGTAGGGTATTTGTAAAATCCCAAAAATCCAAAACAGCACTGCTGTAAAAATAAAGTTCACATTATTATCATCTACTGTAATATCAAAATACTTTTTAAAAAAATTCAATGTTCTCGGTCTCCACAATCCTACCGAGTCTTAAGTAGACTCTAGTGATCCAAAAGTAATGACCAGTATTATACAAATATGGAAATGGGCTGTGTTGAGGAACAACTTTAATTTCAATTATTAATTTAAACAAAGTTCAGTATTCAAGTGATGAACTCAGGATTCAACTGGGAGAAGAAAATAATCTGGAGTTATTTCAGGTTTTTTTCAAGCCCCATCTTTGACTTTGAGTCTCTTCTACAAAATCAGACAAAGGGGCAAGCCATGGAAATTAAAATCATTCAGATCCTACAGTATAGCCATAACTGAAATAAGCAGAAAAGGAAAGAACTGCAAATGAATGCAATGCAACTCCATTGCCCTGAAAGACTTACGGATAAGAATGACTAGAAGGAGTCCTATTGAAAGTCAACATTATAGGCGATATTGCTCTTTTAGTTGTGAATATGCCAATTAGATGATCTCCTGGCCTGTAAAAGCTCCATGGATGGTCTCCATCCTCCAAACTCAGCAGGCATTTCCTTCTCAGCTTCCCAGAGACCAGCTGGGACACCACCAGCATCAGAAGCAGAAGCAGGAAGTCCATAATTCATGGGGCTTTGTTAATCCCCTTCCTGTTTCTAAAGAAGAACAAGAAGAGCTGGAAGAATTTAAAGCAGTCTCATGAGAAGGAATATCTGGTGCCTTTCCTGATTCAGAGACAAACCAAACTTCACCTGGAAAGGAGAGAACATTCAAGAGCACAGCAACTGTCTGAAATCTTTTGCCACACAGAGCCTGACCTGACACATTTATCCTTTTCTGATACAAGATGCCTTCCAGGTTGCTTCACTTTGATGTTTACATTAGAGAAGTAGCAGAAAGACATGGGAGTGAAAAGCCACAGATACACCCCTGGGGACACTGTTCCTTAGACGTTGTGGTGCTTCCTGTCAGGACATGTCTGGAAAGTGAAGACTGGAGGGAGAGAGTTCAATAAGAGGGGAATTGACTTCTCCTGTCCTTCAACATGGTCTCTTGTCTCCAGAGATGGCTGGGGAAAGTCTCCCAGAGCTATGGAGCTTTGTGACACCTCTGGGTTGAGGTCACTTTCCTGTTGCTGGCTTGTAATACCAAAGAAGCAACCAGCACCCTTGAATCCTGCTTAATGTTGAAAATTGGGCTTGTTTGTTCTTTTCTTTTATATTAAAATTCCATATATCTCAAACATTGTCTCTACTTTGAGACAACTATGATCTGGATGACTGAGGGTCTCCATATATCAATCCTGAATTGGAGGTAATGTTAAAATTCCTCGTGCCTGAAATGAAATTTCCACTCCCATCTCTTCTGCCTCAGGATGAGATCCTGGGTGACTCTGGGTTCAAGCTCTTGCTTTTGAATGCCAGGTTGATGCCTAACAAGGCTGCTCTCCTCCATGATGTTCTTCTACCTCATTGAAGCCAGGTGGTGCCCAGAGGGGAGGAAGCCCCTTCTCTGTTGGGAATGTGCCCACCACGGTTTCTGAGTTTGCCCCAGGGAGACCCCAGGGGAGAGGACGAGGAGGGGCTGTTGTCCTCAGTGGTTCATTAGGGGCTCTGTGGAGGCTGCACCTAGACCTGCATTTTGTCTCAGGGTGGCTGTGAGAACATTTACCCAGCCTGGTGAAGAATGTTGTGTGAATATGGTCCTTGCAGGAAGAAAACCCTCCCCAGCTCCTTTGTTATAAACGATTGTCCAGTTTTTCTCTAATGAATTAATATACTTTGGGACACCCATAATTCACTGACCCACTGGCCAGTAGATTCAACTTCAGAAAATAAACCATGGTTAAATGTTACAAGCGTGAATGCAGCCACTGGTGAAATGAGCAAGTTTAATGGGTTGTGTGGATATGATCAGAGAGAGTTGGTAACTACACACACACACACACACACACACACACACACACACACACACCAGTTTCTCCCACCACCACCACCACCACCAACCAGCCTTCTGGGGACCCAGAAGAGGAAAGAGGGGAGACCCTCCCCCATCCAGGTCTGACTTTGGGAATCAGGAGCTCAGCAGCCTGAGGTGGGGGCAAGAAGGCCACGGATCAACTTCAGGATTTAAACAAAGATCAAATTTATTAAAGTGCCAAAAAAGAAGGTTTCACAGACAGAACACAGTTAAAAAAGATAAAAATCCAAAAACCCTAAAGCCATTCAACTACCCCCAAACACTGCTTTTCCTCAGGCCTTTGAGGCTCACTCAGTCATTGGAACCTGAATATCTCCCAGTGTCACCTAGGAGGCCCAGGCCAGGGAAGCTGAATTGGGGCTCCCGTGTTTCCAGAGGTGGGTATCTAGAGAGGTCTTCTGAATGGTCCTTCAGGAAGTCATAGATGAAATACAGCCTGAAGGGGCCTTCCCTTCAGAAGATGCTCCTGCCTGGAAAACCTTCCTCCTCCTCCCTGAGATGGTGGCCTCATCCTTCTTTCTGTCCCACCTCAAGGGGAGACGTTTCCTTTAAGCTTACTAACTTTGATTTCTTTCTCTGAATAAAGAACTTAATTTTTATTTTTATTTTGTCTCAGCTGAGAAAGATCTTGGTAAGAAATAAATATTGTACTCTCATTTTTCTCCCCAGCCTCCTTGAATTTTTTTTTTAATTCGGAAATCATCAGTTCGGTCATTTTGTCTTCCAACCAGAAGTCCATCTGAACTTTAGAGCTTCCCCTGGTTGTCTCTCATATTCACTGCACGACCTTCATGGGTCGATATTTTGGTATCAGAAAAAGGGATTATTTTTATTAGTATCGGTATTAGTAGTAGTATTATTATTCACCTGCTGCAAATTCCTGATAACCAATTTTGGGATTTGTTTAGGTCTGATCCAGCTGCTGCTTTGGGACCGGCCCCTCTTGCACCCTTCATTTTGTGGTGGGACCTGACCTCCCACCGAAGGCCAAATGTTCCCCATAGCCAGAGAAGCATAGAGGGGAGCCAGCCTGAGACCCTGGGATGGGTGGGCTCTCAGGGAAGGGACCCCTGACCCCATTCAGGGTCTCAGTCTGCAGGGAGCCCCTTCAGGACGGCAGGAAACCTGGGCTTTAACTAGCCAGCATTGCTTGTTCTTTCATCCCCACATCTCAGCCTTGTTTTCTTTCTGCAAGAAAACTATATTTTCCCCTCAGTGATTCATTTCCAAATCTGAAGCTGTGAAAACCTGGAGCCGAGTTCTTGTTTACAGGCTCATTTCCAGCTCTGCAGAGGAGCCCTGGCAGGAGTCCCTCCCACCCACCCCTATAATTATGGAAGTGCTGGGGATTTCTTCCTACCTCTTGGCTCCCCATGGAGTTTTTCTAGCTTCTACCCTTGAGATTAGTCCAGTGAATGGAAAAATACAAGGAATAATGCAGAATTATGTCCTGTCCTGAGCCAGAAAGCCCCAAATAGAGAAAAACTCGTGGCTTGGCCTAAGATTTAGGCCTTGATTTTCCCTGCATAATTTCAGGCTCTGGCCTTCCTGCTCTCAGGCCCCTTCCCCACTTGAGAGGTTTATTTCAAAATGCTACAAATCAGCCCTGTAAGATTCATTTCAGTCCATTTCCAGATGGACAATTAGAAAAATCCTTATTTTAATGCATTTTGACTCAGGCAATCTCATGGACACACCGAAAAATCCAAGGCCTCAATGGCCCCTTTAGTCTTCTCTTGTATTAGAGCTCCATCTCTGGTTCTCGGATACCTTCCCCCTCTCCTTTCATCAAAGCCATTGATTAAAAATGTAGAAGAATCCAATGTCCAGAGTAGATCAGTGTGACCAAAGTCAATATCTGATGGTCATTTCTGGAGGAGTGTTTGAGGAAACCTCCTTGGGGGCATTTTCTCAGCCACCTTTGATAACCACTAGTGCATATTGCCTTTCATCTCACACTTTCTAATAAAAATATTACACTTATTTATCACCTATAGAGCATCCAACCATTCTAAGAGAGCTACCGTACTTGATTGGAACATCTCCTGTAATACATTTTTAGTAGCAGTTCCAGGCAGCTGATCCAACACTGAGATCTTTCCTTCTTGAATAACCTGATATGACACAAATTTTCCAGGTTTTTCCAAGACAAAAGATTTGTCAGAATGTATCTCCGATGTGTTGGAGGTGTGAAAAATCATATGGGATTTATTATCACACATAGTGGACATGCAAGGCGGCCAAAAAATACTGGGCTAAAATTAAAAAGAGGCTGGAAGAAATAATGGGAAACCACATAGACTGGAAACCAGAGCTATTTTTATTAGGTTTAACCACAACAAAGAACAGTAAAGAAATATTATATCTAATCTTACATATTATTACAGTGGCCAGAATAACATGCACACAAAAATGGGAAAACAACACAGTACCGAATAAAGATGAGTTAGTAAGGAAGATCCAAGAATGCGTGGAGATGGATAAATTGATGAAGGAAATTCAAGGAAAGGAAGAATCGGGATACTGTATAGTTTGGGGAAAATGGTACAAATGGTTAGATGATAGAAATAAGAAATTGGGAAATGTAAAATTAATGTATAGTAAAATAATTAGGATATAGCGATAAGATTGAGGGTAAGAAAAATAATTTAAGATACACTAACATAAGAAAAATATATATAATATAATAAAGGTAATACAATAGACTGAAACATAAACAACTAAGGAATAGTCCATGTAAAGCAGAAAGAAACAAGGTGACCACAAATGTAAAACTGGAATGTATAGGAGAGTAAAATAATAACTGTAATGATGCACCGATAGGTAGCTGCTGTGAGAAGGAACGTTTAGTTCTGGTGTTGTTTATAAATTATGTTTTTGTTTTTGTTGATGTGTTTAAGTGTTTAAAATTAAAAATTAAAAAAAATCTGTCAGTCCGTTTCCTTCAGGACATGAAGAGCCGTTCAAGCATGGAAGGGTCTCCCTATGAAGGTTGTGGGTTCATCATATCCAGAGATTTCTAAGGAATCTAAGATTTCTAGACAACCATGGTGGTGCTGCCCTTCCCAGGAAACCACCTGAGGAGGAGGCTGGGGAAAAGCCTGGCCAATTCGGCCATCCTTTCTTGCTCTGGAGGCCAAGGTCCCATCTGTGTCACCTGGGTGGGAGCTTCTCCTCCTCTCCCTGAATCTGAACTCCCAACCCAGAGAGATCCCCCTTCAATGAAGGTTTTCCTCTTATGGAGCCCTGGGCGACTTGGGCTTCTTCTCTACCAGCTGCTTCATGGTGGCTTTCCTGGCCATCACCCTCAGGATGGTCCTTCTGTCTCCTCAGCTTCCCCTCCTTTCTCAAACCCCCAATTCTCTGGGCCAAGGAGTGCCTGTCAATGGGCCCCCTCCAGATTGGAAATGAACCCCCCCCCAACGACTGACCCAGATGGACCTCAGGGACCCCCAACTGCACCTTCAGAGCCTCTGAGATGGGGAGGTCCAAGGGGCCACAGAGCCCACTCAGCGCATCCCCAGAACCAGAAGAAGGACCACCAGGTCCCCCCCCCCAAACCCCTTTCTTGGTGGGGCTGGGAAGAGATGGGACTGCGCCCAACGCAGGGCAGCTTGAAAAACCTCCTTGATGTGACACACAAGGGAAGCATCCAGGGGAGAAAATATAAACAACATGCAGGCAGTCCTCGACTTATGACCACAATTGAGCACAACATTTAGTTTGACCCATTCTGTGACCTTTCTGGCCATGTTTGTTAAATATGCAGATGTTAAGTTAGCAACATGGTTGTTAAGTGAATCTGGCTTCCCCACTGACTTTGCTTGTCAGAAGGTCGCAAAAGGGGATCACATGAATCCGGGACGCTGAGACCGTCATAAATATGAATCAGTTGCCAAGCATCCAGATGTAAATCATGTGACCATGGGGGTGCCACAATGGTCGTAAGTGTGAAAAATGTTGATAGGTCACCTTTTTCAGTGCCATTGTGGCTTTGAATGGTCACTAAACGAAATGTTGTAAGTCGAGGACTCTCTGTCCAATAAAGAGGTAAACCGTCACAAGAAGGAAGACAGAGGAGGACTCATTTATAAGTCCTGGCAGAGCTGCAGGGAAGTTTCTCCCGGCCTCTTCCTCCTCTTCCTCCTCCTCATCCTCCCCTCAATCCACCCAGAAGAAAAGGGGCCCAATTCTCCTCCGTCCTCCTCTCCCTCGGGCCTCCCTCCTATGTCTCCCTGGGAAAGAAACGGCTGTAAAGCCTCTTTAAGGAGCTCAGGCAGAGGGGGATATTATGGGATGGACCCAGAGCTCTGGGGGAGAAGGAGAGGCTGGAGTGGGGTTCAGCCTGATCCATGCAGGGAAAACCGGCCCTCCTGGAGGTTGGAGCAAAGAAACTGGCCAGATCAGGAGCTGGTGGGCTTCACACAACCCCTGACCCCTGGGGGAACAGCAGCACCCACCCTCTGGGCCCCAAGTAAGCCAGCTATGGTCTGGGGTCTTGGCCACAGAGGCAGCCTGGTGCTGCCCCACCCCGTTTCCCCCCTCTGCCCTTGGCCACCACGGGGCAGATCCCCTCACCTCTCCATGGGGCGCCCTACTTCCCAGATCAGGAGGAAGAAGCACCCAGCTGCCCCAGGGGGAAATTGGCAAAGAGGCCCAGGCTGACTTCTCCACCCCCACCCCCACCCCGGACCCCACCAGCCCCACCTGGCCTGCAGGTGCCCAGGACTCACCTGGGAGCCCCACCTGTCCCAACCTGTGATGTCAGAGCTGCTCCCCCTCCCAGCCAATCCCTGCTTGACCGGCAAGGAGGAAGCCAGGCACAGGGAGGCCATCTGGGTGGGAAGGTGGTCAGGAAGCCCCCAGGTGAAGCTGACCCAGAGATCTCGGCAAGGCTGTTCCGAAGAGGTTGCCATTGCCTCTTTCCCAGGGCTCTGAGAGAGTGGCTGGCCCAGAGTCTCCTAGCTGCCTTAGTGCCCAGGGCAGGACTAGAACTCAGGGTCCCCTGGGATTTCACAACCACCACACCCGACTGACTCTGCTGAGATCCACACAACCTACTGAACCCGGTCACTTCACCAATGGCCGCATTCCCATGTGCCACTTTTAACCATGGTTTGTTTCCTGAGGTTGAAACTGTTGGCCGAGGAGTCAGTGGATTATGGGAACTCCGAAGTGGATCAATTCATTGGAGAGAAGCTGAACAATAGGATACACAGGCAGTCCTCTACTTATGACAGTTCGTTTCATGACCGTTCAAAGTTACAACAGCACTCAAAAATGTGACTTATGACAGTTTTTCAGTTACGACCTTTGCAGCCTCCACAGGGTCACGTGGTCAGAATTCAGATGTTTGGCCACTGATTCATGTTTATGGCCGTTCTGGCTGTGTCCCAAGGTCACGTGTTCCCCTTTTGCGACCTTCTGACAAGCAAAGTCAATGGGGAAGCCAGATTCACTTAACAACCGTGTTATTAATTTAAGAACTACAGTGATTCACTTAACGACTGTGGCAAGAAAGGTCATAAAATGGGGCAAAACTCACTTGATGGATGTCTCACTTAACAACAGAAATATTGGGCTCAATTATGGTCATAAGTCGAGGACTACCTGTATTGGGGACACTTTTCTGCTTGCAAGGACCACATTCACACAACATACTTGACCAGGCCGGGGTCCTCGCAGCCCCCCCTCAGACAAACCAGAGGTCTATGTGGAGCCTCCTCAAAGCCCGTAAGAAATCATGAATGACCACATCCCCCCTCCTCCTCCTCTCCTCTGGGGTCTCCCCTGGGACAAACTCAGACATTGGGGTGGGCTCATTCCTGGCCAAGAAGGGGCTTCCTCCTCTCTGGGCAGAACCCGGCTTTGGTAAGACATGGCTGTGAACCCCCTAGAGGAGAACAGAGTCTAATCCCACATCAACCTGGTATTGAGAAGCCACAGCTTGAACCCAGAGCCACCTAGGATCTGATCTCCAGGCCAAGAGAGCAGAATGTGAAGGACGTTGAGTGGGAGAACTTCCAAGTGGTGGACCTGGGATATGGACCATCCTCTGTTTCTCCCTGTCAGGATGGACCTTCCTGTCCCCTCAGTTCTCCCCCCCTCCTCACTCAGCCCCCACCCAGTTCCCCCTTCTGGACCAAGAAGTCCATATTAATGTCTCCCACCCCCAGCGAAGAGACACAATTCCTGAACAATGGATCCAAATAAACCAGGAACAAAGGAGTTTTCAACATCACCTTCAAACCCCTCAGCCTCAGAGATGGGAAGGGTCCCCCCCTCCAAGTGCATCCCCAAAACAGAGGAAGGGCCAACAAATCTCTGGAAATCAGGTCGCATCATCCACCACACTGTGGCATCTCCACCATCTTTGAAGAGTTCCCTGTGATAAGATGGGTAGCCAATAAATGCAATGATTAGATACAAAGGTAGATACGTGGGTGGATGGATGGATGGAGAGAGAGAGAGAGAGAGAGATGATGGGTGGTGGGTGGATGGATGGATGGATGGATGGATGGATGGATGGATAGATAGATAGATGATAGATAGATAGATAGATAGATAGATAGATAGATAGATAGATAGATATGATGGGTGGATGGGTGTGTGGGTGGATGGATGGATGGGGAGAGAGAGAGAGAAAGCGAAAGAGAGAGAGAGAGAGATGATGGGTTGGTGGGTGGGTGGGTGGGTGGATGGAGAGAGAAAGAGAGAGAGAGAGAGAGAGATGATGGGTGGGTGGATGGATGGATGGATGGATGGATGGATGGATGGATGGATGGCAGATAGATAGATAGATCTCAGCTGTAGACCTGACAGTCCGTTCTTTATTTAATAAACTAAGAAAGGTCAAAATATAAAGAATCTTAGTGTATTATATGAACATGGAAAGACAACTTAGAAACGATACAGAAGAAAAAAATGAAAACATTCATCCACTCTATAATTTTCTCCCTTTTTACTCAATGATGTAGTCCACAAGATGTCACTTTCCTGTTTCTTAATGAGTTCTTATCCAAAATTTAATATTGCTAGAAAAGATGGCAGATGAAACATCACTTCAGGCATAAGCAGTTTTAAAACCAGCTGCAATTAGGGTCAATATATATAAAACAAAATTCCAACCAGGGGCTACTCTTAACATTGGGCAGAGTTCCAGGGTATTGATGGCCTCCTTGTCATTAGAAGACAGGCAACACTAGAGTTCAATGGCATTAGAGTGGAAACAAACTCCATAACGCTGGGTGACCTTCCCCACCAATCTCTGGAGACAAGAGACCATGTTGAAGGACAGCAGAAGTCAATTCCCTGGGTGTTGAACGATCTTTCTCCAGCATCACTTTCTGTCCTGACAGGAAGGACCACAATCACAACAGAACAATGACCCCAGGGGTGTATCTGTAATTTTCCACCATAACATGCTTTTCTCCAGCCTCTCCTCTGCACATGGAGCCCAGAAGAAGTTTAGGATCCCAAGAGGAAAAGTTGCTTCTCTATATAATTATGACCATCTGGACCTTTGAGACTTATGATGTTATTTCTCCAGTTTTTGACTTTGATGTAGACATCAGACTGAAGCCACATGCAAAGGACCTTGTATCAGAAAAGGATAAATTCCTTGGGTCAAACTCTCTGGGAACAAGTTTTTGTTACAGGCAGAGGCTCTGCTCTTGATTGCATCTTTCTCCCCTGTCCAGATGAAACTGAGTGGTTCCCTGTTTGTATCAGTAAAGCCTCTTCTGAGAGTCTTTGCATTTTTCCACTATTCCTGTTGTTTGTCTTAGAAACAGGAAGTGGATTGATTCATCCCATGAATGATGGACCTCCTGCTTCTGCTTCTGATGCTGCTTTTGTCCCATCCAGTCTCTGGGAATCTGAGAATTAAGTGCCCGCAGAGTTCGGAGCACCAGGATGGGAAACAACCACAGAGCTTTTATAGCCCAGGAGACCATCTCATTGGGATAGTCACCACTGGAGATGAAATATTGCATGCAAAGTTGCTTTTCAACGTGGCTCCTTCTGTTCAGTTTGTTTTCCATGATCCGTAAGTCATTGAGAGTAATGGAGTTGCACTTCCTCCATTGTTAGTTGCAAAGTTTTGTCCAACCCATTGCGACCCCATGGACAATGTTCCTCCAGGCCTTCCTGGACCCCCCCCCCCGAAGTACATTTAAGCTCACACCTACTTTTTCAGTGACTCCATCCAGCCACCTCATTCTCTGCAGTCCCCTTCTTTTGCCCTCAATCTTCCCCAGAATTAGGCTCTTCTCCAGTGAGTTTTCCTCCATTCTAACACTCTCCTTCTTTTCTGTTTCTTATTTTTCATTTATTCCTATATTGGGGGATATGTCTAATTTCCTGAATGATTTTGATTTCCATGGATTCTCTCTTTTGTCTGATTTTGTGAAAGAGACTCAAAAAGGGGTCTGAAAAAAAGCTGAAACGGCTGCAGATTATTTTCCTCTCTCAGTTCAATCCTTAATTTGTCACTTGAATAATGAATTTTATTTAAAGTAGGGGTGGAATCAGTTGTAGTTGCCATACCTCAGTCCATTTCTATATTTCTGTAACTGATCTTTCATTTTGGATCAATGTTGACTTAAGGCTCAGTTGGCTTCTGGAGGATTATATATTTTTTTAAAGTATTTGCTGTTGCTGTTGATTATAATAAAAAAATTTTTTACAATAGGGTTATTTTTAGTTTTTATTTTGGCTTATTACCGATTTTCAACATTCAAACGGTCAACAAGAATTCCCAGCTCCTGCACAATCTCACACTGGGCTACAACATCCATGCCAACTATTGGAGCACTTTCCGCACTTCAGATGCTTTGCTGGACATTCTCTCCACGGGAGAAGCCAATGTCCCCAACTATGGCTGTGGAAGGAAGGAGAACCTTCTGGCTCTTCTTGATGCAGCTACAAGGGACATCTCCATCCAGACGTCAACATTAGGAGGCACCTACAAAGTCCCACAGGTTTGTGTGTGTTTTTCTCCATCTGGCAAAGTGAGTGGTGGGTGATGGTGGGTGAGCAATAGATGCAATCATGTCTTCTCCCTGGAATCCAAGAGCTGCTTTTCTCCATATTAGCAAAAATATCAATATTTTGCTCCATTACTTTCATGTTGAAATTAATCATAAAAGGCCTGAAATGCAAGCAATACATTCCCTGGAGAAGACATTCTACCAACTATTTAACTGATCAAAAACATCCCTGATTGTTGGGGCCTCTATTGGCATCTTCATTTCCACACTTAAATAAGACCTGCCTAGAGGTGGTATTCAACCAGTTTGTATCGGTTCACCTGAACTGTTGGTGGAAATTTTGCCCAGTTTGGCTAACCGTTAGTGATGCCTGTCTGGCCATGCCTCTGAACTGGTCCCCCTGTTGCTGGTTGCTCACCCCTCCCACCCAACACTTGTCCCGTCTCACCTTCGTAACATCAGTGGCTTTGGGAGACGCTAGCCCAGTGGGGACATGGGAGGGCAGCCCAGCAAGCTTAGCAGCAGTGTGGCTGTGAAGCTTGTTGGGCTGCTGCCCCTGTCCCTGCTGGGCTAGTGTCTCTCAAAGCTGCCAGAGTTGCAGCCGTTTCAGGGATGGGGAGCGGTGTAGAGGGCTGGGCAGCTGCATCCTGTGCTGCAGTGAGCTTGAGGTGGAGGCCTTGGGCCATGATGAGCATCCCATCTGCTACCGCTGCTCCATATTAGTGCGCTGTCTGCCGAGAGGCCAACCATGACTGCTATGGGCCTCCGTAGGGGAGCAAGGAGCACAGGGGTCCCTGCCAAGGAGGCAACTGGGGCAGAGAGCTTCCTCCTCTGGGCACATTCTATTCGAGCAGCCTCTGTGGCTCGGCAGCTTCAAGAGTGGCGGGGCATCCCAGAAGGCCTTCCCGTGCCTACTGGCAGCGCTTTGCATGGCTATAAAGCTTGCTGGGCCACCCCTCCCCCTCCCCACTGGACTAGCCTCTCCTGAAGCTCCCAGAAAGAAAGAGGAAGAAAGAGGAAGAGAGAGAGAAAAGAAAGAAAGAAAAAAGAGACAAAGAAAGAGAAAGAAAGAAAGAAAGAAAGAAAGAAATAAAGGAGAGAAAAAAGAGAAAGAAAGAGCAAGAGAGAGAGAAAAGGAAGAGGGAAAAAGGAAAGAAATAAAGAGACAAAGAAAGAAAGAGAAAGAGAGAGAAAAGAGAAAGAAAGGGGAAGAGAGAGAGAGAGAGAGAAAAGAAAGAGAGGGGAAAGAAAGAGACAAACAAAGAGAGAGAGAGAGAAAGAAAGAAAAAGAAAAAGAAAGAAAGAGGAAGAGAGAGAAAGGGAGAGAAGAGGAAGGAAGCACCATAAACCCTGGCACCAGATATGGCTTCAGAAGATGCTTTGAAACAGCAGAGCAATTTAGGGCTGGAAAGGATCTCAGAGGTCATCTAGTCCAACCCCCTGCTCCAGCAGGAGAACTGATATCCTCTGGATTATTTTGGTGCCTCTAACAGAGAGGAGAATTGCCAGAAAAGGAGAAGGAGTTTACTAGGACAAGACTGCCATGCAGAGGAAGGCAGAGATAGTCCTTGACTTATGACAATTGAGCCCAACATTTTGGTTGTTAAGCAAGAGCATTGTTGATGAGTTTTGCCACATTTTACTCAATCCATGACATCTCCTGGCTCCAACAGTCATGTGCAGGCTAGGGAAGAACATCTGAAGGCATGTATAATGTTCTAATGGGCAGACGTTTTAGTTAAATGTGTGGCAGAAAGTGGACTCTGCGTGAGTTTAAATGCAGTAAGTGAGGTTGAATGTGTATAGTTTTAGAAGAGCTCTGTGTGTGTGTGTGTGTGTGGGTGTGTGTACATACAGTGTATAAAGTAGATAATGTATCTTTTTGTGTGCCTATAAACCCGCTATACTACGTAATATGTATGTACACATATGGCATATATACATAGGATTAAATTGTGTATTTTGGATGTTCAGTAGTAGTAAATAAATAGACAGGGAAATTGTGTCTCGTTGAGGCCTTTGAGGCAAGGAGAGGCAAAGCAAGTCGCCCCTTGATGTGAGTGAATTCAAGTTGGCCACGCCCACCCAGTTACATGACCAACCAGTCACAACCACCAAGTCACATGGCCAACAAGCCACGCCCACCGTCACATGACCAACAAGCCACGATCACCAAACAAGCCATGCCCACAGAACCGGTGATAAAAATGTTTGAATACCGCCATTGGACCTGCCCTATCCAGTCGGATTGAAGTTGGCAATAGTAGCATTTTATCTATCTAAAGAGTGGAATAAAAAGGAACCTAGCAATTATAGGTTCAATAGACTAGCAGATATTGTGGCTAAACTTTATGCCATGATCCTCTTATTTAAACTTGAGAAAAATGCATTCCTTGCAGAAGAACCAATGTTTTAGGTGGAGTTAAAAGCTGTATAGATTTTATAAGAAATAATGCATAAATTAGTAATCTAATATTGGCAAAAAAAATTGTCTTGAAATATCCAATCACAAAATATGTCAGTCAGATAAACCGCCATTTGCTGGCTTTGTTGGTCTTTTTTTTAACCTTTTTATTTTGTTTATGCAAACTTCACATCTTTGCAACACATTAAACTTCTTTTACATATCTGTTGTGATTCTTTTATCTGTACATATAAGTCTTGTACAACTATAACTTTATATAAATGTGCATTTATATTATTTCATACATCTTTTTTTCTTCATACTATATATAACATTCTATATATTCTATGTGTAACAACATTTATTACATTTGAATCGTTTTGCATTTATTTCCTATTATTTATTGGCTACAGGCTATTTCATATTTCTATCTTTTAATCATTTTCCAGTTTTGTAGTTGTCTATTGATTTGTTGATCTTTCTTCCTTTCTTTTTTGCTTTCCTGTCCCCCCTCCTTTCCTCTAGCCAATTATACCATAAATCCCATACGGAGTTATATTCAGATTCTTCTTTCTCTTCTAATTCTTTCGTGAGCCTATCTCTGCACATGCCAATACTTTTTTTTTACGTTTCTTCTGTTGGTTTGTAATTATTTTTCCAGTTTTGTGCGAATGCAATACTCGCTGCCATGATTATGTGTAGAATTAAGTATCTGATATATTTTTTTCATAATTTCCTTTTATAATTCCGGTTTTACTTCAATTTGGTGCGTGGTAATCTCCTCCAGCCAATCTTTTTTTTTTCCAATACTTTTTCGTAGATGTAAAGGTCCACCACATATGGTAGTATGTTTCTTGTTGTTGGTTGCATTTCCAACAGATAGGTGAGCACTCCGGGAACATTTTCACAATTCTCACTGGTGGGAGATGCCATCTGTAGAACATCTTGTACATGTTCTCTCTATATGCCATTGCCATCGTTAATTTGTAATTTTTTGCCCAATTTTTTTCCCATTCCGCCAATTCTATAGTATACCCAAAATTTGTCGCCCATGTTATCATCATTCCTTTCACAGTTTCTTCTTCCATTTTAAATTTTAATAAATAATGACATATTTTAAATCAATTTTTCTTTGGTTCCCTGTAGAATTTTATCCAGCTCTCGTGGCTTCTTATGAAATCCATCCTTTTCCCTGTCTTTTTTAGACCTTGCCTGTATTTGTAAATAGGGCCACCAGCCTATATCTATTCCCTTGTCTTTCAATTCTTGCCTTGTTTTTAGTTTTTCTTGGTTGTCTAATATGTCTTTATATCTTATTATCTTATTTATGTCCAATATGTTTGGGTATATCAGAGCTTCCATGATGGATAGCCAGATTGGGATTTTGTTATAAGGTTTTGTTTTGATTTCTAACCATATTTGAAGCACAGCTTTTCTAATTAAATATTTTTGGAAATAGCTATGGGTTTTGTCTTTCCCATCCCAGATAAAGGCATGCCAACCCAGTTCCAAATTATAACCTTCTATTGTTAGTAATCTTGTGTTTTTTAGATTGATCCAGTCCCTTATCCACGTGAGAGCTGCTGCGTGATAATAAAGCTCCCAATCAGGAAGTCCAAATCCTCCATTTTCTCTACTGTGCTGTAACAATTTTAATTTAATTCTTGGTTTTTTTTCCTGACCAAATAAACTGTGCAATTAATTTGTTTAAATCTATAAAAAAGTTTTTCCTTAGACTAATCGGTTCCATTTGAAATAAAAATAAATTTTTTGGTAGGATGTTCATTTTAACAATGGCAATTCTTCCCTTTAGGGATATTTGCAGTTTCCTCCAATTTTCCAAATCTTTCTTAATTTTCTGAATCATTTTATCATAATTGTCTTCCTTAATAGTTGAGCATTTCCCTGTCAGCCAAATTCCAAAATAGTTTACCTTTTCTACTATCTGCATTCCCATGTTTTCCTCTAATTCTTGCTCTTGTTTTTTGGTGAGATTCTTTGTAATGATCTTTTTGTTGTTCTTGTACACACACACACACACACACACACACACACACACACTGCATACTCATGCATCCCCCACCCTGGCCCTCAACATAGGCCCGAAAACCAGCTGGCTGACAGGAGGTGAGCCTGCATGTGGATGCTAGTGGAGCTGGGCTGGGGCGGCTGGAGTGACGGGAGAGAAGGCTCTGCATGCCACAGGTTCCCCATCACGGCTCTAATCCTTTCAATTCCTTTTTCAGATCAGATATGTAAGAGCTTCAGAGGCTCTGAATGATAAAAGCAAATTCCCCCTTTTCCACCAGATGCTCCCCAAAGAAGGAATCCAATACTCAGCAATTGTCCAGCTGCTCCTCCACTTCAGATGGACCCTGATTGGCCTCTTTCCTTCAGACACAGAAAAGGGAGAGAATTTCATGAGGATTTTCCCTCCTGTGCTTGTCAGGAATGGAATTTGTGTGGTATATCACAACTGTTCTCAAAGACTGGACATACAGGAGCCCTCAGGGATTCCCTCTCTAAGTGGAGACAAGTCAACGTCTTTGTTCACTTCATGGAACTTGATTCCCTTTGGGACAGAATTCTTCCTTTCCATTTAACACTTATGCGTCTGCCAGGACCCATTGAGGGGAAAGTCTGGATCCTCACAAGTTTTAAAGCATATAAAATAAACAAGAGCAGACTTCTCAAATACATCCATAGTATTTGGAGCTTTGGTTATCTGATAAAGAAAGGCCAAGGAATGATGCCTTTAAACCCTATTTCTTTGTGGAAGTAAAGTTTCAAGATCATTATTTTCATTGTTCTCTTTCAAAGAATGTCTTTTCTATCAAAGGTCGCAGAAGATGCACCCAGAAAGCCCCACTGGAGACCCAGAGGAAAAGGGACAGAGGAAGGATCCAAAATCACTACCAACATTACAGTCTCATGAAGACTCTGGCCCAGGCCATGAATGCTGCATATTCCTCCAGCCCACTCCCTCTCCTTACGAGACCTAGCTTTGTAACCAAATCATCCTCAATGATAGGATGGGAGACCACCAGTAGAGGTCAGGAGGATGGGACAAGGAGATGCTAAAAGCCAACAGGGCTGTTGGTGATCAAGTGCTAAGGCAGGATTTAGCTCACACCCTCACACTCTCTCATTATAATCTCCTTCCTTCCCTTCTTTTTCCATCCCTCTTCATTCTTTCTTCCCCTCTTTCCTTCTTTTTGCCTCCTTGCTCTCTTCTCCTCTTTCCGTCTTTTTCTTTTTCTTTCCTGTCCCTTCTTGGATGCTCCAATGCAAAAAGGGAAACATTCATTGCCTTGTGATCAAATGCCACTTTTGCTAATAGTTTGTGGCCATTGAAAAGACCGAGAACAAACCAGGCTCAGTTTATTCCATGCTGGCATTTCATGGGGACAGACTACAGGACAGCAAAACTGTCAAAATGATGGCTCTGGTAGTTGATCAGAGCTCCTCTGTTTTTTATGTGCAACAGCTTTAGCATTTAAGAACAGAGCTAAGTTAGTTGTTTTTCTATGAATACATAATGATCCTTGAAAGAGCTCTTCCGTAGGGACCCTGCCATGGTCTAATTCATACTGGAAATATAGCAAAGGAAACTATTTCCCCAATTGCTTTGTCCTTTCCCCCCCACTGGAAACTGCTGTTTGTAACCCACAAGGAGGGGATACTTTCCTAAGAGCTCAGAATTCAAGGATACCAATGTGCCCATGACCACCACCAGATGGATTCATAACTGCTGACCAATCGCACTCAACGTGTAGTCCTCAAAGGAACTGCATGTACATGGAGGGAGGTATGCAGTGGAGTACCCCAAGGCTCTGTTTTGGGCCCAGTACTCTTCAACATCTTCATCAATGATTTGGATGAGGGAATAAATGGGGAACTCATCAAATTTGCAGATGACACCAAGCTGGCAGGAATAGCCAACACTCCAGAAGATAGTCTAAAGATACAGAAGGATCTTGACAAACTTGAACATTGGGCACTATCTAATAAAATGAAATTCAATGGTGAAAAGAATAAGGTTCTACATTTAGGCAACAAAAACGAAATGCTCAACAGTAGTAACTGTGAAAGGGATCTTGAAGTCCTAGTGGACAACCATTTAAATATGAGCCAGCAGTGTGCAGCAGCTGCCAAAAAAGCCAACACAGTTCTAGTCTGCGTCAACAGAGGGGTAGAATCAAAATCACGTGAAGTGTTAATACCACTTTATAATGCCATGGTAAGGCCACACTTGGAATACTGCACTCAGTTTTGGTTGCCACGATGTAAAAAAGATGTGGAGACTCTAGAAAGAGTGCAGAGAAGAGCAACAAAGATGATTAGGGGACTGGAGACTAAAACATATGAAGAACGGTTGCAGGAACTGGGTATGTCTAGTTTAATAGAAAGAAGGACTAGGGGAGACATGATAGCAGTGTTCCAATATCTCAGGGGTTGCCACAAAGAAGAGGGAGTCAAACTATTTTCCAAGGCACCTGAGGGTAGAACAAGAAGCAATGGGTGGAAACTAATCAAGGAGAGAAGCAACTTAGAACTGAGGAGAAACTTCCTGACAGTTAGAACAATTAATCAGTGGAACAGCTTGCCTCCAGAAGTTGTGAATGCCCCAACACTGGAAGTCTTTAAGAAGATGTTGGATAGCCATTTGTCTGAAACGGTATAGGGTTTCCTGCCTGGGCAGGGGGTTGGACTAGAAGACCTCCAAGGTCCCTTCCAACTCTGCTATTGTATTGTATCTCAGGGTGGGGAAGGCCATAGGGGTCCTAGTGATAGAAGAGACCCTCAAGGCATCCCCAACCCATTAATATGCCTCCTGCTTCTCCCTCCCTTCCTGCAACAAGGACTCACTTACTTTCCAAAACTCTGTCTCCTCTCTTGTTTCTCGGCTTCTTTGCCTTTGAGGAAGGGAGAGGAGAGTTGGCTGGGAAATGCTTTTTGTGCCGAGAATAGACGCTCCTGGGTGCTATAATATTGTGCAGATTCAGGCACCCATCTTCTTTTGCAGAGTCAGGGATCCAGAAACTTTCATTCTCGGGGGTGGGTGGGTGGGGAAAGTGGTTACCTGCAGGTCTCCTGCTCCTCCCCTCCCCCCAACTACTTTCCACTTAGCTACTTAATGAGGCTTCTTTGTCTCAAGGAGCAGCAATTGGGGCCAGACAGAGACAGGCAATCCAAGTGTGTTTGGCAGAGAAAGCACACTTCAGCCAAGGCTCCCAAACTGCTGCCAATGATGTGGGAGACAGCTGAGCATGCAAATGGGGCCAGACAGAGACAGGGAGGGTAAGAGAGTAATCTAAGTGTGTGTGTGTGTGTGTGTGTGTGAGGGAAAGCGTGCTTCAGCCAGGGCACCCAAACTGGTGTGGCCAACACCTGAGCAGGGAGGCAGGGTGTGTGTGTGGACTTTCATCCCCATTCAAGCAGGGCCTCTTATTTCCCCCCCCAGCACAGTTGGGGCATGCAGGCTGCTGCCACCTAAGCACCATGATTGCCCCCTCCTCAGCCAGCCAGCCAGCCCCACCTGACCTGCTCCCTGCTGGCTCCTGCAAAGCCTCGCCATTCTCCTCCTCCTCTTCTTCTTCGTGTGGTTGTCCTCCTCCGCCCAAGTGGCAGTGGGCTCCACAGGACAGGTTTTCATTTCTTCCCTGGGGCAGAAAACTCTGGTGGGCTGGAAGTGAGTGGGAATGGCCTGGCTCTCCAGTGCTTCCTGGGTCAGTTGGAGGCTTCCTTCAAACAGTTGCAGGTTGGGGTTTTTTTTGCTTCCAGGTTGGTGCAGGAGGCTTTCCAGGGCCAAGATGGGGGGAAAAAAAACCCTGTGCTTTCTGCACCCCATTTTGGCCCTGAAAAGCCTCCAGCACCAACCTGGAAGCAAAAAACCCCAAACAAGCCCTGCAACTGTTTGAAAGCTGAAGGAAGCCTCCAACTGACCCAGGAAGCATTGGGGGGGAGGGGAGGCCATTCACACTCACTTCCAGTCCACCAGAGTTTCCTGCGCAATGTGAGTGCCCCCCCCCCGCATACTCACACGTCCCCCACCCTGGCCCTCCACAAAGGCCCGAAAACCAGCTGGCCAGCAGGAGGTGCACCTGCATGTGGATGCTAGTGGAGCTGGGCTGGGGTGGCTGGTGTGCCAGGAGAGGACGCTCTGCATGCCACAGGTTCCCCATCAATGGCTCTAATCCTTTCAATTCCTTTTCCAGATCAATCATTTAACAGCTTCAGAGGCTCTGAGTGATAAAAATCGATTCCCCTTTTTCCACCACATTCTCCCCAAATAAGGATTCCAGTACCCAGCAATTGTCCAGCTGCTCCTCCACTTCAGATGGACCCTGATTGGCCTCTTTGCTTCAGACACAGAGAATGGAGAGACTTTCATGAGGACTTTTACGCCTATACTTGTCAGAAATGGAATTTGTGTGGTTATATCACAACTGTTCTCAACAACTGGACATACGGCAGCCCTCAGGGATTCTCTCTCTAAGTGGAGACAAGTCAACGTCTTTGTTCACTTCATAGAATTTGATTTTATTTGGGACAGAATTCTTCCTTTCCATTTAACACTTATGCGTCTGCCAGGACCCATTGAGGGGAAAGTCTGGATCCTCACAAGTTTTAAAGCATATAAAATAAACAAGACCAGACTTCTCAAATACATCCATAGTATTTGGAGCTTTGGTTATCTGATAAAAGAAAGGCCAAGGAATGATGCCTTTAAACCCTATTTCTTTGTGGAAGTAAAGTTTCAAGATCATTATTTTCATTGTTCTCTTTCAAAGAATGTCTTTTCTATCAAAGGTCGCAGAAGATGCACCCAGAAAGCCCCACTGGAGACCCAGAGGAAAAGGGACAGAGGAAGGATCCAAAATCACTACCAACATTACAGTCTCATGAAGACTCTGGCCCAAGCCATGAATGCTGCATATTCCTCCAGATCGAGGAGGGGAAGGAAGGAGAATGAAAAGATCTTGGGGTCTCCAAGGCTGCAGCCATGGCAGGTATGGGGCTCCCAATATGGATCCATTAATCTTAGATCCTTTGGAGGAGGAATCCAGAGGAGAAGGAGGGGAACCATCTCAACAGATCTGGTCAATTTAATTACTCAGGGAAAGGAAAGAGTGAAAACGTGAAGAATGACCGCTGGTGGAGTGGTCGGGATCAGCCTGAAGTGGGCATTTGGGAGCAGACCAAGACGGGCAGGAGGCCACGGCAAAGACAGGCAAACATGCTGGGTTGCGTGGCCACATGGTAGAGGCAAAGGAGCCAAACAGCAGCTGTAGCTATGACTCTAAGGCCCCAGCCAAGGACTGCGAGGCAAGTAGTGGTGGGGAGAGACATGGCCAGGCAGAATTTTTACTACCAGTTCACTCAAACCGGGCCTGACCGTCTGAATCCCACCACTGGCTGTATCCCCCCTTCCCCAACCAAGAGATTGTTTCAGTTGGAAAGGGGGCTCCCAGACTCCTCTTGATCTTCAGCTCTTCTCCTTGTTGTCTTTCCTCAAGGCTAAGAGCAGCTCCTTTGATCTCTTCCTTGGCTTCATTGTCCTTCCCTGAAGTTCATGTAGATTTTGTGCAAATTCTCCTCCACGTGTGATGCCTGCAAGGGGACCTGGTCCTTGAGTTGGGGTCTCCCCAAACCAAAACGTTCACTTCCTGAGATTCTTATGGCTGCATTTACTTCTTTCCATGGACATCTCCCGGCTGACTCAGATTCTATTTCCAGTTAACTACGATTTTGAGATCATTTTCACAAACATACATATCAAATTTGGTATCCTTCATGTTTCTTCCAGGCCATCATTCATGTTCTTATATGAGACTCTTTTGTTAGTCAAGTCCTAGTAGATAAAAATCAGATACTTTTCTACTGCTTTTTACTTATGAACCCTTCTCTGTGTGCTAATCATAAATATTGTTTCTGGAAACTTGATTTTCCTCTTATAAAGTTTTATTTTATTCAAAAAGGTAAAATACAAGTTTTGGAAAATAAAACTATTACAAAGACAAAACAAAACTAGATAAAACATTAAAAACAGACAAAGACATGCATCTTGTCTCCCCAATCGAATACAATACAGCAATAATAGTTTCTCCCACTTGCAAAATAGGCCCACAATTATAAACTATATATCTACTGGACTTGCCATCTATCTGCTGTATATAAAAAACATAGTTAACAGGCAATCCAACAATAAAGTTAAATTTCAAAACTTCAAAATTGTCTGTTATCTGCTATTGTATTTAACTCACAGAAAATTTCTACCACAGACCAACACAATCATTACCTCTGATTCGTCCATAATCTGTCCAGGGTTCAACATCTTTGTTTGATTCTTATAATAAAAATACATTTCCTTAAAAATTTAATTAGAATCTTTCCCAACAACTGCTTTCCATTCCCCAAAGTTATAGGGTGTCCTGTAAATGCAAACACAACTCTTAAGACTTGTTTTCCAGTTAAATATGGCAACTCCATCCCCCAATCTCCCTCAATCTTCTTGAAAGAATCCATTTCATCGGTCATCCGTTCTGTCCACTTTGAGTCTTCAGGGTCCATGGCCTCTCCAGCCATCTCCAAGCAGCCTGCCTTCAAACCAGACTCCTCCTTCAGGGATGCCAGCAGCAAGTTAAGTTCCAGTCCATCCATCCAATCCATCCTATTCAACAATTGTTGCTTGCTTCTGATTATCTCCTTTAAGTTGATTTAAAACCATTGTTATTTTATGAAACTTTTTAAAATGAAGTTTCAAATAAGGCTTCTAAGTTGAAAGACTTTATATTCTTTAAATCACATCAAATAGCTTACTCTAAGATCCTATTAATTACCGTATTAATGACAACATAGAATAATTGATGACCAAAGGCAAATTTGTATCCATCACTTTTAGGTTTCATAAGAAAGATTTAAAAGGGTTAAAAATTATTTGAGTATCATTTTGAAGACAGTTTTTATCCACTTAGTTATCATACCATCCACCCCTCAGGTTTCTAATCCTATCGCAAAATTATTTCTGAGGCCTTTACTGAAATCCAGTTCTATCACCAGAGTTCCCATAATCTATTTAGGAAGTGTAATGATGTGTGAGAATGATTTTTGGGATGAGGGGAAGAGAGGCTGCCTAGGGAAGGATCAGATAAGAGGGGAGTATCCTGCAGCTGCATAATGGGAGAGAAAGAAACTCAGGATCCTCACTAACTTTTCAGACTGAGAAAAGAGCTGGTGGGAGATTTATTCTTTCAGATCTGCAAAAAAAAATTAATATCGTATTACAATCAAGTAGAATTAGCACATTTAGAGATGTTTTCCATCAGGATGACCAGGGAGAAGATTAGCCTGACAACTTTCTTCTTGATCAACCCATGCTTTCTGGGAAACCTGTTGTTTTCAAAGAGTTTATGGATCATCTTTTATTTCTCTGTTCATTTTATTTGCCATTTGCTCTAGAATGTTCCCTATAATTGATCAATTGTGTTGATTATATTTTCTTTATATTTTGTCACTAAAGATTGACAATTTTTTCTCAAACTTTTTCATTCACTTATGAAGATAATGGCAGTATTTGTATCCTATTTAATCATATTTGGAGATGAGACAATTGTAGAAGAAAGATTCAATGTGGGATAAGAAACAAAGTTTTCTGCTTTTCAAATTCCTGGATGTTCCCATTCTAGTTTCATCCCTTTCTGAAGAAGAATGAATTTTGGAATATTTCTGACATTAATCTGTACTTGGACCAAAATGGAGAGATAACAGCAGATCTGACCATTGGCAGCTTCTTGGTTCTCCCCAAGGAGGATCCCAGGAGAGAGATTCTGGCATATTTTCAAAAACAGAGACTTTCTATCAGACAAGATGCTCTTTCAGGGCTAAAGTTGCTCGATAAGGTGAGATAAATTTTGGTGTCTTTTCTCTGTTTTCCAAAGTCTGAGGTCCCATTTCAAGTGGGCAAAGCCTAGAGTCTCCAGGGTGGTTGGCATCCCATGCCAGTTGGTGTCATCTAATGGAAGTTCTTCAACAGACAGGACCTACAGTAAGTGGAGGGGCTTTGCCATGTTTTATGGAAATCTTTCAAGATCTTACTGGACAGAGGTTTCTTTCTTCATCACAGTTGTATTCTTTATTGAAAAATCTAATGGAATAGAAATTTCCTAAATCTTTTACAATTAATTTTATTCTCAGTTTTAATATGAATATATCATCATATGTAAATCTTTTTCAGTTCCATCTCTGCTGACTTTATTAAGTAGAAAAGTAATTTATTGTAATGTTAAATGCCAAAAGGAAAAGGGAGGAACTAAATGAAGAATCTGCCAGTAGTTAGTCATACCTCCTCCATCTTCTTAGTAGTAGTCAGGTATTTCATATTTACTTACATGAAGACCAGAGGCTATTTGGCTAATGTCAGTGTCTATCTCTCTTTTCCATGAATGTTGACTACTAACACATTTTCATTGGCATTCTTCATTTTTCTGCTCAGTCCCTGCCTCAGTCCAACTGTGCGGAAAATTGTCATCCTGGATTTGTCAAGAGGGCTCGAGAAGGAGAGCCAGTTTGCTGCTATGACTGCATTCCTTGTCCGGACGGGACCTTCTCCACTCAGGAAGGTGGGTCACACTGAGGAAAATGGGAGGCTTTGTGGAACTGGATCCATCCAGAACATTTTCATGAAAGTGCAAGTTAAAAGACACAAGCTCACCTTTCTTAATTTTTAAAATGCACAATTTCTTATCTAAAAGGAAGTAAATCAAAAAGTCTTTGAAGGAGGGGCTGGGAGGAGATGGGAGGAGGGGGTGGCAGACTGGGCAAGCTTTACTAATAGCAGAGGAAACATCTCTCCTGCTTTCTAGTCTGGATATGTGCTGCTAAATTCACCTTTCTAGGAGGATCTGAGTTCTTTGAAACTTGATGAATTGTTTTAGGTCCACCTTCTGAAAGACCTTGCAATTCACTGTATATTTGAACCTCCCCCTGAGGATCACTGAAAAGGTGTCACTGGTCCATAATGTGGTGCTGTGGATAGTTATGGGGGCAACTCATTGCACAAATATTCTGCCAGTCATGTAGATCAATCAATCAATCAATCAATCAATCAGAGTAGAGCTGGAAAGGACCTTGGAGGTCTTCTAGTGCTACCCCCTGCTCAAGCAGGAGACCTGATACCATTTCAGACAAGTGACTGTCCAGTCTCTTCTTAAAAACATCCAATGTTGAAGCACCCACAACGTCTGGAGGCCAGTTGTTCCACTGGTTAATTGTTGTCACTGTTAGGAAATTTCTCCTGAATTCCATATAGCTTCCAGATGTTACAAGATACTGTAGGTATCCTCTAAGTCCAGTATATTAATTGCCATGTGTCAGGACTCTAAATATTTGTGTAAAAAGATTATATGATTCATTATTAACGTGTAATAATGTAGCTTCCTATGAATTACATTACACATTACACCAGAAATAATTAACACCCTAGGACTTTCCTCAACTTCATATACCTAGCCACTTAAAAAAAATTATATCCTTCTTATGCTATTTTTAATGAAAAATAAAAGGAACGAAATATTAAAGAAAATTGATTTTTGGTTTCTCAGATGCAGAAAAATGCACCAAGTGTCCAGATGACAAATATCCAAATGAGGCCAGAGTCCAATGTATCCCCAAAGTTATAACCTTCCTATCATATGAGGAACATCTGGGCATCATCCTGGTCTCTTTTGCCCTGCTCTTGTTCCTAACTACAGTCCTTGTTTTAATTATCTTCATTAAATATGGAGAAACTCCCATTGTCAAAGCCAACAATCGGGACCTCTCCTACATCCTCCTGGTCTCCCTCCTGCTTTGCTTCTTGTCTCCTTCTCTCTTCATTGGTCAACCCAGGAAAGCCACCTGCCTTCTCTGACAAACGGTTTTCAGCATCATCTTCTCAGTTGCCATTTCTTCTCTCTTGGCCAAAACCATCATGGTGGTGCTGGCTTTCCTGGCCACAAAACCAGGAAACCGAGTGAAGAGATGGCTGGGGAAGAGTTTGGCCAACTCCATCATCCTTTCTTCTTCTGCTCTCCAAATTATCATCTGCTCCATCTGGCTGGGAGTTTCTCCCCCCTTCCCTGACTCTGACCTCCACTCCCAGCCTGGAGAGATCATCCTGCAATGCAACGAAGGGGCTGTTGTCATGTTCTATGTCACCCTCAGCTACATGGGCTTCCTGGCTGCCATCTGCTTCACGGTGGCTTTCCTGGCCAGGAATCTGCCTGGGGCCTTCAACGAAGCCAAGCTGATCACCTTCAGCATGCTGGTCTTCTGCAGTGTCTGGGTGACTTTTGTGCCCACCTACCTGAGCACCAAAGGGAAATACATGGTGGCTGTTCAGGTCTTCTCCATCCTGGCCTCCAGTGCTGGTCTGCTGGGCTGCATCTTCATCCCCAAGTCCTACATTCTCCTTCTGAGGCCAGACCTGAACACAAAGGAGCATCTCACAGCCAGAACTAATGTAAAAACATAACACCATTATGACATTGGACGAATTGTTAATGTTGCTTTTATTTGAAATGAGAAATTAATTATTTCCATTTAGATAGTATGTAGGAGTCAAAGAAAATCATTTCTATATGTTTCAAAATGGGAAATTGTTGAATGACTTGCATTCTTGTAGCTCCCTTCCCTTTCAGTTCAATAAATCTCTGTAAAAGTCATTTAGAGGAATTTGCTGTTCGGCAACAGCTACTGAACACGACACTTTAGAAAATAAATAACGTGGACACTTGTTCCTACTGACAGCAACTAAAAGTGTGTGTGTGTGAGAGAGAGAGTGAGCAGGAAAAAGAGGTCAGGAGGAAGCTGTGGGAACCAAGCACCAGCCTGGTTGCCTGATCCTCTCCCTGAGAATGCCGGAATGATGTGAAATGCCATGTTTGACTGGCTGTCAATTGGGGAGGGAAATCTTCATCCCTCTTATGTAATTCTTTCTTGATTTCCTGATAAAACCTCCTTTGCAGAACGTGTCCAGCAGAACAGCTATTTGGGATTTCAGTTTGGAATTGTTTTTATTTTGGTCTGTACTTCACACCCAAAAAAGTAAATAAAAAATTAAGTGTGTAAACAAATGTCCACATTAACCAGAGAAATAAAATAGCAGTTTTCAGACCCTTTAATTTTTCCACAATTTCTACCTACAGCATTTTCTCTGCTCCTCTTCCAAGCTTGTCTTGTCTGTGAAGGGCTGGAGAAGATGTCCAGAGAAAGGGGACCTTGAGACTCTCCCCAGGAGGAGGTTGAAGGTATCCTGTCTAAAGGCAGCCGCATCATTGACCAGGTCACAAACCTTCAATGCTGCATAATGTTCATCCAGGTTCAAGAAGGGGGAGAATAAGAGAGGAGGGACTTTGAGGTTTCTAGGAAGAGGCACCCATGGAAGCTGCTCTGCTCTCCAACCACAGAGATTGCAGATCAATTGGGAATCAATGTTTAGGTTTCTGAATGGCTCCTAATTGGGAATGGAATCCCTTTGCAAATTCCATTTTAAGGAGATAAGAAAAGATGTGATGGATCAGACCAAGGTCAATCTAAGATTCACAGTGACCACACAGAGGCTTCTGGTTCTCCCACAAGCAGAAGAAGGCAGAGACTGATGGCTTTGCCCAACATGGAACAGGCATTTTCCCACAATTTCATTTTCCTCCATCACACCACACAATATTGGACACTCAGCCATCTCACACTCTAGGAATCTCTAATTCTGGTATCACACATTAATCTAAACATTTCCTAGTTCCACAACCCCATTCAGTAAGAATTAAGGTGGGACTGGAACTCACGAGTCTCCTGATGATTGGCCCAAAGTCCCCCAGGAAGTTTTCATTCTTATGGGAGGATTAGAATTGGCTGAAACTCACCCAGCAGGCTTTCATGCCTAAGGCAGAACTAGAACTCACAATCTCCTGATGATTGTCTCAAAGTCTCCCCATTGGCTTTTATTTTAAAGCTGGTTTTAAAACTTTAGTGAGTGGAGCAAAGTTCCTTGGGTGTCTTTGATTTCCCCGCACCCTTCCCAGGCACTCCTTGCCCCACTTCCCCCCAGCACAAAAGGCTCCTTCTGCTGCTCCACCTCCCTTCTCCCCTTCCCCCTTGTGCAAATGGATAGATGTCACTCAAGCACCTGTCCTGCCACCTCCCTTCCGCCCAGGACTGGCAGTGCCCCCCCCCACACACACCACAGGCAGTCTGTAGGACTTTACAGTACCAATATTTAAGGGGCTGCCACAAAGAAGAGGGAGTCAACCTATTTTCCAAAGCAACCTGAAAGCAAGACAAGAAACAATGGATGGAAAGAAGCAATGAGAGGAACAACTTAGATCTAAGGAGAAATTTCCTAATGGTGAGGAATGGAACGTCTCGCCTTCAGAAATTGTGGGTGATCCATCACTGGAGGCTTTTAAGAAGAAACTGGACAGCCAATTGTCTGGAGTACTGCAGGAGGTTGGACTAGAAGACCTCCAAGGTCCCTTCCAACCCTTTTACTCTGTTATAAGTTCTGTTATAGGTACACATGTTTACCATGCTAAATAATTATTGGAACACACTGATTTACACTGATAATGTGATATTATCACACTTAATTGTTGGGTTGTATGCCCTGTGAAGAAGACCTGGATTCTTTTGTCATAATAATTATCTTATAATTAATAAATCATGTTCAAAAGTTATGGTCTTTGGAAAACAACATCATAACCATAGATGCCTATTTGATGGTAACCCAGTAGAGCAAGTAACGCCTTCCCTCTTTTTGACTTGTGCAGTGTATAAGGTCCTCAATGGAAGGCAGGTTGGCAGTAATTGTTTTTTATGCAGCTCTGATTATCCTCTGAAGTCTGAGTCACAACCATGTCAAGGTCTGCCTCACGGGGGGATTCTGGTTCTTCACACAGTCAGCCAGATGTTTGAACTGGATGTCAGCTGTACCAAGGAAAGCTGCCTTTGGCAATTGACCAATGGTGAGGTTGTCAATGCCATGAGTGTCCAAATGGGGCTCCAATTGTTTTGGGATTTCACCCCAGCCACTGGTTAGTCCTGGGCCAAAAGAAGCACCAATTTACTATTTTGATAATAAGGAAGTAATACATAAGGAAGAAACAAAAGATAAATTAAATGTAGCAACCAAATTAATATTAAATATTTCCAGACTCTCACTCTTCTTTCTTTTTAGCTTCCAAAGCCAACATCCCCACCCAAAAACCCAAAGCAGGAAATGCAAAGGAACAAAAGACAGCAGATGACCTCAAGTAGATCTCCCTTCAACTAGGACCTTCTTTTCTTTCTTCTTTCTCTTGCACAAGTCCTTGGTCCACTCACTTTTTGCGGCCTCCAAGTTGTCCACTGATTGCAGCTACCTAGGTTTTTCTGCCTCTTGAATGGAATCCACCTAAGAATGAAATAACAATAGCAATAATATCATTATAATGGGAAAATAAAGAAAAAGCTGGCAACCAAATTAGTTCAAACACTTACCAACCATCACATTGTAGATCAGGGAAGGACGTCCCACATCCTTCTTCTCTCATCCATGATGGGGATGTTTGGATTGAAGGATTCAGCAGGGATGGGGGTCGCCTCAACACCTTCTGACTGGCTGTTCTCAGTTGGCTGCTCCGGTAACACTCGCAAAGACTTTTTTCTGGGGATGGAAGAAGAAAGAGAGAATAAAATATAATTCAGTGATATGTTATTTTCTTAACTTTAATAATAAGGTTTATTCTTGGGGGGGGGGGTCCTCCATCCCTGGAGGTTTTCAAGAAAAGATTGGAAAACCATTATTCCAGGACGTTATAAGGACTCCTTGGGCAGGGGGTTGGACTAGAAGACCTCCAAGGTCCCATCCAGCCTTATGAGATTCTATGCTTGCTTCTGATAAAGTAAGTGGATGTTAGTTCCACCAAAATTAGCTCCAAATTTTCCAGGGGGTTTTCCATGGCCTTGGCTCCCCAGTTGGGGTGATGCCACTCCCTTGATGAGGAGCAGAGAAACGCAGAGGGCAACCGACACAGAGACCCCAAAGATGGCCAAAGTTGTAATACATCTTTTATTCCATTTCTTATTTATATCTGGCCTCAGGGCTCTAATAAATAAATCTGAAAGTCAGGATTGCAATCTAAATATTTCTCAGCTGTTAAGTTCTTCTTTCAGATCCTTGTTTTCTTTCTAGAGTTCTGCCATTTTTAGAACCAAGAAAAGGAGACAATTATTCTCTCTTCAAAGTTTTTCTATCTGCAAAGCTGCATTTGACATATTTTCTCTCTAAAACATCAAGGCATAAAATTATTTTTTTTATGAATAAAAGGAATAAAATTAGAATAAAATTAGCCCCTTGGGTTTTTACTTGAATTATCAAACTTGTTTACAATAAACAGTAATTTTGTTTTTTATACATAGCCTTACATTTTAATTCATTTAGTGTTGCTATGTTGGGAACAAGGTGAAAAGAGTCACTTCCAATTTCTGGCCACTTTGTTCCAGGCAGCTGAATTCAACCCAGAACATTGTAGAACATTTGTTCCGATTGAGGGAGCTGGAGAGAATTGAATTGAAGAAAAGCCGAGGTTGCTATCTAAAAGTTCTCAGTCTCTCTTCCAAATCTTTGCAGAGCTCCTCCTTTTCTGCAATTAGTTGGAGATTTTTCTGCCTGACCTCCTTGTTCTTCATCAGGAGCTTTTCTTTTCCCAGCAGCAGCCTTGAAATTTCTGTTGCGTTCCTGTCAATTACGAAGAACAGAGAGAAATTAGCCTCCATCGTATTCTTTCACTTGAAACTCTTTCCTAAATTAAAAAATATATATTAAAAATAACTTCGTGTGTGTGTGTGTGTGTGTGTGTGTATAAAAATCCAATTGTGCTATTTTTGTTAATAAATCAGTGGTTTCACCTTACAGGAAACAATGTGCAACCATTTATCCGATAGATTAGAAATGCTCAGCATTTCATAACAGAGGGGGAAATTTTCATGGACTTAAGTTGTAGCTGAAATCAATACAACTATATTATTCTAGTTTTGCATTACATTCCAATTTCATTTTAAATTGTATTTTATTCCAGTTTCATTTTAAATTGTATTTTATTCCAGTTTCATTTTAAATTATTCTTATTGGATCCTAGTAGTCATAATTTGTGCTTGGAACTCAGCACCTTGATATGCACCATGGGTTAATCAATAAAATAAACTTACAAACTAACATTCCAAAATATTATTCCATTCTGTAACATTCCTTTCCCAAACTTTCAATAACTCTCCATTTAATAACATTCCATGATCAAATGGATTCATTCTGTTCCATTCTATTCCACTCCTTTCTATCACATTCCACTCTATTTCATATCATTCCATTCCAAACCATTCCATTCCATTCCAAAACATTCAATTCCATAACATTCCATTCATACCATTCTATAACATTATATTCCAAAACATTGCACTCCATTCCATATCATTCCATTAGATTCCATTCTATAATATTCGATTCCATTCTATAATATTCGATTCCATTCCAAAACATTTCATTCCATTAAATTCTCTCCAGTTCCATTCCATTCCACAACATTCTATTCCATAACATTCCATTCCATAACATTTTGTTAGATTCCATCCCATACCTTTCGGTCACATTACATTTTATTCCATTCCATACCATACCATTCTACTCCATTCCAGTTCATAACATTCCATTTCATAATGTGCCATTCCATAAATTTCCACTCCATTCCATACCACAGTATTCCATTCCATAATTTTGCATTTGATAATGTTTCATCCAGTCCCATTCCATTCCATTCAACAACACTCTATTCCTGTGATGGCAAACCTATGGCACACGTGTCCAAAGTGGCACATGGAGCCATGTTGCATGTATGCTCCATGGCACCCGTTCCTTTTCCAGGTTTCTGGCACACCTGCGCACGTGGTGATCAGCTGTCTTCACACGCACGGCAGTGCTGGAAACCAGAAGAGCTGGTCTTCCAGTTTCCGGCGTGCACGTGCATACCGGTCAGCTGATAGTCACGCACGCCAGATAGTCATGTGTGCCAGAAATTAGAAGACCAGGTGGCCGGTGCACATGTGCATGCAGGAAACCAGAAGTTCATTTCCCGGCACGTGCATGCCCCTTGGATAGCTCCTCTTCTGGGTTGAGGCCCTGACGGGCACGCGCATGCTCCCTTTTCAGTGCCGAAAAGGTACTTTCATTCCATAATATTGCATTCCATTCCAATGTAGAAAGCAAAATGCAGAAAGCAAAATGCAGAATGCAAAATGTAGAATGCAAAATGCAAAATGCAGAATGGGGGATGGAATGCGGAATATAGAATGCGGAACAGAATGTGAAATTCGGATTCAGAATGCAGAATTCAGAATTGGGAATGTGGAATTGGGAATGTAGAATTTGGAATTAAAAATATGGAATTCAGAATTAAAAATATGGAATTCAGAATTAAAAATATGGGATTCAGAATTCAAAATATGGAATTCAGAATTCAAAATTCAGAATGCAGAATTTAGAATGTGTAATGAGGAACTCAGGATTCAAAATCCAGAATGTGGAATATAGAATTTGGAATTTGTTATTCAGAACCTACAATTTGGAATGTGGAACTCAGAACTTAGAACCACAAATGCAGAATGCAAAAAGCAGAATACAAAATTAAGAATTTGGAATTAAGAATCTGGAATTTGTAACACAGAATTTGGAATGCGGAATTTGGAATTCCAAATTTGAAATTTAGAATGTGGATTTTAGAATGTGAAATTCAAAATTCATTATTTGGAAAACAGAACTAGGAATACGGAATTTGGAATGTGGATTTCAGAATATGGAACTCAGAATGCAAATTTTGGAATGCAGAATGGAATGTTGAATGTGGAATTTGGAATTCGGAACTAGGAATTTGGAATGTGGAAGAATGGAATTTGAGATTTGGGACTCATTATTTGGAATTTGCAATTCAGAATACAGAATGCAGAATGCAGAATGCAAAATTCAAAATTTGAAAATTAGAATGTGGAATTCAAAACTAGGAATTCAGAATGCAGATTGTGGAATACGAAATATAGAATTTGGAAAGCAGAATTCAGATCTATTTGAAATTGAGAACTAGGAATTTGGAATTCAGAATATTGAATGGAATTCAGAATTTGGAATGCGGAATGCGGAATATGGAATCCAGAGTCCATAATCCAAAATCCAGAATGTGGCATTGGGAATTCAGAATGTGGAATTGCGAACTCAGAAAATTGGAATGCGGAATTTGGAATACTGTATGCAGATTGCACAATGTGGAAAATGGAATGCGGAAAATGGAATGTGGAATGCAGACTGCGGAATACAGAGTGTATCATTCTTAATTCAGCATTTGAAGTTTGAAATTCCAAGTTGCAAATTCTGACTTACGAATAACGAAGAATAAATTCCACAGTCTGAATTCTATATTGTAAATTCTGAATTCTAAGTTCCGACTTCCACATTCTGTGATCCAAGATTCAAATTTAGAATGTGGAATTTGGAATGCAGGACGTGGAGTTCGGAATGCAGAATTTGGGATTCAAAATGCAGAATTCAGAATTTAGAATGTGGAATGTGAAATGTGGAAATTTGGAATTCTGAATGCAGAATTTGGAATTCCAAATTGGGAATTCCGAATGTGGAATGCAGTATGCAGTATGTGATATGTGAAATATGGAATTCAGAATTTGTTATTTGGAATGAAGAATGCGAAATGCAGAATGCAGAATCCAGAATTTGGAATGTGGAATTCAGAATGTGGAGTTCCTAACTCATTTTTTGACATTTCGAATTTTGAATGCTGAATTCAGAGTTATACACTCCTATTCTATTATACACAATTAATTACACACTATTCTATTCTGTTCTGTTCTTGTTCTTGTTCCTCTGTGACATGTTCCAACATTAACTGCCCCCCCCCCCCAACCCGGAGTGCGTTTCTCTTTAACCACAATGCAGACAAATATCAGATTTATTTGTTTCTTCAGCCACAAGTGCTGTGTATTCCCTCTGGGGCCAGTTTCAAGCATGGAGTTCCCAAACCTCTCAATTCTAGATGATGGATTTAATTCAATCTCTGTCCCTGTTATTATGAATCACATGGGGATTATTTCCCTCCAGAGAATTTCCCAACAACCTTTGAGTCCAAGAACTGGTTGAATTCTCCAGGGATCCCTCCTGAGAGGGAGAATTATGATAAAAGTTTCAGCTCTGCTCTTTGGCTGAATCCTCCAGGGGAGACTTTGGGCAGAGAAATAGGGAGTTTTGGGACAGGCAGGGTCTGTGCTCTTGAATGTCCGTCTCTCTCCTTTCCAGATGAAGCTGAGTGTTTCTCTGTGTTTCAATCAGGAAAGACACTGGATCATATTCTATCTTGTGAGAGTCCTTTGAATTCTTCTAATTCTTCTTGAGAAACAGGAAGAAGATTGATTGATTCGCCCCATGAATGATGGACCTCCTGCTTCTGCTTCTGATGCTGCTGGTGTCCCATCCAGTCTCTGGGAAGCTGAGAATGAAATGCCCGCAGAGTTTGGAGCACCAGGATGGAAAACAACCACAGAGTTTTTACAGTCCAGGAGACCATCTCATTGGTTCAGTCCTCACTGGAAATGAAATATTGCATACAAACTTGCTTTTCAACGTGCCTCCTTCTCTTCAGTTTGTTTTCCATGATCTGTAAGTCATTCAGGGTGATGAAGTTGCACTCCCTCCATTCTAACACTCTCCTTCTTTTCTGTTTTTATTTTTCATTTATTCCTATATTGGAGATTATGTCTAATTTCCTGAATGATTTTGATTTCCATGGCTTCTCTCTTTTGTTTGATTTTGTGAAAGAAACTCAAATCGAAAAATAGGCCTGAAAAAAAGCTGAAAGGGCTGCAGATTATTTTCCTCTCTTAGTTCAATCCTTAATTTATCACTTGAATAATGAATTTTATTTAAAGTAGTGGTGGAACCAGTTGTAGTTGATGTACCTCAGCCCATTTCCATATTTGTATAACTGATCATTGCTTTTGGATCAAGGTTGCCTTAAGGCTCAGTAGGTTTTTGGAAGCTTTTTTTTAATGTATTTGTTGCTGCCCATTATAATAACATTTTTTTTTTACAATAGGGATGTTTATGGTTTTACAGATGCCTTAATATTCATTTTCGCCATTCAGATGGTCAACAAGAATTCCCAGCTCCTGCACAATCTCACACTTGGCTACAACGTCCATGACAACTATTTGAGCACTTTCCGCACTTCAGATGCCTTGCTGGACATTCTCTCCACTGGAGAAGCCAATGTCCCCAACTACGGCTGTGGAAGGAAGGACAACCTTCTGGTTCTTCTTGATGTAGCTACCAGGGAGATCTCCATCCAGATGTCAACATTAGGAGGCACCTACAAAGTCCCACAGGTTTGTGTGTGTTTTTCTCTCTCTGGTAAAGTGAGGGGTGGGTGGTGGTGGGTGAGCAATAGATGCAATCATGTCTTCTCCATGGAATTCAAGAGCTACTTTTCTACATATTAGCAAAAATGACAATATTTTACCCCATTACGTTCATGTTGAGATTAATCACAAAAGGCCTGAAATGCAAGCAATACATTCCCTGGAGAAGACATTCTACCAAACATTTAAATGATCAAAAAATATCCCTGGTTGTTGGGGCCTCTATTGCCATCTTCATTTCCACATATAAATAATATCTACTCAGATTGATAGAAATAGTAACATTTTATCTATTTAAAAAGTGGAATAAAAAGGACTCTACCAATTATAGGCCAAATAGACTAGCAGATATTGTGGCTGAAATGTATACCTGGATCCTCTTAGTTAAACTTGAGAAAAAGGCATTCCTTGCAGAAGAAACAGAAGGTTTTAGGTAGTGAATAGCTATATAGATTTTATAATAAATATTGTATGTCAATAATCTAATATTGGTAACAAATTTGTCTTGAAATATCTAATCTATATCAGCGAAGTAAAACACGGTTTTGCTGGCTTTCTAGATGTTAGTGCATTTGTCATAATTAACAGAGAAATATTATATCGGAAATTGATTGCCCTCAAAATGAAGCTCCATCTGTTAGTCCTGATCCAGGCTCTTTCTCCAGGTCCTTGTTTGAGAGGGAGGTTGGGGCTCAATGGAGCAATGAGAAGAAGGATTGATACTTACCAAGGAGGAAGGGAAGGATGCATATTTGAACCCTTGTTATTCTCTCTTCATATTGACAATTTACTTCAACTAATGAAGGATCCAAAAACACATCATAAATAAATGTTATTTCTTTCTTTGACAAAAATTAATAAATTAGTGGACCAGTGAAATGCAGTGCACATAGTTTCCAGTACTTGGACTTTAGAAAGGCGTTGACAAAGTAAACCACCATCTACTTCTTGGTAAGCTAAAAATATGTGGGATAGACAGCATCACCCCCTGATGGATTCAGCCTGTGGTCCTCAGTGGAACTACATCTACATGAGGGAAACAAGCAGTGGGAGACCCCAAGGTTCCATTTTAGGCCCAGTACTCTTCAACATCTTCATCAATGGTTTGGATGAGGGATAGATGGGGAACTCATCAAATTTACAGATGACACTAAACTGACCGGAATAGCCAACAGCCCAGAAGATAGGCTCAAGATCCAGATGGATCTAGATAGACTTGAACCCTGGACCTATCTAACAAAAGGAAATTCAGTATAGAGAAAAGTAAAGTAATACAATAGCTGGAAGTTGGAAGGGACCTTGGAGGTCTTCTAGTCCTAGGCAGGAAACCCTATACCATTTCAGACAAATGGCTATCCAACATCTTCTTAAAGATTTCCACAACTTCTGGAGGCAAGATGTTCCACTGATTAATTGTTCTAACTGTCAGGAAATTTTCCTCAGTTCTAAATTGCTTCTTTCCTTGATTAGTTTCCACCCATTGCTTCTTGTTCTACCCTCAGGTGCCTTGGAAAATAGTTTGACTCCCTCTTCTTTGTGGCAACCCCTGAGTCTTACACTGAGGCTAGAAAAACCAAATGTACAGGTACAGATTAGGTGAAACCTGGCTCAATAGCAGGAACTGTGAGAGGGATCTTGGAATCTTAGTGGACAATCTCTCAAATGTGAGCCAACAATGTGTGGCAGCAGCCAAAAAAAGCCACTGCAATCCTAGGCTGCATCAACAGAAGGATAGAATCAAAATCACGTGAAGTATTGGTACCACTTTATAATGCCTTGATAAAACCACCCTTGGAATAGGGCATTGATGGCGAAGCCTTGTGGCACCAAGTGTTTGTTTGTTTGTTTGTTTGTTTGGATTTATATGCCGCCCTTCTCCAAAAGGACTCAGGGCGGCGTACAACATTAAAAAACACACATCCCAAAAGTTTAAAAAAAATTAAATCCATATCCAAAAAACAAACCGAATTTAAAAGACAATACATTTAAAATAAGTTAAAATTAACACGCCAGGCCGGCTTGCTGGAAAAGCCAATTTTTTAGGGCGCGTCGGAAGGACCGGACTTCAGGGATTATCCGAAGTTCTGGGGGCAGCTCATTCCAGAGGGAAGGCGCTCCCACAGAGAAGGCTCTCCCCCTGGGGGTCACCAGCCGACACTGTCTGGCCGACGGCACCCTGAAGAGGCCAACTCTGTGGGATCGTACTGGATAGTGGGAGGCTACTGGTGGCAGTAGGTGGTCTCGCAAGTACCCTGGGCCTAAGCCATGGAGCGCTTTAAAGGTCATAATTAATATCTTGAATCGCACCCGGAAAACAACCGGCAACCAGTGCAGGCCACCTAAAAAGGGTGTAACATGGGAGCACCTAGGTACCCCCATGACAACCCGCGCGGCTGCATTCTGGACCAGCTGAAGTCTCCGGGTGCTCTTCAAGGGCAGCCCCATGTAGAGAGCATTGCAGTAGTCCAGGTGAGAAAGGACGAGGGCATGAGTGACTGTGCACAGAGCATCCCGATCCAGGAAGGGGCGCAACTGACGTACCAGGCGAACCTGGTAAAAGCCCCCCCTGCTCACGGCCATCAGGTGTTCTTCTAAACTAAACCGCATATCCAGGAGGACTCCCAGATTGCGAGCCTTCTCTGAGGGAGCTAAAATTTCTCCCCCTATCACCAAAGATGGAACAAGATGCACAAATCGGGATGACGGAAACCACAGCCACTCAGTCTTGGAGGGATTGAGCTTGAGCCTGTTCCTCCCCATTCAGATCCGCACAGCCTCCAGGCATCAGGACATCACGTCGAGGGCATCATTTGGGTGGTTTGGGGTAGAGATGAAAAGTTGGGTATCATCAGCATATTGATGTTACCGTATCCCAAAACCACCGATGATCACGCCCAGCGATTTCATGTATATATTGAACAGGAGGGGTGAGAGAACCGACCCCTGGGGCACCTCAAAAGTGACGCGCCTGGGGGTCGATCTCTGCCCTCCAATCAACACAAACTGCGACCGATCCAACAGGTAGGAGGAGAACCACCATAAAACGGTGCCCCCCACTCCCAACCACTGTTCCCTCTAAGCTGCGCGCCTGTGCGCCCGCGCATATAACAAGAAAGCACCGTGCAGAAGTTTCAAACTGCGTGCAGTGTTTTATAATGTCTTAAAACATTATTGAAAATATCCCCCCTCCCCTCTCTCTGCACCGAACTCTCTCCTCCATCTGGTGATTGGTCAAATCAAGGAAGACTCTACCCGGAGACCGATGACGTTGCAGAACGGAGAATTCTCATTGGTCCTCTGGGGCTTCATTGGTTCCTGGGAAAACGCGATTTGCTGGTTGTAGCCTGTGTTTCCCTGCACATCCGGGGCTTCTCAGGCATTGCATCTGAAGCCCCGTTCTGGGCTAGGCAGCCGTTCTGAGATCCCTTCGCTTTGCAGAGAGAGGGAAGCAGCGGGGAACTGGACTGCCTGAGCCAAAGGGGTCCACAGGATCTTGAGACTTGGTTTTTGAGCAGAGACCATTCCACTCTTTCCTTTTCCCTTTCTGTCCTTCTTCTATCCTCCTTTGCTTTTCCTTTTCCTTTCCTTTATCTTCTCCTTTCCTTCCTCTTTTGCTTTCCTTTCTCCTTTCCTTTCCTTTTTCCTTTCTTTCTTTTCCATTTCCCTTCCTTTCTCCATACCCAAGTATTATGTATGTTCACTTTCTTGAGTTACCTATGAAGTAATAAAGGTGGGATAAAAATCTAATAAATAAACTCAAGTCCCATACCTTTCATCCTGTGATTTCTACTTCTCATGAATATGGGGCAAACGTTTGAGGATGGATTGGTGCAGAGGCCAAATAAATGGTATCTTGTTTTTGATAATTACAAATTGACAGCTCTCTTTAATGATGGAAGCAGAATCCTCATCTCTTTGGATTTTTTTTTCAGAGCCTTTTGATGTTGCTAGTTTAAGTCAGCTAATGTTAGGGCTTTCTGCTAGCATTTTTTTAATGCAGGATAATTGAGGAAGTGCTAATGAATCAGTACTGAGTGACTTGCACAGCAGATTGCTGCCAAAAAACCAGAACTTTTTTCTGTTTTTTTATAATGTCATGTTTTTCCTGTAGTTTTTGGAAGTGAACTAATCGGGTTAGTCTGCTCACTACATAGTGATTTTTCTTTCTTCTGATTTCCTGAAGTAAAGCTCAAGAACACGTCTTCATATTGCTCAGATAAGACACTCACTTCTGAAAGCCGTTCTGCAATCTATCACCCTGCTTGATTCTTTTTGTTTCTTAAAGATAAATACAACTAGACAGAGATGCTACTGTTGGTGTTAATTTCACTATGTAATTAGCTAATTCACTAATTTCACTTTTTCCTTTCCTTTCTTTTTTCCTTTCCTTTCTCTTTTCCTTTCCTTTCTTCTTTCCAATTTCCTTTCCTTTTTCCTTTCCTTCTTTTCCATTTCCTTTCCTTTTTCCTTTCTTCTCTTTTCCTTTCTTTTCTTCTTTCCCAATTCCTTTCCTTTCCCTCTCCCTCCCTTCCCTTCCCTCCTTCCTGGGGGTCTGAGAGAGAGGGAGGGGACCCTTCACCTCCTTGCCCCCCCTCCCCAACATCTGCTCTGATGGCAATTATGGCTAAAAAAATTCAGGTGCTCAGGCATGAAAATGTGCCGCTCAAACACTATACTTTTTCGCACACACTGAAAAAAAATTAGAGGGAACATTGCTCCCAACCCCCCGAGTCGTCGCAGTAGGATACCATGGTTGATGGTATCGAAAGCCGCTGAGAGGTCTAATAGGACCAGGACAGAGGAGCAGCCCCTGTCCCAGGCCCACCAGAGATCATCTACCAACGTGACCAATGCCATCTCCGTGCTGTACCCGGGCCTGAAACCCGACTGAAACAGATCCAGGTAGACAGCTTCATCCAGATACTGGGGAAGCTGACGTGCTACCACACTCTCGACAATCTTTGCTACAAAGCGAAAGTTAAAGACCGGACGATAGTTGGCTAAAGAAGCTGGGTCCAGGGTAGGCTTCTTGAGGAGGGGCCTCACCACCGCCTCCTTCAAGGCGGTGGGAAAGAACCCCTCTCTCAATGAAGCATTGGTAATCGCCTGGAGCCAGCCTCGTGTCACCTCCCGGGAATCCAAAACTAACCAAGAGGGACACGGGTCCAGCACACAAGTGGCCGCACTGAGTCTCCTCATAATCCTGTTCATGCCTTCGGGGGTCACAGGGTCAAACCCATCCCAGATTGTCTCCTCAAGATTCATCCCCGTCGACTTGCCCGAATCTACCCAGTCAGAGTCCAAGCCTGTCCGGATCTCAGCGATTTTATCCTGCAGATACTGAACAAATTCTTCAGCCCTACCCTGCAAGGGGTCTTCCCCAGTTCCTTGGTTAAGTAAGGAGCGGGTCACCCTAAACAGGGTGGCTGGGCGGTTATCTGTGGACGCAAAACAGACAAAACTTCAATTAAAGACCAATCTTGGATTCTACTACTGACAAATTGTATGAGGAACTGAGGTCTCCCTGTTTCTTGTACAACTGGAGAAGCTAAAAAGATTCCTCCACAAAGAATCTGTGCCTTAGAAGCATTAAAATATGCAGCAATCCTCAAAAAATATAGTAGGCCCTTTATTGGAATAGAATACTTCAATTGGCATTTGCACATGTTAATCTAATTGCAATAAATTGTAGTGGTGAGATACAGTAATAAGATTTACATTGTTTATAGTTTTTAACTTTATTTATTATTTTCCACTTTTATAATACAATCTTGCTAATATTCTGTCTTTAATATTTTAAACAATGTCTAATTAACAACTTATTCTAATGCCTTCATGAGAACAAGATTGGATTTATTAAAATATAATAGTTTGGACTTGATTTGACCCCAAATATAACACAGCATTCTTCATTGTGCAAGGTTTTGGAATAAAGCTCATAATCTGATAAGTCCAATGAAACTCTGAAGATGAAGCTATGGATTATCAAATTTTATTTCTGCAGAAAGCAAAAGACTGGATGACCTTTTTGTCTCCCACCTTAACAGAGTAGGCAGAGAGAGAAAAACAGGCATGTGCCAAAAACTTTTCCAAACATCTTATAGCTTGCACAGAACGTCATTGCTATAGAAACATAATTTGAAATCATGCAAATTTCATTGTTTTTGTCAGCGCTCTGAAAACCATAGACTGTAGAAGGGAAAAGAAATCCATTTTTTGGAGTATAACTCATAGCTTTGTTAGGGAATGCTGAACACACATTTTAAGGTACAAGCAAGGCTACTTGGCAGATTCCACATTTTACTTTTCACAAGACGTTACTTTGCTAGGCTAAGCTTGGCAATTCGCCTAGAAGTTTTATCTATGTAGTTGGCACGTTAGATTACAATGGAGCTTCTCTCAACAGCAATTTAACAAAAGCTGAATTAAGTTACACTCTGTGTATGCTCTAATGCAGTGATGGCAAACCTTTTAGAGACCGAATGCCCAAACCGCAACGCATGGCCATCTCCCACTGCTACTGTGCTCACTCTCCTTGGTTGCCGTGGTGTGTGCAGGAAGTCAAAGTATGTGGGTCAGAGTGAGGCCCACTACCTCTCCTTACGAGACATAGCTTTGTAACAAAGCATCCTCAATGATAGGATGGGAGACCAGCAGGAGGATGGGACAAGGAGATGGTAAAAGGCAACAGGGCTGTTGGTGATTGTGCTAAGGCAGGATTTATCTCACACCCTTACCCTCTCTCATTATAATCTCCTTCCTTCCTTTCTTTTTCCTTCCTTCTTCATTCTTTCTTCCACTCTTTCCTTCTTTTTGCTTCCTTGCTCTCTTCTCCTCTTTCCGTCTTTTTCATTGTCTTTCCTGTTTCTTCTTGGATGCTCCAATGCAAAAGGGGAAGCATTCATTGCCTTGTGATCAAATGCCACTTTTGCTAGTAGTTTGTGGCCACTGAAAAGACTGAGAACAAACCAGGCTCAGTTTATTCCATGCTTGCATTTCATGGGGACAGACTATAGGACAGCAAAACTGTCAAAATGATGGCTCTGGTAGTTGACCAGAGCTCCTCTGTTTTTTATGTGCAACAGCTTTAGCATTTAAGAACAGAGCTAAGTTAGTTGCTTTGCTATTCATACATAATGATCCTTGAAAGTTCTCTTCTGTAGGGACTCTGCCATGGTCTAATTCAGACTGGAAATATAGCAAAGGAAATTATTTCCCTAATTGCTTTGTCCTTTTTTCCCCACTGGAGACAGCTGTTTGTAACCCACAAGAAGGGGATACTTTCCTAAGAGCTCAGAATTCAAGGATACTAATGTGCCCATGACCACCACCAGTGGATTCGTAACTGGCTGACCAACCGCACTCAACGTGTAGTCCTCAATGGAACTGCATCTACATGGAGGGAGGTATGCAGTGGAGTACCCCAAGGCTCTGTTTTGGGCCCAGTACTCTTCAACATCTTCATCAATGATTTGGATGAGGGAATAAATGGGGAACTCATCAAATTTGCAGATGACACCAAGCTGGCAGGAATAGCCAACACTCCAGAAGATGGGCTAAAGATACAGTAGGATCTTGACAAACTTGAACATTGGGCACTATCTAATAAAATGAAATTCAATGGTGAAAAGTGTAAGGTTCTAGATTTAGGCAACAAAAATGAAATGCACAGGTACAGTATAGATGGTACCTTGCTCAACAGTAGTAACTGTGAAAGGGATCTTGGAGTCCCAGTGGACAACCATTTAAATATGAGCCAGCAGTGTGCAGCAGCTGCCAAAAAAGACAACACAGTTCTAGGCTGCATCAACAGAGGGATAGAATCAAGATCACGTGAAGTGTTAATACCACTTTATAATGCCTTGGTAAGGCCACACTTGGAATACTGCATTCAGTTTTGGTCGCCATAATGTAAAAAAGATGTGGAGACTCTAGAAAGAGTGCAGAGAAGAGCAACAAAGATGATTAGGGGACTGGAGACTAAAACATATGAAGAACGGTTGCAGGAACTGGGTATGTCTAGTTTAATAGAAAGAAGGACTAGGGGAGACATGATAGCAGTGTTCTAATATCTCAGGGGTTGCCACAAAGAAGAGGGAGTCGAACTATTTTCCAAGGCACCTGAGGGTAGAACAAGAAGCAATGGGTGGAAACTAATCAAGGAGAGAAGCAACTTAGAACTGAGGAGAAACTTCCTGACAGTTAGAACAATTAATCAGCGGAACAGCTTGCCTCCAGAAGTTGTGAATGCCCCAACACTGGAAGTCTTTAAGAAGATGTTGGATAGCCATTTGTCTGAAACAGTATAGCGTTTCCTGCCTGGGCAGGGGGTTGGAGTAGAAGACCTCCAAGGTCCCTTCCAACTCTGCTATTGTATTGTATCTCAGGATGGGGAAGGCCATGGTGGTCCTAGTGATAGAAGAGACCGTCAAGGCCTCCCCAACCCACTAAGATACCTCCTGCTTCGCCCTCCCTTCCTGCAAGAAGGACTCACTTACTTTCCAAACCTCTGTCTCCTCTCTTGTTTCTCGGCTTCTTTGCCTTTGAAGAAGGGAGAGGAGAGTTGGCTGGGAAATGCTTTTTGTGCCGAGAATGGATGCTCCTGGGTGCTATAATATTGTGCAGATTCAGGCACCCATCTTCTTTTGCAGAGTCAGGGATCCAGAAACTGGGGGTGGGTGGGTGGGGAAAGTGGTTACCTGCAGGTCTCCTGCTCCTCCCCTCCCCCCAACTACTTTCCACTTAGCTACTTAATGAGGCTTCTTTGTCTCAAGGAGCAGCAAATGGGGCCAGACAGAGACAGGCAATCCAAGTGTGTTTGGCAGAGAAAGCATATTTCAGCCAAGGCACCCAAACTGCTGCCAATGGTGTGGGCGACAGCTGAGCATGCAAATGGGGCCAGACAGAGACAGGGAGGGTAAGAGAGTAATCTGTGTTTGCGCGTGTGTGTGTTTGTGTGTGTGTGTTTGTGTGTGTGTGTCAGAGAAAGCATGCTTCAGCCAGGGCACCCAAACTGGTGTGGCTGACACCTGAGCAGGGAGGCAGGGTGTGTGTGTACTTTCATCCCCATTCAAGCAGGGCCTCTTATTTCCTCCCCAGCACAGTTGGGGCATGAAGGCTGCTGCCACCTAAGCACCATGATTGCCCCATCCCCAGCCAGCCAGCCAGCCCCACCTGACCTGCTCCCTGCTGGCTCCTGCAAAGCCTCGCCATTCTCCTCCTCCTCCTCTTCTTCTTCTTCGTGTCCTCGTCCTCCTCCGCACAAGTGGCAGTGGGCTCCACAGGACAGGTTTTCATTTCTGCCCTGGGGCAGAAAACTCTGGTGGGCTGGAAGTGAGTGTGAATGGCCTGGCTCTCCAGTGCTTCCTGGGTCAGTTGGAGGCTTCCTTCAGCCTTCAAACAGTTGCAGGGCTTGTTTGGGGTTTTTTGCTTCCAGGTTGGTGCAGGAGGCTTTCCAGGGCCAAAATGGGGGGAAAAAAACACCCTGTGCTTTCTGCACCCCATTTTGGCCCTGGAAAGCCTCCTGCACCAACCTGGAAGCAAAAAATAAAAAATAAAACCCCTGCAACTGTTTGAAGGCTGAAGGAAGCCTCCAACTGAGCCAGGAAACACTGGGGAGGCGGGGGGGAGGTCATCCACACTCACTTCCAGCCAGCCGGAGTTTCCTCAGCAATGTGAGCGCCTTCCCTGCATACTCATGTGTCTCCCCCCCCCCCCTTGGCCCTCCACAAAGGCCCGAAAACGAGCTGGCAGGCAGGGAGAGGACGCTCTGCATGCCACAGGTTCCCCATCACGGCTCTAATCCTTTCAATTCCTTTTCCAGATCAATTATTTAACAGCTTCAGAGGCTCTGAGTGATAAAAGCAAATTCCCCTTTTTCCACCACATGTTCCCCAAAGAAGGAATCCAGTACCCAGCAATTGTCCAGCTGCTCCTCCACTTCAGATGGACCCTGATTGGCCTCTTTGCTTCAGACACAGAAAAGGGAGAGAATTTCATGAGGATTTTTACTCCTGTGCTTGTCAGGAATGGAATTTGTGTGGTTATATCACAACTGTTCTCAAAGACTGGATATACTTCATACCTCAGGAATTCCCTCTCTAAGTGGAGACAAGTCAACGTATTTGTTCACTTCATGGAATTTGAAACCTTTTGGGACAGAATTCTTCCTTTCCATTTAACACTAATGCGTCTGCCAGGACCCATTGAGGGGAAAGTCTGGATCCTCACAAATTTTGCAGAGTACAAAATAAACAAGCGCAGACTTCTCAAATACATCCATAGTATTTGGAACTTTGGTTATCTGTTCAAAGAAAGGCCAAAAGATTCTGCCTTTAAACCCTTTTTCTTTGTGGAAGTAAAGTTTCAAGATCATTATTTTCATTGTTCTCTTTCAAAGAATGTCTTTTCTATCAAAGGCCGCAGAAGATGCACCCAGAAAGCCCCACTGGAGACTCAGGGGAAATGGGACAGATTAAGGGCCCAAAGTGACTACCACCATTACAGTCTCATAAAGACTCTGGCCCAGGCCATGAATTATGCATATTCCTCCAGATCGAGGAGGGGAAGGAAGGAGGGAAAAAAGATCTTGGGATCTCCAAGGCTGCAGCCATGGCAGGTATGGGGGTCCCGATATGGATCCATTAATCTTAGATCCTTTGGAGGAGGAATCCAGAGGAGAAGGAGGGGAACCATCTCAACAGATCTGACCAATTTAATTACTCAGGGAATTAATGGTTCCAAAGAGTAGATACCATGGCATTTTAATATTTAGCACTGCTAATTGGAAAATGCTGTTTTCTTTTTAAAATAAAACCCCGTATTTGTGGCTTTGTGATTAGCCTGGTGGAATTCCACCTTTCTTCCGTCCCCATTGCAGGTGGGTCTGTGTGCAGCTGGAGAGGCAGCTAAGCCCCCCTATTCTCCTCCAATGAAAGGGAGCCTGGCGTGGATCTGGATGCTTCATTAGGAGAAGAGGACAGGTGAAACTGAGGAGATGCAAAGAGTGGAAATCAAATAGAAAGATGAGATAGGCAGCATTAACTAACAGACAGCAAAGAAGCAGCTGGAACCTTTCCAGCGATGCTCCGTGTGAGGGACGGAGGCGTTTCCAGATGACCAGGGGTCTCGGTCACAACAGCTGCTTCCGTCTTCTCCAAAGACTGACAGAAAATAGAGTCTGGCTTCAGACCTTATAGTGAGGTTTATCTGTCCCCGGCCACTAGGTGGGGCTAGAGCAACAACAGCACAACAGTTACCGTATTTTTCAGAATATAAGACGCACCTTTTCCCCTCAAAAAAGAGGCTGAAAATCTGGGTGAGTCTTATACATCTAATACAACATTTTTCCCTCCCGAAGCCCCGCCCCCTTTGCCAAAATGGCCGTGCATACCCTTATGGAGGCTTAGAGAGAGCTCCTGGGGGCTGGGCAGGGTAGTAATCAGCAAAAAATGGACCATTTTGCCCCCCCCCAACCCCCAGCAGCACTCTATAAGCCTCCATAAGGCTATGCATGCAATTTTTTGACAAAAAACGGGCTTGTTTTTTCGAAAAACGGGCCATTTTTTGCTCATTTTTGCCCCCCCCCCTCTGCAAGCCCCCCCCCCAAGTCTATTCATGACTTTTTTTAAAAAGGGGGTGCGTTTTTACAAAAATGGGCTGTTTTGGGGAGGTTTGGAGAGTGTATAAACTTTTTTTCCCCTCTTGGAAAGCTCTTTAACTGGTTGATGAGAATTACATTGATCAAGTGCTTTGCCAGCAGAAACAAAGTCTTAGGTGCTGCAGATTATCAGCGATTTCCTTCTCCAGCACATCGATAAATACACCTGGAAACATCTACCTATCTACCTACTCTCTCTCTCTCCCTACCTACCTAATGTATTTCTCTATCTGTATATCTCTCTCCATTTCTCTCTCTCTTTATCCCATTATCTACCTCCCTACCTCCCTCCCTACCTACTGTATTTCTTCCTCTTTCTCTCCCTCTACCTACCTACCTACTTTTTTAAAAAAATTGCCTCTTCAAAACCTTGGTGCATCTTATACTCCGGTGCATCTTATACTCCGAAAAATACGGTACATGTTGTGGCATGACAAACTTTATAAATTTGGAGGAGACCCTGAGACCATCTAGCCCAACCCCCTCCTCTCTGCAGGAATCCCAGTTCAAGCTTCTCTGACTGATGGCTACTCAGTCTTTGCTCTCAGATGATCCATAAAGAGGAGACTGAACTTCTCTGCTTTACTGGCTCAGCTCTAAAACAGCTCATCCTTTTATCATATATTTTTTTCTCTCATTCAGTTACAATCTCCTCTCTTGTAACTGAATTCACTTTTTCCATGTCTGACACTCTGGAATAAGAGTGAGCGGATCTTACACACGTGTGTAGCAGGAGTCAGTTATTGGAAGAGGGTTGTATCCAGTGGTGGGATTCAAATCTTTTTACTACTGGTTCTGTGGGCATGGCTTGGTCTTGTGACTGGGTGGGTGTGGCTTGGTGGTCTTGTGACTGGGTGGGTGTGGCTTGGTGGTCATATGATTGGGTGGGTATAGCCAACTTGACATCACTCATGTCAAGGGGTACCTTGCCTGGCCTCTCCTTGCAAAACTGCAAAACTTCTAAACTGTACACATTCAACCTCACTTACTGCGTTTAGAAAAAACACCCCCAGAGCCCACTTTCTGGCACACATTTAAATATCACTTCTGCACATTAGAACATTACACAGGCCTTCAGATGTTCTTCCCTAGCCTGCACATGACTGTTAGAGCCAGGAGATGTCATGGATTGAGTAGAATGTGGCAAAACTCACTTAACAACGCTCTTGCTTAACAACCAAAATGTTGGGCTGAATTGTCATAAGTCAAGGACTGTCTCTGCCTTCCTCTGCATGGCAGCTTTGTCCTAGTAAACTCCTTCCCTTTTCTGGCAATTTTCCTCTCTGTTAGAGGCACCAAAATAATCCAGAGGATATCACGTCTCCTGCTGGAGCAGGGTTTGGACTAAATGGCTTCCAAGGTCCCTTCTGACCCTACTAGAGCAGGGGTTGGACTAGAAAATGACCTCCAAGATCCCTTCCAGCCCTTTCAAACATTGTTGTGCAGTTTGAAAGAGTCTTCTGAAGCCATGGTTTGTGTCCTTCCTTCCTTTCATTTTCTCTCTTTCCCTCCCTCCATGTATCTATTGACCGATCCATCCAACTATATCTCATTCACTTCCTCCTCCCTCCCTCTCTCTTTCTTTCCCTTCCTTCCATAACTCCCTCTTTCTTTCTCTCTCTCCTTTCCTTTCTTTTCCTTTCCTTTCTTCTTCCTTTTCTTTTGTCTCTCTCTTTCTCTCTCTTTCTACCCCTTCCTTTCCTCCTTCCAAAGCTAGGAGATCCACCTGAAACAAAAATTCCTTTGGATGAAACCGTCCATTTTACACACACACACACACACACACACACACACACACACACACACACATGTACACATCCTTCCAACCAGCTCTGCGCCTCGCCTCATTGTTTGATTTTAGTGGTGGGCCGGTGGCCGAAGTCCTTTCCAAGTGCCCGGCAGCATCGCTCGCATCCCAGGAAAGCCCGGCTGATTAACTTACTGGGACGCACTTTGATTGGTGCCTCTTCTGCGCAGGCAAGCTTCTCTCTCCAGAGCAGGCAGAGAAGGGGGACTTGCAGGGATAAGATTGTGAGTTTGTGTGTGTGTGTGTGTGTATGTGTGTGTGTGTGTGTGTGTGTGTGTGTGAGAGAGAGAGAGAGAGAGAGAGAGAGAGAGAGAGAGAGAGAGAGACAGAGAGTGTAAAAGCGAGAGAGGGGGGGAAGATAAAAGAAAAAGAGAGTGAGAGTGAGGAATCAGAACCTTTTCAACCTTGTGGGCCGCCTGGGAGGAGGTGGAAACAGGGCGAGGGCCTCTCCCCGTTTCCTCTGCATCTTCCTCCCTCTTCCCCAAGTTTTTCTTTCCTCCCATCCATTCTCTCCCCCTCTCCTGAGAGCAAGGCGGCGCTGCTTTGCCTGGGAGTTTTCTGGGCTCTGGAAGGGGCAGCAGGGGGGGGGTCCCCAGAACTTCTTTGGGAGAAGCGTCATTCTGAACTCCGCGTTGGGGGGGCGTGTGCGTGGGGTGTCCACTGAGGGGCTTTTAGGTGGAGGTGCCTCTGGCCAGGGGGGAAATTGGAGTGGCTCGGGTGAGCCAGGAGGGACGATTGAAATCTGTTGGCTGAGCTGGTCAATCCCCCCCTCCCCCTGTTTGGACCTGGCCGAACCGTCCTCCCTCCCTCCGGTCACTGTGGAGCTGCTGCAGCCTCTTCCACAACGCACTGCCCAGTTATGGGCCCAGCTTGTTCTTCCCTGCAATATTCGGGTGGGGGGGTTTCCCTCTGTTTGGGTGTAGAATTTGGCTGCAGAAACGCAAAGGGGTGGGCAGCCTTGGAGGGCCTGTTCACCCTTCCCCTTTTCCTCTCAGCCCTGCAAAACCAGAAATCTCCCCCCCCTCCAAGCAGCAACTGAGACTGTGCAGGGGGGGGGGGGGCAGGAGAAGAAGATCTGACAGATCCCAATTCTGCATCAAGATGTGTTTCTGCAATGGGGAGGGGGAGGGGGAGGGGGTAGCCCCAGCTTCCAAAGGCCTTTTAGCCATAATTGCCATCAGAGCAGATGTTGGGGAGGGGGTCAAGGAGGAAAGGGGTCCCCTGACTCTCCCTCAGACCCCAAGGAAGGAAGGAAGGAAGGAAGGAAGGAAGGAAGGAAGGAAGGAAGGAAGGAAGGAAGGAAGGAAGGAAGGAAGGAAGGAAGGAAGGAAGGAAGGAAGGAAGGGGAAGGGAAGGGAAGGGAAAGGAAAGGAAATGGGAAAGAAGGAAAGGATGAAAAACAGAGGGAATGGGAAGGGAAGGAAAAAGGAAAAGAGAAAGGAAAGGAAAGAGGGAAAAGTTGAATAATGGCCGCTGCTGGAGTGCTCGGGAGCAGCCTGAGATGGGCATTCAGGAGCAGGCCAAGACGAGCAGAAGGCCACGGCAAAGACAGGCAAACAGGCTGGGCTGCATGGGCACGTGGTTGAGGCAAGGGAGCCAAAGAGCAGCTGCAGCTATGACTCTAAGGCACCAGCCAAGGCCTTCGAGGCAAGTAGTGGTGGGGCAGGGCATGGCCAGGCAGAATTTTTATTACCAGTTCACACAAACTGTGCCAGACCGGCTGAATCCCACCACTGGCTATATCTTCCCTTCTCCAGCGGAGAGATTGTTTCAATTGGAAAGGGGGCTCCAAGACTCCTCTTGATCTTCAGCTCTTCTCCTTGTTGTCTTTCCTCAAGGCTAAGAACAGCTCCTTTGATCTCTTCCTTGGCTTCATTGTCCTTCCCTGAAGTTCACGTAGATTTTGTACAAATTCTCCTCCAACTGTGATGCCTGCAAGGGGACCTGGTCCTTGAGTTGGGGTCTCCCCAAACTAGAACGTTCACTTCCTGAGATTCTTATGGCTGCATTTGCCTTCTTTCCATGAACATCTCCCAGCTGACTCAGATTCTGTCTCCAGTTAACTACAATTTTGAGATCATTTTCACAAACATACATATACAATTTGGTATCCCTCATCTTTCTTCTAGTCCATCATTCATCTTCTTATATGAGACTCTATTGTTAGTCAAGTCCTAGTAGCTAAAAATCAGATATTTTTCTACTGTGTGCTAATCATAAATATTGTTTCGGGAAACTTGATATTCCTTTATAAAATTTTATTTTATTCCAAAAGGTGAAATGCAAGTTTTGGAAAACTTTTAAAATGAAGTTTCAAATAAGGCTCCTAAGTTGAAAGACTGTACATTCTTTAAATCACATCAAATTCGGTTACTTTAAGATCGTATTAATGACAATATTAATGACAACAGAAAAATTGATGACCAATGGCAAATTGTTATCCATCACATTCAGGTTTTATGGAAATATTAAAAAGGGTTAAACATTATTTGAGTTTCATTTTGAAGACAGTTTTTATCCACTTTCATACCACCCCTCAGGCTTCCAATCACATCACAAAAATTGTTTGTGAGTCCTTTACTGAAATCCAGTTCTATCCCCAGAGTTCCCATAATCTACGTAGGAAGTGTGATGATATGTGAGAATGACTTTTGGGATGAGGGGAAGGGAGGCTGCCTAGGGAAAGATCAGAGAAGAGGGGAGAATCCTGCAGCTGCATAATGGGAGAGAAAGAAACTCAGAAAGGATCCTCACCAACTTTTCAAGCTGAGAAAAGTGTTGGTGGGAGATTTGTTCTTTCAAATTGTCAAAATTTTGTTAATGTCGCATCACAATTAATTAGAATTAGTACATCTGGAGATGTTTTCCATCAGGATGACCAGGGTGAAGATTAGCCTGACAGCTTTCTTCTTGATCAACCCATGCTTTCTGGGAATCTACCTGTTGTTTTCAAAAGGTTTATGGATCATCTTTTTTTCTATGTTCATTTTATTTGTCATCTGCTCTAGAATGTTCCCTATAATTGACCAACTGTGTCAATTATATTTTCTCTATATTTTGTCAGTATGTGATTGACATTTTTTTCTCAAACTTTTTCAAACTAATTAAGATAATGGCAGTATTTGTTTCCTATTTAACCATATTTGGAGATAAGACAATTGTAGAAGAAAGATTAAATGTGGGATAAGAAACAAAGTTTTCTGTTTTTCAAATTCCTGGATTTTCCTAATCTAGTTTCATCCGTTTCTGAAGAAGAATGAATTTTGGAATATTTCTCACTTTAAACTGTACTTGGACCAAAATGGAGAGAAAACAGCAGATCTTTATATTGTTGGCTTCTTGGTTCTCCCCAAGGAGGATCCCAGGAGACAGATTTTGGCGTATTTTATAAGACAGAGACTTTTTATCAGACAAGATGCTCTTTCACGGCTAAAGTTGCTCAATAAGGTGGGAGAAATATTGGTGTCCTTTCTCTGTTTCCCAAAGCCTGAGGTCCCACTTCAGTGGGCAAAGCCTATAGTCTCCAGGGTGGTTGGCCTCCCATGCCAGTTGGTGACATCTAATGGAAGTTCTTCAACAGACAGGACCTAAGTGGAGGGGCTTTGCCATGTTTTATGGAAATCTTTCAAGATCTTACTGGTCAGAAGTTTCTTTTTTCATCATATTAATTTCATAATAAAAATCTAATGGAATAAATGTTTCCTAAATCTTTTACAATAAATTTTATTCTCAGTTTTAATATGAATATATCATCATATGTACATCATTTTTCAATTCCATCCCTCCTGACTTTACTAGACTTTATTAGTAGAAAAGTACTTTATTGTAATGTTAAATGCCAAAAGCAAAAGGGAGGAACTAAATGAAGAATCTGCCAGTAGTTAGTTATACCTCCTGCATCTTCTTAGAAGAAGTCAAATATTTCATATTTACTTACGTGAAGACCAGAGGCTATTTGGCTAAAGTCAGTGTCTATCTCTATTTTCATAAATGTTGACTACTAACACATTTTCTTTGGCGTTCCTTGTTTTTCTGCTCAGTCCCTGCTTCAGTCCAACTGTGCAAAAAATTGTCATCCTGGATTTGTCAAGAGGGCTCGAGAAGGAGAGCCAGTTTGCTGCTATGACTGCGTTCCTTGTCCGGAGGGGACCTTCTCCACTCAGGAAGGTGGGTCAGAACATTTTCATGAAAGTGCAAATTAAAGGACAGATTGAAGCTCACCTGGATTTTTTTATTATTTTTAACCTGCACAATTTCTTATCTAAAAGGAAGTAAATCAAAAAGTCTTTGAAGGAGGGGCTCGGAGGAGATGGGAGGAGGGGGTGTCAGACTGAGCAAGCTTTACTAACAACAGAGGAAACATCTCCCCTGCTGATGGATTCAGAGTCCAGACATCACAGGGTTCATTCCAAGTTCTCTGTCTGCCTCTTACAGAGTTTATTCTTTTTATACAGTTTTCACAAGCAAAGCAAAGAGCATATAGCCTCAGCATCTTATTGGTGCATTCTCCTTGTCAATCTCTAAGAACATCCCAGCCCGGATAGAGTCTTACATATCTAGATGATGTCTGGCACTGCTAATTAGGTGAGCTCATAGGAATCTGAGGTAACCAGCTACTGATATCATGGCAGTGTGCTGCGCATGTCTGTACGTAACCTTTCCTCCATTCCTACACCCTGCTTTTTAGTCTGGATACGTGCTGCTAAGTTCACCTTTCTAGGAAGATCTGAATTCTTTGAAACTTGATGAATTGTTTTAGGTCCACCTTCTGAAAGACCTTGCAATTCAGTGTATATTGGATTCTCCCCTTGAGGATCACTGAGAAGGTGTCACTGGTCCATAATGTGGTGCTGTGGATAGTTATGGGGGGAACTCATTACACAAATATTCTGCCAGTCATGTAGATCAATCAATCAATCAATCAATCAGAGTAGAGCTGGAAAGGACCTTGGAGGTCTTCTAGTGCTACCCCCTGCTCAAGCAGGAGACCTGACACCATTTCAGACAAGTGACTGTCCAGTCTCTTCTTAAAAACATCCAATGTTGAAGCACCCACAACTTCTGGAGGCCAGCTGTTCCACTGGTTAATTGTTGTCACTGTTAGGAAATTTCTCCTGAATTCCATATAGCTTCCAGATGTTAAAAGATACTGTAGGTATCCTCTAAGTCCAGTATATTAATTGCCATGTGGCAGGACTCTAAATATTTGTATGAAAAGATTATATGATTCATTATTAATCTGTAATAATGTAGCTTCCTATGAATTACATTACACATTACACCAGAAATAATTCACACCCTAGGACAGTGATGGCGAACCTTTTTTTAACGGCATGCCAGAATTGCACGCATGTGCGCTATTGCATGGACCCGCGTGCCCACTCAATTTCCCACCCCTGCGCATCTGCAGGTGACCCCCTTGCATGCGCATGCAACCACTCCCCAGGCTCTGGAGGCACCCACAGCTTCTGAAGGCCAGCTGTTCCACTGGTTATTTGTTCTCACTGTTAGGAAATTTCTCCTGAATTCCAGCTTACTTCCAGATGTTACAAGATACTGTAGATTTCCTCTGAGTCCAGTATATTAACTGCCATGTGGCAGGACACAACATGTTTGGCTAAAAATATTATATGATTCATTATTAACCTCTAATAATGTAGCTTCCTATGAGTTACATTACACGTTACACCAGAAATAATTAACACCCTACGACTTTCCTAAACTTCTTATACCTAGCTACTTTTTTAAAAAGATTACATCCTTCTTATGCTAGTTTTAACAAAAAATAAAGGGACAGAATTTTAAAGAAAATTAATTTTTGGTTTCTCAGATGCAGAAAAATGCACCAATTGTCCAGATGATAAATATCCAAATGAGGACAGAGTCCAATGTATCCCCAAAGTTGTAACCTTCCTGTCTTATGAAGAACATCTGGGCATCATCCTGGTCTCTTTTGCCCTACTCTTGTTCCTAAGTACAGGACTTATTTTAATTATCTTCATTAAATATGGAGAGACTCCCATTGTCAAAGCCAACAACCGGGATCTCTCCTACATCCTCCTGGTCTCCCTCCTGCTTTGCTTCTTGTCTCCTTCTCTCTTCATTGGTCAACCAAGGAAAACCACCTGCCTTCTCCGACAAACGGTTTTCAGCATCATCTTCTCAGTTGCCATTTCTTCTCTCTTGGCCAAAACCATCACGGTGGTGCTGGCTTTCCTGGCCACAAAACCAGGAAACCGGGTGAAGAGATGGTTGGGGAAGAGCTTGGCCAACTCCATCATCCTTTCTTCTTCTGCTGTCCAAATTATCATCTGCTCCATCTGGCTGGGAGTTTCTCCCCCCTTCCCTGACTCTGACCTCCACTCCCAGCCTGGAGAGATCATCCTGCAATGCAACGAAGGGGCTGTTGTCATGTTCTACGTCACCCTCAGCTACATGGGCTTCCTGGCTGCCATCTGCTTCACGGTGGCTTTCCTGGCCAGGAATCTGCCTGGGGCCTTCAACGAAGCCAAGCTGATCACCTTCAGCATGCTGGTCTTCTGCAGCGTCTGGGTGACTTTTGTGCCCACCTACCTGAGCACCAAAGGGAAATACATGGTGGCTGTTCAGGTCTTCTCCATCCTGGCCTCCAGTGCTGGTCTGCTGGGCTGCATCTTCATCCCCAAGTGCTACATTATCCTTCTGAGGCCAGACCTGAACACAAAGGAGCATCTCACAGCCAGAACAAATGTGTAAATGTGAGACTGAGAAATTTCAACTTTTAACATGTTCCACAGTCTAAACCAGTAATTCTCAATCTTTTTTTTGTCCATGCCCTACCTAAGCATCTTTAAAATCCTGGTGCCCCCCCCCCCTCCTGTGACATATAATTCTTACTTTACTCAAAGAGTGAACTCTACTCACGCGGAGGAAGCCTAAAAGGCCATTAAATTAGTTTAAACAAGGTTCAAATTGCCCCCATTAAAAATCAAATTGCCCCCCTGTGAAGCATGGGCCCCACGTTGGGAACCACTGGTCTCAACATAGACAATGGTCCAAGCTGTTCTGCATGCAGGAGTGGGCCAACTCTTTTTCTTCAAATAAAGAAAGGGTGCGTGGAAGATTGTGAGGAGACAATTTTTTTGGAGAAATGGGGGCATGTTGGCAAGATAGAAATATTGAAGGAATGTAAGGAGCAACGTTGATGCCCTCATTTCTCAGGACATTTTGCCCAAACTGCTTTTATTTACACAATAACTCTTTCTTGAGGGTAGCAACAATACAAGGGTGGGAAGGTAACTTGAACTCTCACTAATTATAAATATTCATGCTTACATCTATTAAATAAACTATGCACCTGTATGATTGTCATTTTCTCCTCCTTTCCAGGAATGTATAATTTGTATGCATGCTATTGTCTGTAAGATTTCCTCTCACTATTTTATGGAGGGAAATTCCTCCATTGGAGACTGAATAAATAAATCCACTGAGCTTGGATTATTGGGTTTTTGGGTCCTGCGTTTGATTCCACAGAAACTGTTGTCAGCAGTGGGATTCACAGTCTTAGATCTGCCACCAGGGACAGCAGATGGGAAACCCCTATAGGGGGACTGTGGTGAGATTGATCCCATATGACCCTTCCTGATGCCCCTTAAAGGCCCCATTGAGGAGCTTCTGGGAGGCCACAGTCTGTGTCTCAGAGTCCATTGTGGCTGGGGAGGATTGAAGAGGGTTTGTGGTCCCTTCCATCCCAATTCGCAGCCACTCTGGCCCTGCTGCAATCTCAGCTGAGCAACGGCCGGAGGTGTCCAGGAACCGAGGGGGAATTTCGCTTTGGGGACAGGATCAGTGTGAACTTTCCATGTGGAAGAACGGAGACTCACCCAGAGACTCTGTCCAAACCCCCCTTTTCCTATTGTGTGAATGGAGGAATTGCCTGAGCTGATCCTGGGCAGGGAGGGACGTGGATGATGGGCCTGCGGCAGACTCTGCTTGGGGAAGGAGCGTTTCCCAAAGAAATAGAGAAACTGGCTGTGTTCCAGGGCTGGGAGGGGGTCCAGGGTCCTCACTGGGGCCTCCACAAGAAGTGAAAATGGAAGGGATGATTTTTTTTAAAAAACCCTCTACCTCCCTGGTGAGAAGAGAAATTCCTGGATCTGCACAAGGCCAGGACAGATTCCATGCAAACAGAAGCAGGAAAGTCCATTTTTATTTTTGTTAGACTTTTTCCCACTGTTTTATTATTTTTTCAACTAACTAAAGGAGGTGAACATGTCCAACTCGTCTTCCACTTCCTCCCCTTTTCCCCACAACAATCACCCTTTGAGGTGGGCTTGTCTGAAAGAGAGCATCTGTCCTGAGGTCAGCAAACAGGCTTTCAGGGCTAAGGCAGGACTCGAACTCAGGATCTCCTGCTTCCTAGTCTGCTTGTCAATGTTAAAGCAAGGTGGATTTTGGGCAAAGGTCCTGCTGATCACCACTGCCGCCTTGTCTTCCAGCAGGAGCCGGGAGTCCAGCAGGACCCCAAGTTTCCCCCTGGGTCCTTCTGGGGTAGAGCAGCCCCATCCAAGAGCAAAGGAGAGAAACTCCTGGACACAGAGAGCCCCTCCCTCCCCCAGTCACAGCCCCTCCCTCTTGCTAGTGTTCAGCTGGAACTCACTGCCTGTAGGGGGCAGCATAGAGTCTGGCCCTGAATTCCTAGCTTAGCCCTGGGAATTCAAATCAGAGCCTCCTGGTGATTGGCTCAAAGTCCCCAGCTGCCTTTGATGCCTAAGGCGGGACTAGAACTCAGAGTCACTTATTGATTGGGACAAAGTCACCAAGGGGCCCCATCTACTTTTCTACATAGCAAGATAGGGTGGCCACCGCCTTCCTCTCAACCTACCCCTGGCATTTCCTGGTGGTCTCCCAACCCTGCTTAAATACAGCCCCTCTTAAGCTTCTCCAAACCAGCCTGCTGCTGCATCCTAGGGGTAGTCCTCGACTTACAACAAGAATTGGGACCAAAAATGCCATCGCTAAGCTAGGCAGTCATTAAGTGAGTTGTGTTGAATTTTACAATGTTTATTGCCACCGTTGTTAAACGAATCACTGCAGTTTTTGAGTGAATCCTGCAGTCATGAAACAAACACCATTTCGCCCACTGATTTTACTTGTTCTAAACCCATGTTGATTGCCAGGCACCCAAGTGGCGACTATGTGCTGCACTCGTCGTAAGTATGAGGACCCATCATAAAGTGCTTTTTTCAATGGCTGTGGAACTTGGAACAGTTGCTAAATGAATGCATGTAAATTGACGACTATGTGTAGGATACTTAGAGAATGTATATCTTGACAAACTTGAACATTGGGCACTATCTAATAAAATGAAATTCAATGGTGAAAAGAGTAAGGTTCTACATTTAGGCAACAAACACGAAATGCACAGGTACAGTATAGGTGGTACCTTGCTCAACAGTAGTAACTGTGAAAGGGATCTTGGAGTCCTAGTGGACAACCATTTAAATATGAGCCAGCAGTGTGCAGCAGCTGCCAAAAAAGCCAACACAGTTCTAGGCTGCATCAACAGAGGGATAGAATCAAGATCACGTGAAGTGTTAATACCACTTTATAATGGCTTGGTAAGGCCGCACTTGGTATACTGCATTCAGTTTTGGTCACCACCATGTAGAAAAGATGTGGAGACTCTAGAAAGAGTGCAGAGAAGAGCAAGAAAGATGATTAGGGGACTGGAGAGTAAAACATATGAAGAACGGTTGCAGGAACTGGGCATGTCTAGTTTAATAGAAAGAAGGACTATGGGAGACATGATAGCAGTGTTCCAATATCTCAGGGATTGCCACAAAGAAGAGGGAGTCAAACTATTTTCCAAAGCACCTGGGGAGGTGCAGGAAAACCAGGTTGGACAACAAAAGAAGCTTGGACCATGCCAACATGATGACACACCAGTTAGAGCTAGAGAAAGAATCTTTGGTGAAACACACTGAAGAACTCCAGAAAGAAATGTCTGAGGTCCCTAGCCAAGTGGCCTTCCTCAAACTTGAGAAGGCTGCCTTAGAACCTCTGAGAAGCTCCTCAAAGAGGTCTGGAACCTTCTTAAGAACTCAGGAAGCACCTCTAAAGTCTGCAGCATGAACTGGCTGAGATGGACCAAAGTTCCACTTTGTGGAGAAAAGCCACTGAAGCAGAAAGTCATCATTCCTCAGAATGTGAGGGGAATTGAGAAGAAGCACCTCAACCATCTGCAGCAGCAGCAGACCTGTGTTTACCAGGATAGAATGGAAGACCTGCAGAAAACCTGCAGAAAACTCTGGAGGACAACAGAGAAGGATTCATCCTTGTCAGAATGGCCATCCAGGAATTAGAGCTGCAGAACAGGTGTTTGGAGAAAGACAGGGAAGATCACCACAGAGAGGACACCTGAGGGATTTGCAGATTGGGCAATGGGATGGGGGTTGTCGGGGGGAGGGGGTTGGACAAATATTGATATGTAAGATTCGGCGCCCTTCTGCCTCAGACCTCGCCTTACTTTGCTGCTATCTTTCCATAACCAGTAAAAGTACTTTTCATTCTGAAAAATGGAGCTAAGTGTTTTCTTTCTTGGTTGCTTGACTCTTGGCAAGGCTGACAAGATGCGACCCAATTGGTGATGCCCTTGTCTAAGTTGGGCCACCAGGCATAACTGCGGGCAAGTGCCTTCATCCGCATGATGCCTGGCTGGCCTAGAGGAAGAGCTGCCAAAACTGGCCCCCCACAGACTCTGGGGTACCACCACACGTCTCCCCCAGAGTAGGCAGCCCCCTTGAGCAGACAACTCATGTTGCTGGGTGTGGAAGGGAAGGATCTCTGTGCTGACTGACCCCTTCGGCCACCCCCTCCACACCCAGTTGAGCACTTGGGCGATGACATGGTCCTTGGCGGAGTGTGCAGAAATCTCCGATGCCAAAATAGGACCAGATGGCAGGTCTTCAATTAATAAAACAGATGATGCTAGAACCGGATCCCCCCCAACCATCATCACAACCTGAAAAAGGTCCTCACAGTTACGGCCGTCACAACCTTCTCACAGTCCCATGATCAACCTTTGGGCCTTTGGCAGCCAGCATGTATTTGCCACAGTTGCCGTCTTTCGGTCGTGTGGCCTCCATTGGCCACTTTCCCAGCCGGCTCCCAACAAACGGAGTCGATGGGAGAAGCCAGTTTCCCTTAAGGATCTCAGGGTTCCTTCCGCAACTGCAGTGGTTTCTTTACTATCTGGGGCACAAGAGGTCGGAAAATTGGCTGTGATTCACTGAAGGACAGTCCTTTGGATGGAATGGTCTGGGGTCTCCTGCTTGAGCAGCGGGTTGGACTAGATGACCTCCAAGGTCCCTTCCAGCTCTATTCTGATTGAATCTTAAGGGTAGGAGCCTCATTGTCAAAAACTGCCCTGAGGACAACAGCTCGTGCTCAACTTACAGTGATTTATTTAGTGACGGAAGTTACAACAACACTGAGAAAAATGACTCAAGACCAATTTTCACACCTACGACCGCTGCAACACCCCCTGGTCACGTGATCAAAACGTAGGCACTTGGGAACTGGCATGTATTTATGACAGTTGCCGTACCTTAGGGCCATGGGATCATTATAAGATTTGCTTAACGACACTTGATTTACTTAACGACTGCACTCATTTGCTTAGCAACTGTGGCTAAAAGGTTGTAAAATGAGACAGAACTTACTTAGCAACAGAAATTGTGGTCATAAGTGGAGGACTACCTTTATTGCTCCATAGTCCATTCTAATTTATATTCAGAGACGTTCAGGATCCCATAATTAGAACTTTCCCTTTCTTCTCCCTTCTGCTCGCTTCCTGGGAGCCTGGAGCAAAGTCCTTCTGAAGGGCTTATTTCTGGGGCTTCTGGGGCTGGAAGCAGCCTGAGATGATTGACGGGAACCCGCCAGATCAGGCTTCCAAGGGTTGCACTGCTGGGCTTCCCACATTGGAGAGAGAGAGAGAGAGAGACCCTCTTTCTTTCCTCTGATGGAGTTTGAGACACAGCCAAGTCTCCTGCTTGCAACTATTCACCTGGTGCAGCCACAAGGAGCCCAATCTCCTCAGGATGCAGTCTGACTCTCCTGTGGGGTTTCTCCACTCACATCTTCTGGACTCCAGTCTCAACCTGGCCCATGCATTGGGGGGGAAAATTGGCTGTTTGTGATGTCCTTATAACCCAAAAAACAGGATGGAGACAGGATGGTGGATCTCATAGAAAAGCCTCTTTCACAGGGCAGGAGAAGCTATGGAAAAGGTGAGCTAAGTAGGTCTCCTTGGATGAGAACATCTAAGCAAGAGGACCTGGAGGCCCCCACCTTCTCTAGCTTGGTGGGATGGCCAATGGTTCTCATGGAGATTATCAAATAACATGGTAGTTGGAGCTTGGCTCCCATAGAATCTATCTTACCACTTTTCCTATTCATTCTCTCACACATACACTTTTAATGCTATCCATAGGAATCATTTTTTTAAAAAAAGTTTTTTTAAAAGGTGTCAAATTCATTGGCAGTTGGTGAACAACAAATTCCTCTGAATAACTTTCACAGAGTTCTCTTTAGCAAGATTTATTGAGGTAAAAAGGAAGGCAGTTATAAGAATTAAAATCCTTCAACAATTTCCCATTTGGAAACATATAGATATGTTCTTTGATTCCTGCATACTATCTAAGTGGAAATAATTCAGGCATTCGTTCAAATAAATGGACATTATACCATTCTAAAATATCATGGTGTTTTTTCTCATGTTTTTACATTTGTTTTGGATGTGAGATGCTCCTTTGTGTTCAGGTCTGGCCTCAGAAGGATAATGTAGCACTTGGGGATGAAGATGCAGCCCAGCAGACCAGCACTGGAGGCCAGGATGGAGAAGACCTGAACAGCCACCATGTATTTCCCTTTGGTGCTCAGGTAGGTGGGCACAAAAGTCACCCAGACGCTACAGAAGACCAGCATGCTGAAGGTGATCAGCTTGGCTTCGTTGAAGGCCCCAGGCAGATTCCTGGCCAGGAAAGCCACCGTGAAGCAGATGGCAGCCAGGAAGCCCATGTAGCTGAGAGTGACGTAGAACATGACAACAGCCCCTTCGTTGCATTGCAGGATGATCTCTCCAGGCTGGGAGTGGAGGTCAGAGTCAGGCAAAGGGGGAGAAACTCCCAGCCAGATGGAGCAGATGATAATTTGGACTGCAGAAGAAGAAAGGATGATGGAGTTGGCCAAGCTCTTCCCCAACCATCTCTTCACCCGATTTCCTGGTTTTGTGGCCAGGAAAGCCAGCACTACCGTGATGGTTTTGGCCAAGAGAGAAGAAATGGCAACTGAGAAGATGATGCTGAAAACTGTTTGTCGGAGAAGGCAGGTGGCTTTCTTTGGTTGACCAATGAAGAGAGTAGAAGACAAGAAGCAAAGCAGGAGAGAGACCAGGAGGATGTAGGAGAGATCCCGGTTGTTGGCTTTGACAATGGGAGTTTCTCGGTATTTAGTGAAGATGATTAAAACAAGGCCTGTAGTTAGGAACAAGAGTAGGGCAAAAGAGACCAGGATGATGCCCAGATGTTCTTCATAAGACAGGAAAGTTATAACTTTGGGGATACATTGGATTCTGTCCTCATTTGGATATTTGTCATCCGGACACTTGGTGCATTTTGCTGCATCTGAGAAAAAAAAACATATTCCCTTTCTATTATCTCCTTTTACCTTTCAGGAAATACCTTATTTGGACAACAAGTGATACCAGGAGATATTGTCTAGGACACATTTATTAGTACCTCTAGTGAGAGGCGGTAAGAAGTATAAGACTTTTTTAAAAACTCAATTTTTGTTTAATCATCTATGAAAGTGAGAGAAGAATTGGACCCAAATAATTTCCTGTGTGATGTTCAGAACCAAACTTTATTATTTGATGTATGTAATGAATCATTTCCACTTCCTTTCCTCCAGTCTCACTCACCTTTCTGAGTGGAGAAGGTCCCCTCCGGACAAGGAACGCAGTCATAACAGCAAACTGGCTCTCCTTCTCGAGCCCTCTTGACAAATCCAGGATGACAACTTTCCACACATCTGGACTGAGGCAGGGACTGAGCAGAAAAACAAGGAATGCCAAAGAAAAGATGTTAGGACTCTCCGTCCATGGAAAATGGAGGGGGAAATGGATGGAGACAAGTAGCCTCTGGTCTTCACTGAGGTAAATATGAAACCTCTGACTACTTCTAAACAGATGCAGGAGGTATAACAACTGGCAGATTCTTCATTTAGTTCCTCCCTTTTCCTTTTGGAATTTAACATTGCAATAAGGTACTTTTCTACTTAATAGTCTAGAGGGATGGAATTTAAAAAAAGATTTAAGTGTGATGATATATTCATATTAAAACTGAGAATAAAGTTTACTATAAAAATTTTAGGAAACTTTTATTCCATTAGATTTTTTAAAGGTAGAATAAAACTGTAATGAAGAAAGAAACCTCTGACCAGTAAGATCTTGAAAGGTTTCCATAAAACATGGCAAAGCCCCTCCACTTAGGTCCCGTCTGTTGAAGAACTCCCATTAGATGACACCAACTGGCATGGAAGGCCAACCACCCTGGAGACTGTAGGCTTTGCCCACTTGAAATGGGACCTCAGGCATTGGGAAACAGAGAAAAGACACCAAAATTTATCCCACCTTATTGAGCAACTTTAGCCATGAAAAAGCATCTTGTCTGATAGAAAGACTCTGTTTTTGAAAAAGCGCCAGAAACTCTTTTTTGACATTCTCCTTGGGGAGAACCAAGAAGCCGCCAATGCCCAGATCTGCTGTTATCTCTCCATTTTGGTCCAAGTACAGTTTAAACTCAGAAATATTCCAAAATTCATTCTTCTCCAGAAAGGGATGAAACTAGAATGGGAGCATCCAGGAATTTGAAAAACAGAAAACTTTGTTTCTTATCCCACATTGAATCTTTCTTCTACAATTGTCTCATCTCCAAATATGGTTAAATAGGATACAAATACTGCCATAATCTTCATAAATAAATGAAAATGTTTGGCAAAAATTTATCAAACTATAGACAAAATATAATAGACACAGTTGGTCAATTATAGGGAACATTTTAGAGCAGATAACAAATAAAATAAACAGAGAAAAAAAAGATTATTCATAAACGCTTTGAAAACAACAGATTGATTCCCAGAAATCATGGGTTGATCAAGAAGAAATCTGTCAGGCTAATCTTTTCCCTTTTAATCCTGATGGAAAACACCTCCAGATCAGAGTTGGGTTCCTACCTGTTTGGACCAGTTTAGCTGAAACGGTAGTAACCTGGTGGCCTGGGTCGTTGGAAACAGCAGCAACCCAGGCTGGCCACGCCCCTGAACCGGTTCTCTCGGCCATATAGTTTTTGGCTTCTGTGCATGCGCAGAGCAACCGGCAGTAGCGGTAGCCAGAACCCACCCCTGGTTCGATCCCACTTAGGAACCTCAGTTTACTCGTGAGCCCCATTGGCCTTTCTCCCTGCCTCTCCTGGCCAATGTTGCTCACGAGTAAACTGCAGCTAGGATCTCCCGCGTGTTTCACGCCCAAAAACGACATGGAGGCATGAGCGAAAGCTGGGAGGGGGGGGTGCAACACACGGGGTGGGACCTGGCCAGCCCTGCTGTTGCAGTAGCTGCCTGGGCGAGCCACTCCCCACCTCCCCAGACCAGGCCCGGAGCTCGTGTCAGACTAAGGCCGCAGCCGCCACCCGCTCCTTTGTCCACCCAGCCAACGGCAGCCACAGCAGTGCCGGTCATGGCTGAGATCTTTCTTTGCCAGCTGGCAGCCGAAAAGTTCTCCCTCTTAAAAGCCTCCAGTGATGGAGCGTTCGGATCCAAGCGCACTTTAACCAACCAACCAACCAACCAACCAACCGGGGCTTAGTTTGGAAACAGAAGAAGAAAGAACTGGTGAGTGTCTGTGCCCAGGTGTGGGGGATGTTGGGGGGGAGGCTGGGGGGTGAGCCGGAGGGTAGGAGGTTTCTGAGCAAATGCTGGACAAGAAGGCGGTGGATGACCTCACTTTCCAGTCGCTGGTGAGTGGCTACATCCAGCCGGGGGATCAGAGGGGGCAGCTGAGCAAGCGCTGGGCAAGCAGGCAGGAGGGAGACCTCGGAGGCTCATTGTCAGCCCAGCTTTGCGCCCAGTTGGCTCCGGTTGCATAACCATCGGTTGGCTTAACGGTTGGGCACAGGGAGTTGGGGGATGCCGCTGGGCAGGAGCGGTTTGGCTCAGTTGTTCCCCAAGCGGCAAAGCTGACTGACTCAAAAAGGATGAAGGGGATCTTTGGTGGAGCCGGTCGAGGGAGCAACCTCTGGCTTATTGAGTCTTATTGAGTTGATGGGCCTTGCCTTGGGGTGAGGGGTGGGCCCAAATTGCACCCCACTGCAGGCGTCTCTCAGCCGTTGTGTGCAGGGAAAAACCTTGCAGAGTAAAGAAAACCTTCTCGTGAGTGTGACGTAATTAACAATTTCTCGAACTCTTGGGAAGTTTTTCTTTACTGTGCAAGGTTTTTCCATGCACACAATAGCTGAGAGACCCTCACAATGAGGTGCAATTTGGGGGTGGCGGGTGGGGCAGGGGATGGGCTGGGTCAGGCCACGAGATGCACATCTTACTGGAGACTGGCAGCTCCGGATCTTGTGGCTTTTGGGGGGTTTTCTTTAAAAAAATGCCCCTGCAGAGGAGCTGAAAACCTCCAAGGTTGCTTTGGGAGAGGGAAGACGGACAGCATACCCCCCTCCCCCCCTCCCTGGGTGCCTGCAGCCTTGGAGCAACTCTGGGCCCTTCCACACTAAAGAAAATCTTCTGACGAGTGAGAAGTTGTTCATTGCCTTTGCTGTGCAAGGACCAGGAGTTGCTGCAGGCTCCGAGGCTGCAGGCACTCAGGGAGGGGGGAATGCTGCCCATCTGCCTGCCCCCTCCAGAAGCAACCTGGTGTTTTTTGGGTGGGGGGATCCCTAGAGCACCCTTGGAAAGGACTTTGGCGATCGGCCTGCAGCTAAAAGCAAACAATGAGGCACAGAGATGGTTGGAAGAGGGAGGGAGGGAGGGAGGGAGTGAAGGAGAGAGAGAGAGAGAGAGAGAGAGAGAGAGAGAGAGAGAGAGAGAGAGAGAGAGAGAGAGTGAGTATGTAATGGCCGGGTTCATCCAAATGAGTTTTTGTTTCAGGTGGATCTCCTAGCTTTGAAAGGAGGAAAGGAAGGGATACAAAGAGAAAGAAAGAAAGAGGGTGAAAGGGAGAGAAAGAAAAAGAAGGGAGAAACAAGAAAGAAAAGAAAAAAGAAAGAAAAGGGAAAGAAAGAAAGAAAGAAAGAAAGAAAGAAAGAAAGAAAGAAAGAAGAAAGAAAGAAAGAAAGAAAGAAAGAAAGAAAGAAAGAAAGAAAGAAAGAAAGAGAGGGGTGAGAGGGAGGGAGGGAAAAGAAAGTGAATAAGATATAGATGGGTGGATGGATGAATATATACATACATGGAGGAAGGGAGGGAGAGAAAAAAGAAGAGTGGACGGAAGGTTCCAGTAGACTCTTTGAAACAGCACAGCAATCTAGGATTGGAAGGGATATCGGAGGTCATCTATTCCAACCCCCTGCTCCAGCAGGAGACCTTATATCCTCTGGATTATTTTGGTGCCTCTAACAGAGAGGAAAATTGCCAGAAAAGGGAAGGAGTTTACTAGGACAAGGCTGCCATGCAGAGAAAGGCAGAGACAGTCTTTGACTTATGACAATTGAGCCCAACATTTTGGTTGCTAAGCAAGAGCGTTGTTAAGTGAGTTTTGCCACATTTTACTCAATCCATGATATCTCCTGGCTCTAACAGTCATGTGCTGGCTAGGGAAGGACATCTGAAGGCCTGTGTAATGTTCTAATGTGCAGAAGTGATAGTTAAATGTGTGGCAGAAAGTGGACTCTGGGTGTGTTTTTCCAAACACAATCAGTGAAGTTGAATGTGTATAGTTTTAGAGGAGCTGTGTGTGTGTGTGTGTGTGTGTGTATGTGTGTACATACACCAGTGACGTGCAGTCAGGTGAGGCAAGTGAGGCACAGCCTCACCACTCTCATCATGGAAAAAAAAAGTGAAAGGAAAAAGCTGAGCTAGTTGCTGCCTCACCGTGGATGACTCTGCTTAACCTCACTGGTGCTCTCCCTCCCCAAGTGTAGTGACTTCCTCCCCAGGCCCCCATTCATTTCTCTCTCACACACACACAGCTGGATAAAACTATATAAAAATCTAGCCCAGCTTCACTGATTACAAGTTTGAAAAGGCAACGTGGCTCCACCTGCAATCAAACTACACTTGGGGAGGGAGAGCACAAGTGAGCACTGAGGAGACCACAGGAGGAGGCAGGAAGCCAGGCAAAGAGCCATGCTGTAGTACACACACTTCCCCCCAGCCTCTTTCTTTTGGAAGGCTCGGCTTGGCTCCCCTCCGGCTTCTCTGCCTCTCCTCTCACCCCAGCCTGCCAGCAGGAGGTGGTGGGTGGGCTTTATTGTGTTCCAGGCATTTCCCACCCAGACAGCAGGCTGTATTTGCAATGGTGGAGGTGTTTGGGAAAGGCAGCAGGGGAATGGGGGGGGGGGATGGCAGAGGAGCTGCTTTCAAGCCACTGGAAAAGATATCCAATCCAACTTTTGTGTGTGTGTGGGTTTGTTTGAGAGTGAGTGAGAGAGGGAAGGGGTAGGAGAGATAGTCCAATCCAACTTCTGTGTGTGTGTGTGTGTGTTTGAGAGAGGGGGAGGAAGGGAGAGAGGGAGGAAGGAGGGGAAGGAGGGGAAGGAGAAGAAAAAGAAAAAGAAAGAAGGAGGAAAGGAGAAAAACAAATGCTGTCGCTTTAAATTGGAACTGAGCATGCCTGGCTGTGGAATTCTGGGAGTTGAAGTCCACAAGTCTAAAAATATTTGAAACCCAGCACTGTGTCAGTGCCTCACCAGTCATAAACCTCACCGCACGTCACTGACATACACATACAGTATATATAGTAGATAATGTATCTTTTTGTGTGCCTATACACACACTAAACTATGTAATACATACGTACACATATGGCATATATACATAGGATTCAATTGTGTATTTTGGATTTTCAGCAGTAGTAAATAAATAGACAGGGAAATTGTATCTTGTTGATGCAAGGAGAGGCCAGGCAAGGTACCCCTTGTCATGAGTGATGTCAAGTTGGCTACACCCACCCAATCACATGAATCACCAAGCCATGCCCACAGAACCAGTGGTAAAAAGATTTGAATCCCACCACTGAATACAACCCTCTTCCAATAACTGACTCTGTTACACACGAGTGTAAGATCTGCTCACTATTATTCCAGACTGTCAGACGTTGAAAAATGAATTCAGTTACAAGAGAGGAAAAATTTAGCTAAATGAGGGGAAAATATGATAAAAGGATGAGCTGTTTTAGAGCTGCACTAGTAAAGCAGAGAAGTTCAATCTCCTCTTCATGGATCGTCTGAGAGCAAAGACTGAGCAGCCATCAGTCAGAGAAGCTTGAACTGGGATTCCTGCAGAGAGGAGGGGTTGGGCTAGATGGTCTCAGGGTCTCCTCCTAATTTATAAAGGTTGTCATGCCACAACATGTACCGTATTTTAGGAGTATAAGATGCACCAGAGTATAAGACGCACCAAGGTTTTGAAGAGGCAATTTTTTTTAAAAAAAGTAGGTAGGTAGAGGGAGAGAAAGAGAGAGAAATACAGTAGGTAGGTAGGGAGAGAGAGAGAGTAGTTAGGTAGGGAGGGAGGTAGATAAAGGGATAAAGAGAGAGAAATGGAGAGAGATATAGAGATAAATACATTAGGTAGGTAGAGGGATAGAGGGAGAGAGAAATAAAAAGAGATAGAGAGAGAAATACAGTAGGTAGGTAGGGAGAGAGAAAGAGTAGGTAGGTAGGTAGATGTTTCCAGGTGTATTTATCCATGTGCTGGAGAAGGAAATCGCTGACAATCTGCAGCACCTAAGACTTTCTTTCTGCTGGCACAGCACTTGATCAATGTAATTCTCATCAACCAGTTAAAGAGCTTTCCAAGAGGGGGAAAAAAGTTTTTAGACTCTGCAAACCTCCCCAAAACAGCCCGTTTTTGTGAAAACGCCCCCCCCCCTTTAAAAAAGTCATGAATAGCCTTGGGGGGGGGCTTGCAGAGTACCCTGGGGGGGGGGCAAAAATGAGCAAAAAATGGCCCGTTTTTCGCAAAAACAAGCCCGTTTTATGTTAAAAAAAATGCATGCATAGCTTTATGGAGGCTTATAGAGTGCTGCTGGGGGTCAGGGGGGGGGCAAAATGGTCCATTTTTTGCTCCTTACTTCCCTCCCCAGCCCCCAGGAGCTCTCTGAAAGCCTCCATAAGGGTATGCATGGCCATTTTGGCGAAGGGGCGGGGCTTCGGGAGGAAAAAAATGCTGTATTCGATGGATAAGACGCACCCAGATTTTCAGCCTCTTTTTTGAGGAAAAAAGGTGAGTCTTATATTCTGAAAAATACTGTAACTGTTGTGCTGTTGTTGCTCTAGCCCTACCTAGTGGCCAGGAGCAGATAAGCCTAACTCCATTTTCTGTCAGCCTTTGGAGGAGACGGAAGCAGCCGTTGTGACCGAGATCCCTGGTCATCCGGAGACGGCCTCCGTCCCTCACACGGAGCATCGTTGGAGAGGTTCCAGCTGCTTCTTTGCTGGCTGTCAGTTAATACTGCCTATCTCTTCTTTCTATTTGATTTCCACTCTTTGCATCTCCTCAGTTTCACCTGCCCTCTTCTCCCAATAAAGCATCCAGATCCACGCCAGGCTCCCTTTCATTGGAGGAGAATAGGGGGGCTTAGCTGCCTGTCCAGCTGCACACAGACCCACGTGCAATGGGGACGGAAGGAAGGTGGAATTCCACCAGGCTAATCACAAACCCAGAAATACAGCAATCCATTTTAAAAAGAATACAGCATTTTCCAATTATCAGTGCTTAATATAAAAATGCCATAGTATCTACGCTTTGGAACCATTAATTCCCTGAATAGTTAAATTGGCCAGATCTGTTGAGATGGTTCCCCTCCTTCTCCTCTGGATTCCTCCTCCAAAGGATCTAAGATTAATGGATCCATATCGGGACCCCCATACCTGCCATGGCTGCAGCCTTGGAGACCCCAAGATCTTTTCATCCTCCTTCCTTCCCCTCCTTGATCTGGAGGAATATGCAGCATTCAGGGCCTGGGCCAGCGTCTTTGTGACACTGTAAGTTTGGTAGTGATTTTGGACCCTTAATCTGTCCCTTTTCCACTGGGTCTCCAGTGGGGCTTTCTGGGTGCATCTTCTGCGGCCTTTGACAGAAAAGACATTCTTTGAAAGAGAACAATGAAAATAATGATCTTGAAACTTTTCTTCCAAAAAAAAATGGGGTTCAAAGGCAGAATCTTTTGGCCTTTCTTTTACCAGATAACCAAAGCCCCAAATACTATGGATGTATTTGAGAAGTCTGTGCTTCTTTATTTGATATGCTGCAGAACTTGTGAGGATCCAGACTTTCCCCTCAATGGGTCCTGGGAGACGCATAAATGTTAAATGGAAAGGAAGAATTCTGTCCCAAATGAAATCAAATTCCATGAAGTGAACAAAGACGTTGACTTGTCTCCACTTAGAGAGGGAATCCCTGAGGGCTGCTGTATGTCCAGTTGTTGAAAACAGGTGTGATATAACCACACAAATTCCATTCCTGACAAGCAGAGGAGTAAAAGTCCTCATGAAATTCTCTCCCTTTTCTCTGTCTGAAGCAAAGAGGCCAATCAGGGTCCATCTGAAGTGGAGGAGCAGCTGGACAATTGCTGTGTACTGGAATCCTTCTTTGAGGTCCATCTGGTGGAAAAAGGGGAATCGACTTTTATCAGTCAGAGCCTCTGAGGTTGTTCCACATTTGGTCTGGAAAAGGAATTGAAAGGATTAGAGCCGTGATGGAAAACCTGTGGCATGCAGAGCATCCTCTCCCGGCACTCCAGCCGCCCCAGCCCAGCTCCACTAGTATCCACATACAGGCGCAACTCCTGCCGGCCTGCTAGTTTTTGGGCCTTTGTGGAGGGCCAGGGCGGGGGACGCGTGAGTATGCAGTGGGGGGGGGGGCGCTCACATTGCACAGGAAACTCCGGCTGGAAGTGGGTGTGAATGCCCCCCCCCAGTGCTTCCTGGCTCAGTTGGAGGCTTCCTTCAGCCTTCAAACAGTTGCAGAGGTTGGGGGAGGGGAGGTTGCTTCCAGGTTGGTGCAGGAGGCTTTCCAGGGCCAAAATGAGTTGATGCCCCCTACCGGAGCTAATCGCCGACCCGACACCCGAGGCCGTGGTACTCCTGATCGACTGCATAGACTCGGGACCCATTTCCTCCAGAGATGTCGCACACCATTCCGACAAAGTCCCCATCATCAAGCAGGTTTTGAACTGGGTGTGGAGGAGGTGGCCCAAGGGGCCGGTGGAAACAGAATTCAACCCTTTCGTCACAAAATGAGACCAACTGTCCGCCATCCGGGGTTGTCTGTTGTGGGGGGACCAGGTGGTCATCCTGAAACAACTGTGAGTAGCTGTGCTGGAGGCCCTCCACAAGGGTCACCCGGGGATAGTAAGGATGAAGGCGTTGGCACGGAGCTATGTGTGGTGGCCCAACATGGACAGAGACATTCAAGAGTGGGTGGCCACATGCACTCCATGCCAAGAGTCCAGGCCGGCTCCCCCAGAGGCACCCGCAAAAGAATGGGAGCGACCCCAAGCACCGTGGTCCAGAGTCCACATAGACTGTGCAGGGCCAGTGCACGGGCAAACCTTCTTCATAGTAGTGGACACATTCTCGAAGTGGCTGGAGGTAGTCCTGATGACATCCACCATCACAGACACCGTCATCAGGACACTACGGAGACCGTTCGCGACCCACGGATTTCCCGACGTACTTGTGTCTGATAATGGCCCACAGTTCATGGCCAAATCATTCGAAGAGTTCCTCGCAGCACAGGGAATCCGAAATGCCCTCGTTGCCCCGTTCTACCCGGCGTCCAATGGCCAGGCAGAACGGATGGTAAGGTCTACCAAGGAGGCCCTAAGCAGAATGGGCCCGGGCGACTGGCAAACGCGGATAGACCACTACCTCCTGGTCCAACACATCACGCCGAGCACCACCACTGGTAGGAGCCCAGCGGAGCTATTCATGGGGTGCCGACTCAGGTCCCACTTAGACCGGCTGTGTGATGATTTGGCATAAAATAAAGGCAGACAGCAAGGAGCTTAAACTAAAGCTTGTCTTTATTCAGCAGCAGCCATCTTGAAACTGACTTCTGCCCTAGATGACATCATTAAAAAGGTTAACTGTTTCCTAGCCTTCTTAAAGAGCTAAGCACAACAATTGCACTTAAAATATAACATAAAACATGCACATCATTACATCTCCCTTCTTAAGTATAAAGCATCTAATATGATACAAAGTCTTTCCATATTTTTGGTTTAATAGCTCGACCATAGCGGGAGAAAGTTACCGCTGCCTGATCATCAGTAAAATTGCTGTTAGGTTGTGAGTCAGTAAAATTGTTGTCAGGTTGTGAGTTGGTCCCAGCATTGTCACATGCTGATATGCTTACATTATCCTTGGCATTCTTGGTAGGCTGTATATCCGTGTTCAGGAGTTTTGTGCCATCATGCGCTTGCACTTCACTTTCCTTGTTGTTTTCTTCTTCCAACGCAGTATCAGCAGCAGTGTCTGGACGCAGATGACACCTGTTTCTTCTCAATTGCTGTCCACACTTGGTTTCAGCTACATATGATTTTGGTGAATTGCCCTCACTGACAATTCAAGCAGGTTCCCATGTTCTCCCAGTGATTCTGTGTCTCACAGCTTGCCCGGCACACAGTGGACAAAGAAGCTTGGTAGATTTATCAAAATACAATTTTTGCTTTCTCGTGTTTATGTTCCTCTGAGCTATTACCCGCTCATGTGCGATGGAACGAGGCTGCAATTTATGCGGACGAGTAGGCACTGTAGTCCTCAGTGTTCTTCCCATTAGCAGCTGAGCTGGTGAGCATAAACCCTCAATGGGTGTTGCACGATAGTTTAGTAGGCCCAAATATACATCCTGCCCTGACGTTTGTGCTTTCTGTATAATGGATTTGGCTATGCCAACATACTTCTCTGCTAGGTCATTGGCCTGTGGGTGATAAGGGCTTGTGGGTTTGTGCTTAATTCCCCATTCACGCAGGAAGCACTGGAATTCAGCACATGAAAATTGTGGCCCATTATCAGACACCAGTTCTTCACACACTCCATGTCTTAAAAGTATTGTCTTCAAGGCCCATATGACTGTTGCCGCTTTTAGACTTCCCAGCTGCACTAGTTCAAAGTATTTGCTGTAGTAGTCTACTATTATCAGATAGTGGATGTCTCCAAAATGAAAAATGTCCATAGCCAATCTCTGCCACGCCCGTGAAGGAACATTCCACGGTGTAAGAGGTTCTTTCGCATTGTTTTTTTTAAATGTCTGGCAGGTGTCACACTTCTTTACAAGTGTTTCAATATCAGAGTCCAAATGAGGCCAGTAGACCACCTCCCGTGCTCTGCATTTACACAGAATAATGCCCAAATGTCCCTGATGAATTTGTTCCATTACTTCTGCCCGCTGCGACTTAGGTATAAGAATACGGTGACCCATTAGTATGATATCCTCATGAATGGATAGTTCATCTTTCACAGGCCAGAATTCCTGCAACTCAGGACACAGCTTCTTGCGCTTTTCTGGCCAGCCATTGCATATGACACGCATTAGTTTCTCTAGTACTTTGTCCTGTTTGGTGTCTTGTCTTATTTTCTCCAGCCATACATCTGATATTGGCATGTTCACTAGTATTGCATGTACCTGCTCTTCCAACTCAGGATCATCCCTGGCTTCATGTCCTTCTGGAAACACTCTTGACAGGCAATCTGCCATTGGAATTTCCTTCCCAGGCTTATACTTCACTGTGAGATCATACTGCTGTAATTTCATAATCATTCGCTGCAAGCGTGGAGGTGTAGAAGCTAGCGGTTTTTGTAGTATGTACTCCAACGGCTTGTGGTCGGTTTCTACAACTACTGGATGGCCATATATGTACTGGTGAAACTTCTCACATCCATTCACAATGGCCAACATCTCTTTCTCAATTTGAGCATAATTGGCTTGTGTCGTGGTCAGTGCACGTGAAGCATAAGCCACCGGATGTCCTTGTTGAGTCAGTACAGCACCTAACCCAAACTGGGATGCATCCACTTGAAGCACAGTGTCAGCATTTGCGTCAAAGTATTTCAGTATTGGCCCTGGATGTTTAGTGATCAGTTTCTTCACTTTGTCAAAAGTCCTTTCCATATTTGCATCCCAACACCAAATGGCATCCTTCTGCAGCAATGCACGTAACGGTGCTGTCTGTTGTGCGAGGTCCTTAGAGAATTTAGATAGATAGTTGAAAATGCCTAATGATGTCTCCCAGTGACGTGCAGTGAGGTTTATGACTGGTGAGGCACTGACACAGTGCTGGGTTTCAAATATTTTTAGACTTGTGGACTTCAACTCCCAGAATTCCACAGCCAGGCATGCTCAGTTCCAATTTAAAGCGACAGCATTTGTTTTTCTCCTTTGCTCCTTCTTTCTTTTTCTTTTTCTTCTCCTTCCCCTCCTTCCCCTCCTTCCTCCCTCTCTCCCTTCCTCCCCCTCTCTCAAACACACACACACACACACACACACACACATACACACAGAAGTTGGATTGGACTATCTCTCCTACCCCTTCCCTCTCTCACTCACTCTCAAACAAACCCCCACACACACAAAAGTTGGATTGAATATCTTTTCCAGTGGCTTGAAAGCAGCTCCTCTGCCATCCCCCCCCCATTCCCCTGCTGCCTTTCCCAAACACCTCCACCATTGCAAATGCAGCCTGCTGTCTGGGTGGGAAATGCCTGGAACACAATAAAGCCCACCCACCACCTCCTGCTGGCAGGCTGGGGTGAGAGGAGAGGCAGAGAAGCCGGAGGGGAGCCAAGCCGAGCCTTCCAAAAGAAAGAGGCTGGGGGGAAGTGTGTGTACTACAGCATGGCTCTTTGCCTGGCTTCCTGCCTCCTCCTGTGGTCTCCTCAGTGCTCACTTGTGCTCTCCCTCCCCAAGTGTAGTTTGATTGCAGGTGGAGCCACGTTGCCTTTTCAAACTTGTAATCAGTGAAGCTGGGCTAGATTTTTATATAGTTTTATCCAGCTGTGTGTGTGAGAGAGAGAAATGAATGGGGGCCTGGGGAGGAAGTCACTACACTTGGGGAGGGAGAGCACCAGTGAGGTTAAGCAGATCATCCATGGTGAGGCAGCAACTAGCTCAGTTTTTTCCTTTTACTTTTTTTTCCCATGATGAGAGTGGTGAGGCTATGCCTCACTTGCTTCACCTGACTGCACGTCACTGATGTCTCCAGTTCCTTTCTGGAGGCAGGGGCCTTCATGTTAAGAACTGCTGTGATCTTCTTTGGATCAGGCTTCAAGCCCTCTTTGGTTAGTAGGTGTCCAAAATATGTCACTTCTCCTACCCCAATTTGCATTTTATTTGGATTGTGTTTAAGATTTCTCTCACAACATCGATTGAGCAAAGCAGTAAGGTTTCTGTCGTGCTCTACTTGATCCTTTCCATAGACCAACAAATTGTCAACTATTACTTCAACACCCTGTAGACCAGCAATTAGTTCATGTGATTTCTTTTGAAATATCTCCTGTGCCGATGCTATGCCGAAAGGCACCCTTGTGAAGTGCCATCGACCCGCAGGGGAGTTGAAAGTAGTGAGGTAGCTGCTAGCTTCGTCAAGACACAATTCCAGTAACCAGACTGGGCATCTAATACACTGAACACTGTTGCTCCTACTAGCTTGTGTGCTATGTCCTCTATGGTGGGGAGTTTGTAGTGTTCTCTCATTATTACTTTGTTCAAATCACGTGCATCGATGCATATGCGAATTGCACCTGTGTTCTTCTTCTCCACCACAACCATAGAACTGACCCATTCTGATGGTTCCGTGACCTTCTTTATTACTCCCAACTTCTCCATCCTAGTGAGTTCCTATCTAACTTTATCCACAAGAGTTAGAGGTATTTTCCTTGGCGCATGAATAAAAGGCTGTGCACCCTCCTTTATACATATGTGGCTTATGCCTGGGAGACACCTCAGGCCCTTGAATAGATCACAGTACTCACGTTTAATGTCAACTTCCGTCAGACATCTATGCCCACCATCCACAGTCATTATGATCTTCACAAGTCCAATCTCTTTACTTGTTTTGAGACCTAGTACAGCTGGGGCTTGCGTTTCTATCACAAACAATTGTAAAGCCCTTTCTGATCCCTTGTAGACACATTGTACATGACAGCGACCCATTACTTTCAGCTTTTCACCACCATATCCCATTAAATTCGGTGGGTTCAGAGTCTCTAAAGGGGATTCATTCCTGAGGTGTTCCAAATATATGTGGCTTGGCACACAATTTACTTGTGCTCCAGTATCTATTTTGAATGTGACTGGAGTTTTGTTGGCCCCTACCTGTAATGTTACATTGGCTTCATCTGCAGACTGATGTGCTTTCTGTATCGCTGCAAGATATATCGGGGAGCAGTCCGAGTTTGACCCTGCATTGTCATCATCGTCTTCTATGGCATATACAGCCCGTGTTTGTGGCCTTCCAGTTTGCAAAGACAGTTTACACACCCTGGCAAAGTGTCCCCTTTCCCTGCATTTGTTGCATGTTTGCACCCTTGCAGGACAGACACTGTTTTTATGGTGCATATTTCCACAATATCCACAAGCTGCTTCTCTGTTACTTGTTCCAATGCCATAGGTGCCTTTTGTTCCTTTGTATGCCCTTTCTTGACCATATCTACTGCTTTGAGTTTCTATGGCATTGATCTGGTGCTGTGTTCCTTTCAGTATCTGCATGTCTTTTCTTGATATTTCATATGCTCTGGCAATCCTTACGGCTTTCTCAAGATTTAAATCTTCCTCCTGCAGCAGTTTTTCCTGAACTTCCTTAGACTTTCTGCCCATCAGAATATGGTCTTTAATCATATCTCCAGCATCATAAAAAGCACAGTCTTTGGCAAGCAAGCGCAGCTGGGTCACCCAATCATCCACAGATTCACCTCCACACTGGTTTCTCTCATAAAACAGTTTTCTCTGCACTGTGGAGTTTTTTCTCGGGTTACAGTATGCTTCAAACTTTGCAAACAGTATCTCTATTTTCTTTTTGTCCTCTGCAGTGATCTCCCCACTTGCTTGCCAGGCTCTGCATGCATCACGTCCTTTCTGTCCCACACATATTAGAAAGTGTGCTGCTTTCTGCTGATTCGTCCATTTGTCTGCATCAGGTCCTGCAAACAAAAGCTCTATCAGTTCCTTCCACCTTAACCAGTTTTGAGATATGTTCCCTGATTCCAAATCCAGGGAAGGAGTGTTCTTTGTGCTGCTGTTTGCTGCCATGACTCTTCTCACCCCACTCCTGGTACCATGTGATGATTTGGCATAAAATAAAGGCAGACATCAAGGAGCTTGAACTAGAGCTTGTCTTTATTCAGCGGCAGCCATCTTGAAACTGACTTCTGCCCTAGATGACATCATTAAAAAGGTTAACTGTTTCCTAGCTTTCTTAAAGAGTTAAGCACAACAATTGCACTTAAAATATAACATAAAACATGCACATCATTACAGGCTACACCCCAACTACTCCTCCGACACACCTCCCGACTCCACGGGAAAGATCCAGACATTTACCATAGGCGACCCGGTCTACACCCACAATTACACAGGGGGGACCCTGTGGATACCCGCAACCATCATCGGAGTTTTGGGCCCGTGATCCTACTCCGTCAGGCTCGAGGACGGATGACATTGGAGGAGGCACACCGAACAACTCCAGGGACGAGTGGAGAACTCCCCACTCCGGCAAATGCCGCCAACACCATCACAGGCCGAGCCGCACCACCCACAGACCACTACAGAAGGACCCATGGACTTATCTGACTCCGACGAGGCACGGGCGAGTCCTCCACCGACGGTGCCAGCCGAGGCCTCCAAAAGCTTCCAGGAGTTTCTATCTGATGAGTCCAGAGAAGCAACAGGTCTGACCGCCCCGCGCGAGGAAACCCAACCATCTGAACTGCGTAGGTCCAGCAGGTCGACCCAGAGACCCGCCTACCTGCGTGACTACGTCACTCGTTAGGATGTTCCATCCTAGAGGGGAGGGGTGTTAGATACTTCCCCCTCTAGTCGTTGCTAAGGACAGTAGTAGTTTCCACTCAGGTCCTCTTTTCCATCGGGAACAGAGAGACACCTGATTGGCTGAAGAGCTGGACAGCTCCCCTTTAAAAAGGGAGCTGGCAGACCACTCATTCAGTGTATGCCTGTACTTGACCAAATAAAGAGCTGTTGTTATATCTAGCCTTTTGTACCTTCATTACCCGATCTAACAAGGAGAATGGCAAGGCTTTGCAGGAGCCGGCAGGGAGCAGGTCAGGTGGAGCTGGCTGGCTGGCTGGGGAGGGGGCAATCATGGTGCTTAGGTGGCAGCAGCCTGCATGCCCCAACTGTGCTGGGGAGGAAATAAGAGGCCCTGCTTGAATGGGGATGAAAGTACACACACACACCCTGCCTCCCTGCTCAGGTGTCGGCCACAACAGTTTGGGTGCCCTGGCTGAAGCACGCTTTCCCTGACACACACACACAGACACACACACACACACACACAAACCCACAGACACTTAGATTACTCTCTTACCCTCCCTGTCTCTGTCTGGCCCCATTTGCATGCTCGGCTGTCGCCCACACCATTGGCAGCAGTTTGGGTACCTTGGCTGAAGTATGCTTTCTCTGCCAAACACACTTGGATTGCCTGTCTCTGTCTGGCCCCATTTGCTGCTCCTTGAGACAAAGAAGCCTCATTAAGTAGCTAAGTGGAAAGTAGTTGGGGGGAGGGGAGGAACAGGAGACCTGCAGGTAACCACTTTCCTCACACACACACACACACACACACACACACACACGAGAATGAAAGTTTCTGGATCCCTGACTCTGCAAAAGAAGATGGGTGCCTGAATCTGCACAATATTATAGCACCCAGGAGCGTCCATTCTCAGCACAAAAAGCATTTCCCAGCCAACTCTCCTCTCCCTTCTTCAAAGGCAAAGAAGCCGAGAAACAAGAGAGGAGACAGAGGTTTGGAAAGTAAGTGAGTCCTTGTTGCAGGAAGGGAGGGAGAAGCAGGAGGTAACTTAGTGGGTTGGGGAGGCCTTGAGGGTCTCTTCTATCACTAGGACCCCCATGGCCTTCCCCACCCTGAGATACAATACAATAGCAGAGTTGGAAGGTACCTTGGAGGTCTTCTAGTCCAACCCCCTGCCCAGTCAGGAAACCCTATACCGTTTCAGACAAATGGCTATCCAACATCTTCTTAAAGACTTCCAGTGTTGGGGGATTCACAACTTCTGGAGGCAAGCTGTTCCACTGATTAATTGTTCTAACTGTCAGGAAGTTTCTCCTCAGTTCTAAGTTGCTTCTCTCCTTGATAGGTTTCCACACATTGCTTCTTGTTCTACCCTCAGGTGCCTTGGAAAATAGTTTGACTCCCTCTTCTTTGTGGCAACCCCTGAGATATTGGAACAATGCTATCATGTCTCCCTTAGTCCTTCTTTCTATTAAACTAGGCATACCCAGTTCCTGCAACCATTCTTCATATGTTTTAGTCTCCAGTCCCCTAATCATCTTTGTTGCTCTTCTCTGCACTCTTTCTAGAGTCTCCACATCTTTTTTACATCGTGGTGACCAAAACTGAATGCAGTATTCCAAGTGTGGCCTTACCAAGGCATTATAAAGTGGTATTAACACTTCACGTGATCTTGATTCTATCCCTCTGTTGATGCAGCCTAGAACTGTGTTGGCTTTTTTGGAAGCTGCTGCACACTGCTGGCTCATATTTAAATGGTTGTCCACTAGGACTCCAAGATCCCTTTCACAGTTACTACTGTTGAGCAAGGTACCACCTATATTGTACCTGTGCATTTCGTTTTTATTGTCTAAATGTAGAAACTTACTCTTTTCACCATTGAATTTCATTTTATTAGATAGTGCCCAATGTTCAAGCTTGTCAAGATCCTTCTGTATCTTTAGCCTATCTTCTGGAGTGTTGGCTGTTCCTGCCAGCTTGGTGTCATCTGCAAATTTGATGAGTTCCCCATTTATTCCCTCATCCAAAACATTGATGAAGATGTTGAAGAGTACTTGTCCCAAAACAGAGCCTTGGGGTACTCCACAGCATACCTCCCTCCATGTAGATGCAGTTCCATTGAGGACTACATGTTGAGTGTGGTTGGTCAGCCAGTTACGAATCCATCTGGTGCGCGCTGGCCAGCTTTGTTCACCTTTTAAAAAGCCATTTTTCGCCCTACTCAGGCTCCAGAGGCTTTATAGGAGCCTGGGGAGGGCGAAAAGAGCCTCCTCCCCCCAAGGCCCTCCGGAGACTTCAGGAACCGTCCGGAGGCTTCCCTGACGCCTTCGGAGCGCTTAAAACGACCCTCCGAGCAAACCGGAGTTTGCTCGGAGGGTCGTTTTAAACATCCCGAAGGGTTCAGGGACAGTCCAGATATTCTATTCCAATAAACAGCCTACTATAATTTTTGAGGATTGCTGCACATTTTAATGCTTCTAAGGCCCAGATTCTTTGTGGAGGAATCTTTTTAGCTTCTTCTCCAGTTGTACAAGAAACAGGGAGACCTCAGTTCCTCATACAATTTGTCTGTAGTAGAATCCACGATTGGTCTTTAATTGAAGCTTTGTCTGTTCTAACAGCCACAATTTTCAGAGTCTGTTAGTTTCCATAGATTGAATTTTATGCTAATACCCATATTTTCTGATTTTAGACAAAGTAGAAATTGTGTAAATTCCCAAATCAGCTCTGAGGGGCAGCAGCTGGAGTCCTTTTGTCCACCCCAAGATATTCCTCGGAGGCTGTGATTGGGTTGGTTCTGCTGGTGGTTTCTCTCTGAAGCCCCAAACATCAGACTGATATAAGAACATGGGGGAAACCTTGGCCTCATATACTTCAATAATTGGGGCTGAGGAAGCTGGAGAGCTATGAGGTTTTCTTTTAAGCACCACTTTCACTCATGTTTTTGATCTAACTGAGCTCCTTTGATAATGAGGGAGCCAAGATTCAGTCTCAGAGAAAACAACCCCAGGTAAGGATAGGTCTTACTTGCTCTATTGGCTGACCATAACTTTTGAACTTGATTTATTAATTATCAGATAATTATTATGAGAAAAGAACCCAAGTCTTCCTCACAGGGTATATAATCCAATGTGTAAGTATGATAATATCACAGTGTAAATCAGCATGTTCCAATAGGTATTTAGCATGCTAAACATATGTACCCATAACAGAACTTATAACAAAATGAAAGGGTTGGAAAGGATCTTTGAGGTCTTCTAGTCCAACCCCCCACTCAAGAAGGAGACCCTATACCAGGGGTCCTCAAACTTTGTCCCACGGGCTGGATACAGGCCACTGAAGCAATTAATCCAGCCGACGTGGGACTATGAGGCTATCCTGCCCAAATCACCCCACCCACTTGCCAGTCCCCACCCAACAGCTGAGTGCACGCCTTACCTTCGCAAGCCCCACGGACTGAAACTGCAAAGTAAGACCAAAGTTTTTGGACGGCAGAGTACTTCTGGGGGCTGGGGAGGCCAAAATTGGGATGCACGGAGGCCCCAGGAGGGGAAATGGTGCCCTCTGCTTCAGATTCTTAGCTTGGGCTAAGTGGAACGCAAAGCCATGTCGACTGGCACGCGTGGCCTTGCCCGTTGCTCTTCCGGGTTTCTTGTGTGCATGTGAGCATGACGATCAGCTGGCCTTTACATGCGCGGCAGTGCCAGGAACTGGAAGAGGAGCTGCCTGGTGCACATGTATGTCCCAACATGCACACTGGTCAACTCCTCTTCCAGATTGCATCCCTGACAAGAGCACTTGGTGCCAAAAGGGTTCGCCATCAATGCCCTATTCCAAGGCTGGTTTTATCAAGGCATTATAAAATGGTACCAATACTTCTCGTGATTTGGATTCTATCCTTCTGTTGATGCAGCCTAGGATTGCAGTGGCTTTTTTGACTGCTGCCACACATTGTTGGCTCACATTTGAGAGATTGTCCACTAAGATTCTAAGATCCCTTTCACAGTTACTGCTATTGAGCCAGGTTTCCCCTAATCTGTACCTGTACATTTGGTTTTTCTATCCTCAGTCTAAGACTCAGGGGTTGCCCCAAAGAAGAGGGAGTCAAACTATTTTCCAAGGCACCTGAGGGTAGAACAAGAAGCAATGGGTGGAAACTAATCAAGGAGAGAAGCAACTTAGAACTGAGGAGAAATTTCCTGACAGTTAGAACAATTAATCAGTGGAACAGCTTGCCTCCAGAAGTTGTGGAAATCTTTAAGAAGATGTTGGATATCCATTTGTCTGAAACGGTATAGGGTTTCCTGCATATGCAGGGAGTTGGACTAGAAGACCTCCAAGGTACCTTCCAACTCTGCTATTGTATTACTTTACTTTTCTCTATACTGAATTTCCTTTTGTTAGCTAGGCCCAGGGTTTAAGTCCATCTAGATCCATCTGGATCTTGAGCCTATTTTCTGGGCTGTTGGCTATTCCAGTCAGTTTAGTGTCATCTGTAAATTTGATGAGTTCCCTATCTATCCCTCATCCAAACCCTTGATGAAGATGTTGAAGAGGACTGGGCCTAAAATGGAACCCCACTGCTTGTTTCCCTCATGTAGATATAGTTCCAGTGAGGACCACAGGCTGAGTCCATCTGGGGGTGATGCTGTCTATCCCACATATTTTTAGCTTACCAAGAAGTAGATGGTGGTTTACTTTGTCAAAGCCTTTCTAAAATCCAGGTACTTGAAACTATGTCCACTGCATTTCACTGGTCCACTAATTTAGTAATTTTTGGCAAACAAAGAAATAACATTTATTTATGATGTGTTTTTGGATCCTTCATTAGTTGAAGTAAATTGTCAATATGAAGAGAGAACAACAAGGGTTCAAATATGCATCCTTCCCTTCCTCCTTTGTAAGTATCAATCCTTCTTCTCATTGCTCCGTTGAGCCCCAACCTCCCTCTCAAACAAGGACCTGGAGAAAGAGCCTGGATCACGGCCAACAGATAGAGCTCCATTTTGAGGGCAATCAATTTCCTATATAATATTTCTCTGTTAATTATGACAAATGCACTAACATCTAGAAAGCCCACAAAACCGTGTTTTACTTTGCTGATATAAATTAGATATTTCAAGATAAATCTGTTACTAATATTAGATTATTGACATGCAATATTTCTTATAAAATCTATAAAGCTATTCACTACCTAAAACCTTCTGTTTCTTCTGCAAGGAATGCATTTTTCTCAAGTTTAACTAAGAGGATCCAGGCATACATTTCAGCCACAATATCTGCTAGTCTATTTGGCCTATAATTGCTAGAGTCCTTTTTATTCCACTTTTTAGATAGATAAAATGATACTATTGCCAACTTCAATCCGACTGGATGCTATTTATATATGGAAATGAAAATGTCAATAGAGGCCCCAACAACCAGGGATATTTTTTGCTCAGTTAAATAGTTGGTAGAATGTCTTCTCCAAGGGAATGTATTGCTTGCATTTCAGGCCTTTTATGATTAATCTCAACATGAACGTAATGGGGTAAAATATTGTCATTTTTGCTATGGAGAAAAGCAGCTCTTGAATTCCATGGAGAAGACATGATTGCATCTATTGCTCACCCACCACCACCCACCCCTCATTTTACCAGATGGAAAAAAACACACACAAACCTGTGGGACTTTGTAGGTGCCTCCCAATGTTGACATCTGGATGGAGATGTCCCTTGTAGCTGAATCAAAAAGAGCCAGAAGGTTCTCCTTCCATCCACAGCCGTAGTTGGGGACATTGGCTTCTCCAGTGGAGAGAATGTCCAACAAGGCATCTGAAGTGCAGAAAGTGCTCAAATAGTTGTCATGGATGTTGTAGCCAAGTGTGAGATTGTGCAGGAGCTGGGAATTCTTGTTGACCATTTGAATGTTGAAAATGAACATTAAGACATCTGGAAAACCATAAATATCCCTATTGTAAAAAAAATATTATTATAATGGGCAGCAACAAATACTTTTTAAAAATATATAAGCCTCCAAAGGCCTACTGAGCCTTAAGCCAACATTGATCCAAAAGCAATGATCAGTTATACAAATATGGGAATGGGCTGAGGTACAGCAACTACAACTGGTTCCACCACCACTTTAAATAAAATTCATTATTCAAGTGATAAATTTAGGATTGAACTGAGAGAGGAAAATAATCTGCAGCCCTTTCAGGTTTTTTTTCAGGCCTATTTTTCGATTTGTTTCTTTCACAAAATCTGACAAAAGAGAGAAGCCATGGAAATCAAAATCATTCAGAAAATTAGACAAAATCCCCAATATAGGAATAAATGAAAAATAAAAACAGAAAAGAAGGCGAGTGTTAGAATGGAGGGAGTGCAACTCTATCACCCTGAATGACTTACCGATCACGGAAAACAAACTGAAGAGAAGGAGCCACGTTGAAAAGCAACTTTGTATGCAATGTTTCCATTCCAGTGGTGACTATACCAATGAGATGGTCTCCTGGGCTGTAAAAGCTCCGTGGTCGTTTTCCATCCTGGTGCTCCAAACTCTGCAGGCATTTCATTCTCAGCTTCCCAGAGACTGGATGGGACAAAAGCAGCATCAGAAGCAGAAGCAGGAGGTCCATCATTCATGGGGTGAATCAATCAATCCCTTTTCTGTTTCTAAAGAAGAATTAGAAGAATTCAAAGGACTCTCACAAGGTGGAAAATGATCCAGTGTCTTTCCTGATTGAAACACAGAGAAACACTCAGCATCATCTGGAAAGGAGAGAGATGGACATTCAAGAGCACAGACCTTGCCTGTCCCTAAACTCCATATTTCTCTACCCAAAGTCTCCCCTGGAGGATTCAGCCAAAGAGCAGAGCTGAAACTTTTATCATAATTCTCCCTCTCAGGAGGGATCCCTGGAGAATTCAACCAGTTCTTGGACTCAAAGGTTGTTGGGAAATTCTGTAGAGAGAAATGAAAGGGAAATAACCCCCACGTGATTCATAATAACAGGGGTAGATATCGAATTAAAGCCATCATCTAGAATTGAGAGATTTGGGGTCTCCATGCTTGAAACTGAGCCCAGAGGGAATACACAGCACCTGTGGCTGAAGAAACAAATAAATCTGAGATTTGTTGGCATAGTGATAAAAGACAAAACTCCAGGGACCAGTTAATGGCAGAGCATATCACAGAACTGAAATAGTTGGCAGCTGAGTTGGAACCAAAATGTACTTTATTTTGAAAGCTAATGCTCAAGGGCACCACACAAAAGGGCTGATGCTATAGTATGGCCTGTCTCCAAGAACAAAATCAACTTTATTGAAAAACTAGTTACCAGAATATTGCAGAGTTAAAAAAAAATGAGAGAGAGAGAGAGGTAGGGAGGGAGGGAGGGAGAGAGAGAGAGAGAGGTTAGAAAAAATGAAATCAAGGCTGCCTCTCACCCCATGGAATGAACACAGGAAGGAAGGAAGGAAGGAAGGAAGGAGAGGGGGGGAGAAAAGTTAAAAGAAATGAGTGAAAAGATGTTAAAATCAAGGCATGAAGTAAGCATGCGTTAGGAGATAAATGCCGCTTTGCCGATGTTATGATATTACTTTTATAGTTTCAACTTGGGTTGTTGAGAAGAGTTGGTTCCTACTGTGCTAATAATTGTTTTAAAATTAATCAATGAAAGTCAACAGTTACTTTCCTCCAGAACTGAAAGTTCACTCACTCTTGTTCAATGAAGCGTCTTTAGAGCAGGAGACTCAGTGAATTTGCTGCTTAAATTTTAAAAACCATCCAGCTTCCTTAGCCCAATATGTTAAATTCTGTATTTCCAAGCTCCTATATCAAACTACAGTTAAAATAGTTCATGCTTAGTACAATTCCAGTCCCAGCATCTGAAGAGTATCTTAGAGATGGATAAAAGAACTTTAGCTTCTGCCCTCAGAACTAATTTAGGAAGTTGTTCATTTTTCTCTCTCACTAAAATTGGGGAATATTATTATTGATCTCAAATGAAATTAGTGGAAAATGAGAGAACCCCAAAATCTGGTCTGTCAGAACCAACAAATTTCAATTACAGCCCACTTTCCTTGAACATCTGACAAATCCTATTAGGAGCTGTGGTTTCCCTGTCTCTTGCGTCCTCGGAGAACAAGTTCAAGAGAAGGCTGCACAAAGAATCTGGGATATCCGAGCAGAGAAAGATACACCCAACCTCAGTAAGGTTGGCACATTGAAGTGGATGAGCTGCTACAAACAGACCTCCCAAATTTCCAAGTATTGAGACACAGAAATGCCTTAATATCTCAGGGTCGTATTTATTTGAGCAAGATTTGAAAAGCTAGTCATAATGGTTAATTAAAGAAATATAATCAACTGCTTATAATGAAAAGGATTTTATTTGTGGAGCCCCAGCTAAGAAGATGTCACACATCTTAATACATCTGTTATTGGAATGTCTACTGTCTAAGAAAGAGAAAGATCTTGGACTGCATTGTTAGACAAATGACCCATTGCTTAAATCCAATCAATTGATTTCCTGGGTGGTCCGAATTTCAAAATTACATATAATGCAGACCCTTATTGGAGCAAAACTCTTCCATTGAGAACTGGATATGTGGGTATGACTGTGGCAAATGTTAAGGGTAATGCATAAATATGTTTTCCAGTCTTTATTCATATTCTTTGTCACTTATTTTTTTATTACTTTCCATTTTTATATATGGACTTATTGATGCTCCGTGTTCTACATTATTCATCTTGATATGGTTTAATGGCTAATTGACAATAAATTCTTCTAATAGGTTCCTGAGAACCAGGTTGGATTTATTAAAATCTAACGTTTTGGATTTGATCTAACCCCCAATATAACACGGCATTCTTCATTGCTTTTTTAGATCAGTGATAGAATTGCTTCAGAGACCCTGAGAGATAAAAATCAGTTCCCCCTTTTCTGCAAGATGTTCCCCAAAGAAGGATTCCAGTACCCAGCCATTGTCCAGCTGCTCCTCCATTTCAGATGGACCCTGATTGGCCTCTTTGCTTCAGACACCCAGAAGGGAGAGAATTTCATGAGGATTTTCACCGCTATGCTGGTCAGGAATGGAATTTGTATTGTTGTATCACAAGGATTCTCCACAGATGGAAATACAGCTCCCCTCTCTAAGTGGAGACAAGTCAATGTCTTTGTTCACTTCCTGGAACATGTTCCTCTTGCAAACAGAGTTCTTCCTTTCCATTCAGCACTTGCACACTTGCCAGGACCCACTGAAGGGAAAGTTTGGATCTTGTCAATCTTGGGTGAAGCGACAATGAGAAGGCACAGGCTTTTCAAATATGTCCACAGTATTTGGAACTTTGCTTTTCAGGAAAAAAGTCCTAAGGATGATCCCTTTGAACACAGTTTCTTTGCAGGATCTCAATATCAAGATGAGTATTTTCACTGTTCTGTTTCAAAGTCCATCTTCTCGGTCAAAGACCGGGGAAGATGCACCCAGAAAGCCCCACTGGAGACCCAGTGGAAATGGAACAGGATCCGGGTCCTAAATAACCCCAATGTGTACAGTATCACCAAGACTCTGGCCCAGGCCTTGAATGCAGCCTATTCCTCCATTCTGAGCAGGAGAAACAAAGGGGTCGAAGAGAGTTTGGGGCCTCCAAGGCTGCAGCCGTGGCAGGTAAGGGGTCCCGACAAGGATCCATCAGATTTCCTTACTTTTTAGGAAGCATCCAAAGGAGACGGAGGGGAACCATCAGAGCTCTTTGGGGTACAAAAGGCCAAGAGTTTGGGGCAATTTAATTATTCATGGAAAGGGGTGTTAAACACTGCTAATTTTTAAACCATGCATACATTTTTCAATAAAATACTGTAGGCAGGGGTTTGAAATTAGCACCATAGAATTTTATATTTATACCTTTGAAGGAAACTCTGAGACCATCTAGCTCAACCCCTCCTCTCTGCAGGAATTAAAGCTTTTCTGTCTGATGACTGCTTGGTCTTTGCATGAAGATTGTAGGAGCTGAGCAGGTGGGAGTTCAATGCATCATCTTGTTAGAAACATTATATTCCAACAACTCCATTCCCCCCTCCCCCCACCATGGATTTTGTTGACTTTGAGATCAACTGCTGTTCTTGGCTACTTGCGCCTGAGAAAGACAAACAGCGAAGGGGAGACTGAACTCCTCTTCTTCACTGAGTTTCCTCTCTTGTAACTGAGTTCATTTTTCCATGCCTGACACTCTGGGATAACAGTAAACAGATCCTAAGCTTCTGTGTGACATCTTTCCGTCATTGGAAGAGGGCTGCATCCTCCATTCGCCAATTGAGAGATTGTCCTAGAATATCTAGTTAATCGAAGAGAAGGATTAGGAGGGACATAACAGATGTACCTGAGAGGCTGCCCTAAAGAAGAGGGGTTTCATTTATTCTATAAGGCCCCTGAGGGCAGGGCAAGAAGCAATGGGTGGGAGCCTGTTAAAGAGAGATCCAACCGAGAAGGAAGGAGAAATTTCCTGACAGCGAGAACTGTTTAATGGGTGGAACAGCTTGCCTCTTGGCCTTGTGGATTCTCCATCACTAGCAGCTTTCAAAAATAGGCTGCGTAACCATTTGAGTGGGATGGTATTGAGTAAGGGGTTGGCCTAGAAGACCAAGATCCCTTCCAGCCCTCTGACTCTATGACTGCATGGAAGGATGGTCCCAGGCTCCCTCTGATTTTCAGCTGCCTTATTTCAATAGGGCCCTTTGGCAGCCAAGATGGCAGCAGCTTCCTTTCCCCTTTCTTGCCCTTCCTGAGCCAGATATTCTGCCACGTCTTCCCCAAGGGTGGTGCCTACAAGGGGACCTTAAGTTGGGGTTTCCCCAGACAAGAATATTTGCTCTGCTGTGGCTTCCAATCAATGACTATGTTGAGATCATTTCACCAAATGTTCCTATCCAGTTTGGTATCCATCATCCCTTTTCTCTTGCATCACATTTTACTTCTAAGTGAAGATCTTTTCACTTCTCTCTCTCTTAAATTCCTTTTGGTGGGTTTTCAGACAATTTTGGTCAACCATCAAGATGTTTTTTTGAATTTTATGCCTGGGTCTAAGTTATAAATAAAGAAATGATTTAAGAAAAGGTGCAAATGAAATCTTAATAAAAATGTCCTTATACAAAATAGCATAATTTGTTAAGTCCTAATTGCTAAAATTTACATATTTTTGATATGACATCAAAATATATTTAAAAGTTGATATAAATGTGGCATCGGAAAATCATATTTTATCAACTACCCGCCTGCATTAATGACAATATAGAAAAATAGATGATCAAGGACTAATTGTTATTCATAAATTCCCAGTTTTATGAGGGACATTGAAATTAATGATCTCAATTAATTTGTTATCAGCAAGTAGGTTGTTACTACTTTGCTGAAATCTTTACATCACCAGCATTTCCACAATCTATTAAGGAAGTGTAATGACATGTGCAAATATAATATAATACCAACATCTTCACCAGGCTAGAAAGTTGGAGATCCTGAGTTCAAGTCCTGCCTTAGCCATGAAAGCCAGCTGCGTGACTTTCGACTAGTCACACTGTCTCAGCCACAACCCTCCTCACAATGTTGTTGTGTGAAAAATAAGAAGAGGAGGGTGTGTTTGATATGTTTGCTGACTTGAGTTATTGCTTTGGAGACTCCGTCCAGCCACCTCATTCTCTGTCGTAAATATTTTTTTTAGATCTTGTGTAATTCTCCAGGCTTGAAAAAGGGTTGGTGGGAGATTTAAACTTTCAGACTTGCGAGATTGTCTTGATGTGGCCTTCCAATAAAGTCGAGTCACCTCATGTGGTTGTGTTTCCTACCTGCTGTACCTGGGAGAAGATTAGCCTGGCAACTTTCTTCTTGACAAATCCACGTTTTCTGGTAATCCCCCTGTTTTTCCCAAGGATTTTTCAAATAATCTCTTTGTTTGTTTCTTTGTTCAATTTATTTGTAGTCTGTTCTAAAATATCCTCTTTCATAGAGAAATCTGGTCAATGATATTTCATCAATACAAATGTAGTTTTTCAATATATGATTGACAAATTTTGCTGAACTTTTGTCAGTTTTGAAGACAGGGATAACACTTAATTCCCAACTCACAAAATTTGCAAATTAGACAACTCTAGGAGAAAGATTCACATGTGAAAAGACCATGAGTGGTAAGAAACCAAGCTTCCTGCTTTTAACCTTCATGGGTGTTTCTATTCCAGTTCCATCCATTTCTGGAGATGAGTGAATTTTGCAATCTTTCCAAGAAGAAACTGTACTTGGATCAAAATGGAGATGTAGCTGCAGATTTGAATATCATAAGCTAGGTTACTTTCCATAAGAAGGATGCCATTAAAGAGCAGCTGGGGAGTTTTCAAAGAGAGAGACTTATTATCAGCCAAGATGCTCTTTTACGGCTCAAGTTGCTCAACAAGGTGGGTGAAATATCGGTATCCTTTCTTTATTTTTGAAAGCTGTTGAACCCATTTCAAGTTGGCTAAATCTGATCATTAAGGGGAAGACCTTCAAAGAGAGTTGAATATTGGGAACAGAAAACATAGATTCTTCTTAGACCACTTGTAAGGCTTCCATACTATTGACCAAGGTGTCCTTTACATGCTGTAGCTTGAAACATTTTATATGCTGATTTAGCCATGCCAAACTTGGGATGCTGCTGACCGTTTAGGATTTCAATCAATCAGAATAGAGCTGGGATTCATTCTGAAGCAAGTAGATTTGCTTTTCTTTGGCTCTTGCCTACTATCTAAGTGGAAATAATATCTCCTTTCAAATAAAATAAACTTTAACTATTATTCCAAAATCATAATGGTGTTATGTCTCATGTTTTTACATTTATTCTGGCTGTGAGCTGCTCCTTTGTGTTCAGGTCTGGCCTCAGAAGGATAATGTAGCTGATGGAGCAGAATGACAATTTGGACTTCAGCACAAGAAAGGATGATGGAGTTGGCCAAGCTGTTCCCCAACCATCTCTTCACTCGGTTTCCTGATTTTGTGGCCAGGAAAGCCAGCACCACCGTGATGGTTTTGGCCAAGAGAGAAGAAATGGCAACTGAGAAGATGATGCTGAAAACCGTTTGTCGGAGAAGGCAGGTGGCTTTCCTTGGTTGACCAATGAAGAGAGAAGGAGACCAGAAGCAAAGCAGGAGGGAGACCAGGAGGATGTAGGCGAGGTCCCGGTTGTTGCCTTTGACAAGGGGAGTTTCTCGGTATTTAGTGAAGATGATTAAAACAAGTCCTGTAGTTAGGAACAATAGTAGGGCAAAAGAGACCAGGATGATGCCCAGATGTTCTTCATAAGAGAAGTAATTTATAACTTTGGGGATAAATTGGACTCTGTTCTCCTTTAGATATTTTTCATCTGGACATTTGGTGCATTTTTCTGTATCTGAGAAAGGCCAAAAGCAATATTTCTTTAATATTCTGTTTTTACATTTCAAGAAATACTTTCTTTCGACAACACCTGATTCCAGGAATATTTTCCATTCCACAAAAAAATACAGATAATATAATTTTCTAGTACTTTTATAGTTAAGGTATATGAAATTGGAGGGTTTCTAGTGCATTTTGAATAAATAAAAATAAGAGTTGAGCTTCAATGAATTTTTTAAGTTATACTTTCTTCAAAATGCTGTGGATAAATCCATTTCCATAAAGCCTTCCTTTCCTCTGGTGTCACCCACCTTCCTGAGGGTTCAGCAGCCCTCCCCCCATTCTTTAGAGGTCTCTGCCCACCTGAATGCTGTTCGGGGTCTGATGAGAGCATTAAAAGAAAGCCTGTTTTTCCTAGAGGAAAAACTGGGAGCCAATGAAGGAGACTATTTGTAGCTCAGGGTTGACCTGATGCCCCTTGGGCTCTCGGAGCTTCCTTGTTTTCTTGCAGACGCTTCATGACCCATCGAGGTAACACCACCAGGGCTAGAAGAATGGGAAGCTGAGAAAATGAGATGTGAGTGTATTAATTGGCGGTGGAGCGTGGTGTGTCCTCCGCGGGTGGGAGGTTGAAGGGGCGACTGCCGGGCTCCTCCCCAAAGTGCGGCTTCAAGGTCGGTGGAGGGGTGTGCATGGCTTGTTCCTGCTGGCCCCGGGTGCGAGGGAGCGGAGTAGGCGAGGGGTGGGCCCAATGGCCGGAGGTCCGGGCAGGGCGAGGGGGCCACAGAGGGCACAGCAGCAGAAGGAGCCTTTTGTGCCTGGGGAGGGACAAGGGAGCGAGGTGGGGGTGGTCAGTCTTTGTTTGGTAACGGCAGAGTATTCTGGGTGGGAGCGGGTGGGAGGTTGGTTGTGGGGGCTGTTTTTGTGGGGGCGTGCTGTGTGTGGGTGAAGGAGAGCATTTGAGGAGGGGGGCTTAAAGCCAGGGAGGAAATGAGAGGAAAAGCAAGAGCAGCGGGCAAAGCGCCCAAGAAAGGCGGCAGAGGAGCTGCAAGAGAAGTGAGAGTTCAAGGGGCCAAAGAACCGCCAATCTCCCACAGCATCTCCGGGGCTCAGCAGGGATGTGGAGAGTCTCACCTGGAGGGGCGACCCAAATGGCCATCAGTAGGGGAGCCTTCTCCTGCCTCTTTCTTCCGCCAAAGAAAAGTGGGGCTCTCAACATTTGCCCCCCCCTTCTCAGAATCCCAGCCCCTCCCTTCCCTTCGCCCCGCCCAAGAGTCCCAAAACTCTGGGCGCTCGGAAGCTTCTGGCTGCTGAGCCTCAAGGCAGGTGTTTGTGTCGCCCTTCCCACACTCTTCCTCCCCTTTAGCAGAAGGTTTCGGCCCCACCGAGGCCCCCTCTGCTGCCCCTGCCGAAGGACTCTGCAGCCCCGGAGACGCTCCAATAGCAGCGCCATTTGGACTTAAGCCAAGCAGCCGGGCGGAGCTGAAGGGCCCCTCGGGGACTCTGCAAGTGGGCCCTTAGTGATGGGAATTCAGCTCCACCGTCACAGGAGCCTCTTCCTTCCTCCTGTCCAACTTCTCAAAGTAGCTGGGATCCCACTAGACCCCTTTCTCTCCAACTGTGGCTGAGATCTCCGTCTTCCCGGGGCAGATCGAGGCTTCCGGGGATTTGGGGTTGCTTATTCAGACAAGACTGGCTAGGTGGGTTTTGCCCTGCGGTGTAAGGGCTACGTAATAAGACAATGTCACAAATAGGCTGCAGACACTGACCAGACATTGGCAGCTGACCAGAGAGGAAAACTCCATGGAAGGAAAAGAGGAGGAGGGAGAGGGAGGGAGGGAGGGAGGGAGGGGAAGACTCATTGTGTGAGTCCCTTCTGAAGAGGCCTTCTGATTGGTTTGCTCTCTGAAGTTGTGAGTGGGTCAGGCTGATTCTTCTTCAGTTATTTGTAGTTGCAAAACAATCCAAAGGGAAGAGAAGGTGAAGGGGTTTATTTCACTTCCCTTTCCTTCTCCTTTCTGTTTCCCTTTTTCCCTTTCTCTTCTTCCAATTCCCCTTCTGCTTCCTTTTCTCCTTTCTCTTCCTGTTTGCTTCCACTTTGCTCTCTGCTTCCCTTCCTATGTCTCTATCCTTTGCCTTCCCCTCCTCCCAACTTCCCCTCCCGCCTCCATTCAGCTGACACAGAGTTCATGCCTCAATTCCACAATCATTAGGATAACCTTGGTCATCTCATTGGACAGGAGACCACACAGAAATGACACCTTCACTTTCTTTATTTAACAGAGTGATGAGATCCATCAAAATTTCAGATGCTTATAAAAATGTGTATCGGAGATATAAAAAAAAAGGAGCGGCAGGATTCCCCACACGGCCTCTCAGGACCATTCCCACATTACTATGACTCCAGGGCTCCATTCAGACGATCCCTGATGCCCGGAGTCTATGAGGGTCCGGACGGAGAGGAACCAGCTCCGTGTCTCTTTGAAGGCTGGGAAGAGGCCGGGACCAGGAGATTTGCCAGGGAGGCTCCCCACAAAGGACTCCGTAACCCTTGAGACCTACTAGTCCCTCTGGGGGGGGGGGGGCAGGGCTCTGGCTAGAAGGGGGAGGGGGCTGGGGAGGGGCAAGTGGGAGCCGTCTTAGTGGGTGAGTTTAGGATCTGTGGGGCAGAGTGAAACCCTCTTTCTGTCTGTTGGGCCCTTTGGGGGAAAGAGGTTTTCTGCCACTGGGCCAAAAAGACTTTGGAATCCGATCTTTCCTCCAATTCTGGACCTTCCCAGCTGCCCTGTCTGCCTCCAACCCCCCACCTCAGAAAATAGGAAATCTCAAGGGAAATGAACTGAATGGAGTCAGTTCTAAGAAAGGAGCAGATGAAAGGATCCAGGATAGAGAAGGGAGGAGGGGAGATGGTGGATTGAGGAGGACTGTGTGGTAGACAGGAGAGAGAGGGGGGATCGTACCCCTCCCCCTCTGTTGAGAGAGGGCTGTTCAGTGTTAAGATAGATGGCCTCTTGGACCCCTCTTTCCAACCAGGGGTCTCCTCTGTCCAGAGGGTGGACTTTGCTCTCTCCCAAGACAGCAACACGGTCCTTTCCCCAGTTCCAAGGAGATTCCCCCCCCCCATTTTCCCTCTGATTCAGGTGACCCTGAGGGGGCAGATAAACCCCCAGGTGGCCTCAAGGCCTTTCAGAGAGCTCATGGCTGACCTTCACAATGCTAAGCACCAAACGGCTGCAAAGAGGACGAATCCTTCCATTCCTCACCATTCAGTCAGAATTGAAGAAGCTTCTTGGAGGAGAAGTGAAACGTTTTCAAGGAAACAAACCAAGAAATCCCAGCTGTCTTTTGAAAAGCCCCTTTGGGATGTGCACTGAAGATGCCCCAAAGAAGGATGGGGCTTTTGAGGTCTGTTCCATCTCTAAACAAGGAAAAGGGATGAAGTGGGAGAGTCTTTCCTTTAGGCTGCACCTCAGGTCTTGTGCAGGAGGTGCCCTTTGCAAAGAGCAGGTGAGCCTGTCAGTCCTTCTTAGCCTCCCATCCCTGAACAGGGGGGTCCTCTGTGCTTTCCCTGCCACATCTGGTTGCTGGCGGTTTCAGGCAGACAGAATTTAACAGAATAGCAGACTTGGAAGGGACCTTGGAGGTCTTCTAGTCCAACCCCCTGCTTAGGCAGAACCCCATGCATTCCCCACTGCTGAGTGCCACTCAACTGTCAACCTTCCCTTCTGAACTGAACTGGGAGGGGAATCCAAGGGAGGGAGGGGCCAAGGGTTGAGTAGAGGGAGAAGTGTTGTTTGACCTCTAGGTTACCTGGATACCTGGATTCTGTTGGAACTCTTTTCTGTTGATGAGTGAGGCCATGCAGGCTATAAAAGCTTGAGTGGATGAGACAGAAACACACACACACACATACACACACACACACACAGATAGAGAGAGAGAGAAAGAGAGAGAAAGAGAAAAGAGAAAGATAGGGTCAAAGACTGAGAGGTGAGCAGGACTTGGTTTCTGGTCCCTGGTATTTTTTTTCCTGCTTGGGAGTTTGACCTTGGGATGAATCCCTTAGTTTTTGGGGAAGCACCAACCATTGAATCCAGAAATTGACTCTTCTTCCTCCATCCCTTTTCTCTTTCAGAAATGGATCCAAATGAGCAGCTGCGGCCATCCAGCGACAGACCCCAGAACGTCCTTGGGGACCCCTGGAAGGCCACTTTGTTCGTCCTTGGGGTCTATGTATTAGTTGACCTCTGCGTATTTCTCCACATATGCAAGTAAGTTGCTCCTGTTAAAGGGAGTATCATCACCACAACCTGGGGAGCCCTGGGGCACTGAAAGCCCTCCAAAATATTGGTACAACTAATTGGAGAAAGTATAGAATCCCCCAGGGCTGGAAGGGACCTTGGAGGTCTTCTAGTCCAACCCCCAATCTTGAATATCTGCAGCCCCCATTAAGAATTATCTTTGTTATCATTGTTAAGAAAACAATGTACCATTCAATTATATTTGATTCTTTTCTTCTTCTTTAATCCCCAGAAAAAGGTGTCTGCAAGTGTCGCCGGAACAACAAAATGAAGATGTGGAGGCCGCCATAATCATGGTGGAACCGTACATACCGGAACCCATTTACCCCAACATCCCCATCATTGATGAGCGAAGGATGTCGGACGTTCTGCCTTGCACGACAATGTGATGGTTGGTAAGTGAACTAATTTGGTTGTCAGGTTTTCTTTATTTTTCTATTTTAAAGGTATTCTGTTGTTATTATTGTTGTTGTTATTGTTAATTCTTAATACCTTTTGTTGTTTTGCATTTCTTGCTTTTGGGGTTTTGTGTGGAGGTGGTTGGACTATGGAAACTAATAGGAAAGAAAACTAGGAGCCTTTAATTTGGTTGCTCTGTTTTTTATTGCTTTGTTTCTATTTCATTATTCTTGAAATATTCAATCTGTGTTTCTTTTGCCCCAGGACAAATTGCAGCAACCATCACATTGTTGACCAGGGCTGAACGTCTGACATCGTCTCCCATCAATGATGGTGATGTTGGGATTGATGGATTCCGGTATGGAGGTTCCACAGTGATGGAGGCCTCCTCATCTTCAGTGGTTCTGGTGACACTTGCAACACCTTCAACGCAGTGGCCAAATCATACATGGACCCGAAGGATGACAAAAGTCGTTTTCCAGAGTCTCCGAGGAAGTTCTGAGGACTCTCACTGGATGGCCGCACCTGTTCTGACAGGTGGACCTGATGGATGGACCCGTGGCTGGATGTGTAACAGAGCTCCACTTCGACTCAGAGGTGACCTCCTCACCTGGCCTAAACCCCATTGAGATCTTGTGGGTCCTCCTTAAAGAGGAGATTTATGGTGAAGGGAAACAGTTCACCTCTCTGAACAGTGTCTAGGAGGCTGTGGTGGCAGCTGCACAAACTGGATCCTCAACAAATCAAGAAACGGACTGACTCCATGAATGGAAGGGTTAGGGTTGGTTAGAATGGTGGCTATATTGGTCACTTACTTCTTTTTGTGAACTTTCAGAAACGTTTATTTGTACATTTTGAGTTGTTTGTTTATTATTCTGTAAATAAATGAGTGTATGGGCAAATTTTCATTTTGTTGTGTAATAATTCTGCAGACTAATAGTTGCCCAATAATTGTGCAGACACAGATATTCTCCTAAGAAAGCCAAAACCTCACTTTTACTTTCTTCAATGTTCAGGTTTGAGGTTTATTAACATTTTGGATTGACTGAGAACACTGGAGTTGTTCATTAACAAAATTAATCCTCCAAAATACAGCTTGCCTAATAATTGTGCACAGAGTGCAGGTACCACTTTGGTGGGAAATGTGGTCCGTTTCATGGAGATGGTCAGGCCCCCTGCCAGTGCTGGACGTGCTCGGATGGGACCCCCAACTGTGAGCAGTGGTGGGATTCAAATAATGTAACAACTGGTTCTGGGCCCTAATGAGGATTTTAAATATAAAAAAATGGATATTAAATCTTATTTTGGGGGATGTCTGGCTTTAGAGCAGGTGGTGTGGTGGGGGGACTGCACATAATTCAGCACCTGCCACCAAGATGCCCTCGCTTATGTTTCTGTACATTTGACTCATCCCATGGACAGTACAAACCTTATTACCTGTTAAGATTATAGAGAAGAGCAGACTTAACATAAGGCAGCGGTTCTCAAATAGTGGGGCGCGCCCCCCTGGGGGGGCGCGAGGCTCCGTAAAGGGGGGCGCGAAGGCTCCCTTTCCATCTGGGTGCAACGGCGGCGGCGTGGGCGAGGCATAATATATCCCGGCTTGAAGTGGCAGCGCTGGGGACTGCTCAGAGACTCATCAGAGCCGCGGGCTGGATCTGTGCAAGAAGCCTGCTCGGGCGGGGGTGGGAGGGAGGGAAGCATGGCTGTCCCAGGCTTCCCTCCCTCCCCCCCCCCAGCCCAAGCAGACTTTTTGCACAGCTCCAGCCCGCGGCTCTGATGAGTCTCTGAGCAGTCCCCAGCGCTGCCACTTCAAGCCGGGATATATTCTGCCATGCCCTCGGCGGCGTCTTTATGCAGGTAGCTCGCCTCCCCGCCAGCAGCTCCACCGCCAACATTCCGTCTGGAAGCGGAAGCGCAACAGCCGCTGTTGGGGAAGGGACAAAGGGGCGGAGGTCGCCCGATCTTGCCACCCCCACCCCTTCGTCCCTGGTAACGGCGACTGTTGTGCTGCTGCTTCCAGCTGGGATGCTGGAGGAGCTGCTGGCAGGGAGGGAGGGAAGAAAGGGAGGAGGGAGTAAGGATAGACAAGCAAGAGGGAAAGAGGAAAGAAGGCAAGCAGGCAGGAAGGAGGCAGAAGGAAGGAGGGAAGAATGGAACTGGAAGGGAGGCAGGGAAGGAGGGAGGGAGAAAGGAAGGATAGGAGGATAGGGAAAGAGGAAAGAAGGCAGGCAGGCAGGGGGAAAGAGGAAGGAGGGAACTGGAAGGGAGGCAGGAAGGAAGGGAAGGAGGAAGGGAGGGTGGAAGGAAGGATAGACAAGCAAGAGGGAAAGAGGAAAGAAGGCAAGCAGGCAGGAAGGAGGCAGAAGGAAGGAGGGAAGAATGGAACTGGAAGGGAGGCAGGGAAGGAGGGAGGGAGAAAGGAAGGATAGGAGGATAGGGAAAGAGGAAAGAAGGCAGGCAGGCAGGGGGAAAGAGGAAGGAGGGAACTGGAAGGGAGGCAGGAAGGAAGGGAAGGAGGAAGGGAGGGTGGAAGGAAGGATAGACAAGCAAGAGAGAAAGAGGAAAGAAGGCAAGCAGGCAGGAAGGAGGCAGAAGGAAGGAGGGAAGAATGGAACTGGAAGGGAGGCAGGGAAGGAGGGAGGGAGAAAGGAAGGATAGGAGGATAGGGAAAGAGGAAAGAAGGCAGGCAGGCAGGGGGAAAGAGGAAGGAGGGAACTGGAAGGGAGGCAGGAAGGAAGGGAAGGAGGAAGGGAGGGTGGAAGGAAGGATAGACAAGTAAGAGGGAAAGAGGAAAGAAAGCATGTGACTACGGTGGGAGTCGAGGAAAGACCGGTGTGCTATGTTATGCAGAGGTGTACTTATAACAATTTTATAGACAAATTAGACTATTTACAGTCGCGCGGGGGGGGGCGCGAAATGTTTTCTTCTTCCTAGGGGGGGCATGACAGAAAATAATTGAGAAGCACTGACATAAGGTGACCAACCGTCCTCCTTTAGGGAGGACAGTCCTTCTTTTGTAAGTTCTGTCCTCCCTCGAAAAGTGTCCTCCTACATGTCCTCCTTTTTGATATTTGAAGGCTAATCTGTTGCGTGTTATGTGATGTATTTTATTAAACAGTTTTTAATGGTGTTTTTTTTACTTCATCACAAGTATATTGAACAGATATTGAATCTTGTGTTGAATTTTTATCTAAAGAAATGCTAGACATTAAAATAGACGACAATTGTCTCTGAAGAAATTAGAAGACTGAATGTATATTTAAATTCTGAAAAATTAATGGGAAAATCAACATGTTGAAATTGATAAAAGATGGGTGGATATTGTCAGCCATTTAAAAAATGAACATATTCCATGTGAACATTTATTTATACTTGTTCAATTTATGTTGTGCTGCCCTGGAACTAATGCAGCAGTTGAAAGAGTTTTTTTCAATTGCCAATGATTTTTGGACAAGTGAGAAATCGAGATTGAATGTTGATACTCTAGCTGCAGCACTTGCCGTAAAATTCAATATGAAGGATATTTCTTGTTCAGATATTTCCAATATATTGTTAGAAGATGATACATTGACAAAAAATATTAATTCAATGGAAAAGTACTCATTTAAATAATAATTAATAGGCATGTAAGCATAATTACAATATAAAATGTTGCAAATGTTTTTATTATGCATATATCATATTTTAGTATATTATTATTGCAATGAATAAAATATTTCTTTTATTTACGATATATTTTTTCCAATTTATTTGTCCTCCTTTTCATTGTAAAAAAGTTGGTCACCTTAGCATTTTGGACAATAGAACGTGTTTTGTCCTCCTTTTCATTGTAAAAAAGTTGGTCACCTTACTTAACAGCATCAGAATGAGGATGGTATATATTTCATATGGTTTGTCCTAAGAGCATCAACCAGGCAGGGCAACAGAGTCATCTTGAAAAATGAATTTAAGTGGTAAAAACAGTAAAAATCTGGCTGTTTGAGACCCCTTGTCATCTGGAGCAGTGGTTCTTAACCTGGGTGATATTGCCCCCCAGGGACTAATTTCGTTTTTCAAGGGGGCGATGGAACGAAAAGGGGAAATTGTCCCCATGTTGACTTAGCTGGTGCAACTTATTCCATCCCAATCCAGCTCCCTCGAGACAGCCGAAGCTAGTGGGCAGCTTCTCCCCTTGCCCCCCCCCCTCTCCTGCTGGGTCGCCCATCTTATTGCTGGGGATGCTTTGCTTACAAAGCCTGGTCTCCTTGCATGGAGAGGGAGGGGGCCTCCCTCTGACACCCCCCCCCCACTTTGCTTTCTGCTGCCACAGGTCCCTTGAGATCTCTCAAGGCAGAAGTTGGACTCAAGGGCTTCCTGCAAACTTTCTCCTCTGCGTTTCCACGTGTAGCAGCCTCGTCCTCTGCCTCCCAAATGCCAAGGATGCCTGGGATGGGGAGAAGAACGTCTCATTGGCGAGCTCCTCTCTCTCTCTCTCTCTCTCTCTCTCTCTCTCTCACACACACACACACACACACACACACACACACAAACACACACTCCAAACTTGATGCTTTTATCCACTCAGCTCTCAAAGGGCTCCTCCTTTCAGGATTTTCCCCCTCTCATTCGGCCAGAATCTCCTCTCTTGTCCCCGAGTTCATGTTACCAGGACTGACTCTCTGGAATAACCCTGAAAAGATTCCAAGCTTTTGTCTGAGCATCTTTCAGTTACACCAGTGATGGCAAAACTTTTTTGGCAAAAGCGGGGGGGGGGGAGTGCAGGGGGGTCTTGTGCGGGCGTCGCACACGCATAATGCCCCGCTGCCTCGCTCTCAGATCGGGCAGGGCCATCCCTGGCAGGCGGTCTCTCTGAGCCGGGGCCTCTTCCCTCCCGGGCCACGTCGGGGCTCCGTCTGCAGAGGCTGCGACCGAGGAGAGTCTCTGTGGGGGGGGGGGGGGGCAGACTCTGCAAAGTGGGCAGGCACTGCGGAGGGGGGCGGAGGGGAAGCCGGGCTTGGGAGGAGCACATCAGGCACCGCCGGACTCTGGGACACGTTCTCTCCGTCCAAGGGTGCAGCTGTCGGGCGGGGGAGAAACGGCGCCCGGCTCCGCGGAGGGAGGAGGAGAGGCCAAGAGCAGCAGCGGCGGGGGTGGGGGTGGGTGGGTGTAACGTTGGAGGCTCTTGGAAGGGGGGGAGGGAGGGAAGGGAATCTCCTCTGGGGGTGGGGTTGAAGATGTCTTTTCTTGGCTGCATCCAAATAAGGCTGGAAGAGCCGCTGCATCGCCTGGAGCTTCTCATCAGCCGCAGATTTTCCCTTTCTCAATTCTGCCCCCCCCCCCCCCCACTCCCATGATCTAAAAGGATGACCCGATTTTCTCCCCCTCCACTCCCTCCCCTTATCACTTCCCGGTCTTTGTCCGACCGGGCACTCCAAGGGCGGCGGTCCTTCTGCCTGCTGAGAGAGAGCCCTGGAGGGGCAGCCGAGGGGCGCTGCCCCCTAAGGAGAGAAAAGCCCCCTTTCTTCCTCTGCTTTTGCCAGCGGCTGTTGCGCTGAGGCTCCTCAGCTCATTCTCCCCCCCCCCCGCCCATCTTCTGTATCCTTGGAAGGGGCAGGTGGGGGGAGTGATGACACAGCCGGCCCTTCTTCACTCCCCCAACTACCCCCGGAGAAGGAGAGGTGTCCTCTCACTTGGGGGGGGGCGCATAAAAATGACAGGACATCACATGGAGGGGGGGCAAAACTATGCTTTTCATGGGGTTGTGGTGGAGCCGGTCTCTCCCCCTCCAGACCTTCGCAGCCCCCAAAGACCGTGGAGGCTCCTGAGTGGCCCTGACTGACCGGGGTCCCTTGGGGCTTCTTTTCAATCCCAGCAGGATTAAATCCCCCTCTTTCTTCCCCCAGAGAATAAGAGAGGCCCCTCCTTTCCTCCTCCCCCCCCAGGCTGCCAGAATCCCAGCTCCTCCTTTCCCTCCGCTCTGCCCGGCAGCTGCAGAACTCGCCCCCCCAGGACAGCTCCCACTCCCCCCCCCCATTTATCCAGAGCGCTGCCTCCCCAGAGGGACTGGTAGGTCTCAAGGGAACAGAGTCCTTTGTAGGGAGCATCGCAAGTCTCCCGGTCTCTTCCCAGCCTTCAAAGAGACGCTGAGCTGGTTCCTTTCCGTCTGGAGTCTCCCAGCCTCCGATCGTCTGAATGGAAGCCGAGGGGTAATAGTGATGCAAGAAATGGTCCTGGGGGGCCTCTCTCAGCTCCTTTTTTATTTCTCTCATACATATTTTATAAGTGCCTGAAATGATGATGAATGCCCATCTCCCTCTGTTAAATGAAGTCTCTTTTCTGTGTGGTCTCCTGTCCAACGAGATACTCGAGGTTATCCTAATGATTGAGGAATTTGCCTTAACTCTGTGTCAGCTGAATGGGAAAGGGGGAAGAAGAAGGGAAAGGGAAACGGAGTAAAAAAGAAACAAACAGGAAGGGGAGAGGAAAGGGAAAAGGAAGCAGAAGGTAAATTGGAAGAAGGGAAAGGGGAACAGAGTAAAAGGAAACAAACAGGAAGGGGAGAGGAAGGGGAAAAGGAAGCAGAAGGGAAATTGGAAGAAGAGAAAGGGGAAGAAGAACTGAAACAAACCCCTTCACCTTTCCTTCCCTTCGGATTATTTTGCAACTACAAATAACTGAAGAAGAATCAGCCTGACCCGCTCACAACTTCAGAGATCAAACCAATCAGATGGCCCCTTCGGAAAAGACCCCCATGCAGCTCTCTTTGGTCTCCTTCTCTCCCCCTGCCCCCCCCCACCGCTCCCGTCTTTTCCTTCCTCCCGTTTTCCTCCCTCATCAGCTGCCACGGAGTGCCTGGAGGAGCCTATTTGTGACGTCCTCTTATTACCTCACTCTTACACAGCTGAGCAAAACCCACCCAGCCAGTCCAACTCAACCACCAACCCAAAATCCCCGGGAGCCTCGATCAGCCCCCGGAAGACGGAGTGGAAGAGAAAGGGATCCAGCGGAGGGAGCAAGAGCTTCCTAGGGAGGCGGAGCTGTCTGAATGGCCGTCACGAAGGGCCACCTGCACATTCCCCGAGGGGCCCTTCTGGCCCTCCAGCTCCGCCCGGCTGCCAGGCTGAAGTCCGAAGGGCGCTGGAACCGGAGAGTCTCGGGGGCTGCGGAGTCCTTGTGGGGAGGCAGCAGAGGCCGCTGGAGCGCTCACGAGTCCCTCGGTGGGGCTGAAACCTTCGGCTAATGGGGAGGAAGGGCGCCCCCTGTGGGAAGGGGGGGGGAGTTTTGGAATTCTTGGGCAGAGCGAAGGGAAAGGAGGAGCTGCGATTCTGGCAGGTAAGGAAAGGAGGGGGGGCTCTCTTCTTCTTCTTCTTTGGGGGAGGAAAGAGGGAGGGAAATACTCACCTGTTGGCTGGTTGGCTCTTCTGCAGCCATCGCCCATCCAGGTGAGACCCTCTGCATCCCTCCTTTGTCTCATTAAAAGCTTCATATGTGGGGAGCCGGTTTCAAAGGACTGCAAAGCCTCAGATCCTTTGAAGTTCGATGACAAATGTTTCATTTCTTCAGAGTAGATGAAATTTGGGGGGGGGGGGACACAAAGATTACCCCCCTTGGGTTAAAATGACTGATCAAGATTGAACGAGTGTGATTCATTGAAGGAATGTTTATCTCTGAAAAGAACACTGCCCTTCTCATACTGGGAGTAATAATACTTCCACATTATAGAGTGTGAAGTAACATAAATATAGGAAAGAAATACATATGTTAAATAGGAAAATGAAAGCAGTTGATGGGCTCAAAGTTTTTGTACAGATTTCAAACAGAGAGGAGTGTGTATTTATGACTCTGAGTGTTTGCCAATACAGATCATCCTTGCTTTACCCCAATTGAGAGGGGAAACTCTGTTGCTATGCAACACAATTAAGCAAGCCACCCCATAACTCCACTTTATAATTTCAGGTCAGCTTCTTCATTGACTGCTTGGTAGAAGTTAGCGGGGAAGCATGGAAATGGAAATCACATGACTGTGGGATGGGGGAGGGGGGCACTCTCATAAATTCAAAAATTCATTATTCAAAATAATGTTACTTTTTCAGTGCTGTCATAACTGCTAAATAATGGCTAAACAGGGCAGTTGTTAAGTGAGGACTACCTCTATGCTGGGGTCCAAGTCAAATTAGGAAAAATGTCAGAGGCAACTTTCAAGAATGACCAGCTGGGTACATCAGCAGAAGGAATCCCTTGTTCTCATTCCACCCCAGAGAAATGGATTGTGTTGTTCTACACCCCAGGAAAGCAATCCAGCACAACCTGTGTGCCCAGGAAGGCTGTGAAAGCAACTGGAAATGATGAATCTCCTTGCGTGGTATCTTACATGTACACTTCTGTTGAAGCTATACAATGACTGTCTTAAATACACACATTTAAAAAGCCTAATGTGTGTCATTCTTACATGAATGAAAGGAAAGGTCTTCCCTGAATGTTTACAGATGAAGAGGGAGTGTAAGTTGCTACTGATTTTTCACTCTTGTAAATGGATTCCTTCCTTCCTTCCTTCCTTCCTTCCTTCCTTCCTTCCTTCCTTCCTTCCTTCCTTCCTTCCTTCCTTCCTTCCCTCCTTCCCTTCCCTTCCCTTCCCTTCCCTTCCTTCCTTCCATGGGGTGAGAGGCAGACTTGATTTCACCATCTCTTTTCACTTGTTTTTTTCCTCACTTCTCTCTGTGTTTCTGTCTGTGTTGTTTTTTTAACTCTGCAAAGTTCTGGTAACTAGTTTTTCATTAAAGTTGATTTTGTTCAACAGACTGGCTGCACTATTGCATCAGCCCTTTTCCGGTGATGCCCTTGAGCATTAGCTTTCAAAATAAAACATTTTTTCTTCCAACTCAGCCGGCAGCTATTTTTTTTTACATCTGTGACATGCTCAGGCATTAATGAGACTCAAAAAGGTTTAATGGTGGACAGGACCACCTGGAGCTGAAGGGGAGATATCTTTGTTATGTAGAATAGACTGGCACAGATCTTAATGGCTCATTGCCAAAAGTGGAGGGGATGAGTTTCTTCCTCCCTTTTAGGGGGAAATATTCTGCCCGTTAATATTTCCCAAAATATTTCATTTTCTAGGAGAGAGGTGGGTGCGAACTTCCTACAGGAGAAACTGCTAGTCGTTATAACAGAAATCGCAAAATTGGATTTCTATACACATAGACACACACACACACAAATACATGAAGTTATATTTAATATTTGCAATTTAAGAAAGTGTTCCACGTTTTTAAAAAAATGGAGTCTAATTTCTCCCTGTTCTCCATAACTGACAGGAACACAACAGAAAAATCTCCAACTAATTGCAGGGAAGGAAGAGCTCTGCATAGATTTGGAAGAGAGACGGAGAACTTTTAGATAGCAACCCCAGCTTTTCTCCCAGAATTTCATATTAAATTCTCAACAGCTTCCTTCCATAAACAAATATTCTGTAATGTTCTGAGTTGAACTGTGTTGCCTGGAACAAAGTTGGGGAAAATAAGAGGTGACTCTTTTCAACTTGTTCAAAACATAGCAAAAATACATTAATGAAAATGTAAGGCTATGTATAAAAAACAAACTATTGTTTAATTGGGTTTTATTTTAAACAAGCCTGATCATTCAAGTAAAAACCTAAGGGGGCTAATTTTATTCTGGTCTGGATATTTTAGAGAAGAAATATATCAAATGAAGCTTTGCAGATAGAAAATCTTAGAAGGGAGAACAATTGTCTCCTTTGCTTGGGTCTAAAGCAAGATGGGAGAAGGCAGAACTCCCAAAAGAAAACAAGGATCTGAAAGATGAACTTAACAGATGAGAAATATTCAGACAGCAATCCTGACTTTCAAATTTATTTATTAGAGCCCTGAATCTAAATATAAACAAGCAACTGAATTCAAGATGTATTACAGTGTTTTTTATATATGTACTGCATACGTGTATAAAGAAAACACAATAAGCATAATGTAAGTTTAGTCATCTTTGGGATCTCTGTGGTGGTTGGCTTTGTATTTTTCTGCACCAGGGAAGGGAAGTTGCTCCTGAACAAGGTTTAGTTACAGAGATAGTTACATAGATAGTTACACAGATACATAGATAGTTGTATAGATAGGTATATAGATAGATACAGAGAGACACAGGGAGAAAATCCATTCTGTAGATAAGCAGGACTTGGTTTTTAGTCTCTGGTATTTTTCTTTCTTCCTTGGGAGTTTGGCCTTGGGATGGAGAGTCTTGGAGGGAACCACCAACCATCAAAACCAGAAATTGATTCTTCTTGTTCCATCCCTTTTCTCTTTCAGAAATGGATCAAAATGAGCTGATGTGGCCCTCCAGTGAGAGACCCCAGAACTTCCTTGGAGACCCCTGGAAAATGACATTGTTTGTCTTTGGGGTCTATTTATTCATTGGCCTCTGCATTTTTCTTCACTAGTGCAAGTAAGGTGGCCCTGATCAAGGGCGTGGTGTCATCGCAACCTGGGAGCCCTAAGAGACTGAAAGCTCCCCAAAATGTTGGTGGAACTAATAGGAGAAAAGATAGAATACTTCAGGTCTGGAAGGGACTTTGGAGGTCTTCTAGTCCAACCCCCAATCTTTTCTTCAAAACCTCCAGTAATGGAGCCTCCATTAAGAAAAAGCCTTATTACCATTGTTAAGAAAACAATGTAGCAGTCAGTATTTTATATATAAATATATTTTTAAATATTCCTTCGTTTTCTCTGACCTTTCCCTCCCTCTGATTCTGGGCTGCATCTGAACAGAGTTTCCTAAAGGAAAGCAGATTTCACATTCAAATCCTCCAGTTCTTTTTTTTGCTCTTTAAACATTTTATCAATTACAAAATAAAATACAAAAATACAAAGTCAAATAGGAAGAAACTGGTAGGGGGGAGAAGGGGGAAGAAAAGTAAGGGGGGAAGGAGTGTAGGAAGTTATCACCTAGCCCTCTCCCAAAAAAATGAAATATCCTAGGAAATATTGATAAGGCAGAATATTATATTTTCCTGGATGTGAAAAAAGGGAGAAACACATTTTAAAAACTAAGTAAATTCCTGCAGCTTCCTGCCATCCTCACTTTATCAATGGGCCAGTAAGAAGGCCAAGGTAGTCCACTTTACATAATAAAGAGTTCTCCTCTTCAACTCCAGAGTGATGGGATTAAGGCAGGATAATAAGCCTTCACTCAACTGACCACATGGCATCTGAACTCAATCAAACCTGGATTCAAATCTCAGCCTAGAGGGTTGCCCTTGCATGGGCCCATGGAAGTCTGGCAACCAATCAGAATACATTTCTTACACAGGAACAGGAAACAGATAGATGGGGCAGAACAGATTATAAAAAGCCCTGCAAGGCTCTTCTCTTTTTCTCCTCTCTTCTCTGCTCTTCTCTTCCCTTCTCTTCTTCTCCACCAACATTGAAGCATGTGATTACCTTTTCTGTCAGGGCTCAAGCCATGTGGTCCTGTCCACCATTAAAACCATCTTTCCAAGCAGCCTCCATGTCTCCAGTGTCTTTTTCCCCACTTGGAGCCGAACCCAGAAGGACATTTCTTCCAACAGGAGAATAGGAAAAAAAAAAGAATTGACTTCTGACTTCCTCTGTTGCAATAAAATAAAGCATTAAAATCAAACCTCAACTTTTTCTTTTTCCACAATAATTTAAAGGGTTTCTTAAAAGAAAGCAGATTTTGCATTCAAATCCTGAAGTTCTCAGGGAAGACAAAAATCCCGCCCCTCTTTCTCTCTAGTGGCTGCCTCTATTCCTGGCCCACCCCTTTGTCATTGCAACCCTGTAGCCAATCACACGGGGGGGGGGGGAAGAGACAGTTGCCTGGGAGCTTCCCGGCCCTCAGCCTGATGGAGAAGAGGCTGAAGAAGCCAAGCCAAAGGGGAGGGGATGAGGAAGAGACAAAACCTCCCAGAATTGCAGAGGGAGGAGGGCTTAAGCCCCCTACCCAGAAAAGGCTGCAATGAAGAGGGTCTCCTCAGCTGGGGGCTCTGAGAGCCTGGAGGGACCACAGGAGAACCCCATCTTCCTCAGAGTCACGGAGGGTCTCCTCTTTTCCTCCAGGGCAACCCCAGATCCACCTTGGAAGACCCAGCGCTACATGGCTTCTCTCCCACAGGAGCCTCTCCTGGGAAGACATGCAGCCCAAGCAAGGCTGGAGGAACCCCGGGGGCTACATCCCCCCAACATTCAACCCTGGGACCCATAAACCCATTCCTCTTCCCAGGAATGCCCCAGACCCCCCTCCTCCTTCCTGGCCATCCTGGGCCTTTCCTGTGGGTCTGGGGTTTGCTTTCCCCTGGGTGCCCCATGCATGGAAAGAGGTGGCTGAGCAACATGGGATATGGTCTCCCCCCTTCCCAGGACTCAGGAGATAGAACCTGGAGGGGGATTTTGCAGATCTGCTTCCATTCCCCAACATGAGGCTCTCCAACTTCCTTCTCCCAAGAGGGGCTCCCTACAGCTAGGCAGAGTCCTCTCTGGCATCCCTGCAAGAGCCCCCTTGGCTGGCCTCTGCATGGAGAAGGGTGGCAGGGGAACATGGGACATGGGCTTCTGCATTCCCAGTCTCTGAAGATGGAAATTGGATTTTGTAGGTCAGCTTTTTCATCTGCAACACGAGGATCCTCAGCTCCCCTTCCCTCCCTCCCTCTCCTTCCTTCCTTCCTTCCTTCCTTCCTTCCTTCCTTCCTTCTTTCCTTCCTTCCTTCCTTCCTTCCTTCCTTCCTTCCTTCCTTCCTTCCTTGAGAGGCAGACTTGATTTCACCATCTCTTTTCACTTGTTTTTTTTCTAACTTCTCTCTGTGTTTCTGTCTCTCTGTGTGTTTTTTTTTAACTCTGCAAAGTTCTGGTAACTAGTTTTTCACTAAAGTTGATTTTGTTCAACAGACTGGCTGCACTATTGCATCAGCCCTTTTCCGGTGATGCCCTTAAGCATTAGCTTTCAAATTAAATAATTTTTGGTTCCAACTCAGCAGGCAGCTTTTTCAGATCTCTGACATACTCTGGTATTAACTGGCATCTGGGATTTTTCTCTTTAACCACAATGCCAACAAATGTCACATTTCTTTTTTTTTCTTCAGCCACAAGTACTGTGTATTCCCTCTGGGGCCAGTTTCAAGCCTGGAGATCTCAAACCTCTCAATTCTAGATGATGGATTTAATTGCATCTCTGCTCCTGTTATTATGAATCACATGAGGATAATTTCCCTTTCATTTCCCTCCAGAGAATTTCCCAACAATCTTTGAGTCCGAGAACTGGTTGAATTATCCAGGGATCCCTCCTGAGAGGGAGAATTATGATAAAAGTGTCAGCTTTGGGCAGAGAAATACGGTGTTTTGGGACAGGCAGGGTCTGTGCTCTTGAATGTACGTCTCTCTCCATTCCAGGTGAAGCTGAGTGTTTCTCTGTGTTTGAATCAGGAAAGCAACTGAATCATTTTCCACCTTGTGAGACTCCTTTGAATTCTTCTAATTCTTCTTTAGAAACAGAAAAGGGATTCATTGATTCACATCATGAATTATGGACCTCCTGCTCCTGCTTCTGATGCTGCTTTTGTCCCATCCAGTCTCTGGGAAGCTGAGAATGAAATGCCCGCAGAGTTTGGAGCACCAGGATGGAAAACGACCACAGAGCTTTTACAGCTCAGGAGATCATCTCATCGGTATAGTCCTAAGTGGAAAGGAAACATTGCATACAAAGTTGCTTTTCAATGTGGCTCCTTCTCTTCAGTTGGTTTTCCGTGATTTGTAAGTCATTCAGGGTGATGGAGTTGCACTCTCTCCATTCTAACACTCTCCTTCTTTTCTTTTTTTATTCTTCATTTATTCTTATATTGGGGAATATGTCTAATTTCCTGAATGATTTTGATTGCCATAGCTTCTCTCTTGTCTGATTTTGTGAAAGAGACTCAAAAAGGAGTCTGAAAAAAAGCTGAAAGGACTCAAGATTATTTTCCTCTCTCAGTTCAATCCTTGATTTATCACTGGAATAATGAATTTTATTTAAAGCAGTGGTTGAACCAGTTGTAGTTGCCATATCTCAGCCAATTTGCATATTTGTATAATTGATCATTGGTTTTGGATCAATGTTGGTTTAAGGCTCAGTAGGCTTCTGGAGAATTATATAATTTTAAAAAGTATTTGTTGTTGCTGTTCATTATAATAACACCTTTTTTTTACCATAGGGACATTTATGATTTTCCAAATGGCTTAAGGCTTATTTTCAACATTCAAATGGTCAACAAGAATTCTCAGCTCCTGCACAATCTCACACTGGGCTACAACATCCATGCCAACTATTTGAGCACTTTCTGCACTTCAGATGCCTTGCTGGACATTCTCTCCACTGGAGAAGCCAATGTCCCCAACTACAGCTGTGGAAGGAAGGAGAACCTTCTGGCTTTTCTTGATGGAGCTGCCAAGGACATCTCCGTCCAGGCGTCAATGTTAGGAGGCACCTACAAAGTCCCACAGGTTTGTGTGTGTTTTTCTCCATCTGGAAAAGTGAGTGGTGGGTGGTCCTCAATGGAACTACGTCTACATGGAGGGAAACAAGCAGTGGGGGACCCCAAGGTTCTATTTTAGGCCCAGTACTCTTCAATATCTTCATCAATGGTTTGGATGAGGGATAGATGGGGAACTCATCACATTTACAGATGACACTAAACTGGCAGGAATAGCCAACATCCCAGAAGATAGGCTCAAGATACAGATGGATCTAGATAGACTTGAACCCTGGGCCTATCTAACAAAATAAAATTCAGTGTAGAGAAAAGTAAAGTCTTACACTTAGGCTAGAAATACCAAATGTACAGGTACAGATTAGGTGAAACCTGGCTCAATAGCAGGAACTGTGAGAGGGATCTTGGAATCTTAGAGGACAATCTCTCAAATGTGAGTCAACAATGTGTGGCAGCAGCCAAAAAAAAGCCATTGGAATCCTAGGCTGCATCAACAGAAGGATAGAATCCAAATCAGGTGAAGCATTGGTACAGCTGTATAATGTCATGGAAAAATCACCCTTGGAATAGTGCATGGATGGAGAACCTTTTCAGCACCAAGTGCTCTTGTCAGGGACGCAATCTGGAAGAGGAGTTGCCCAATGTACATGCCACTGCGCATATGTGCACCAGGCACATATCTGGTTTCTGGTGCACATGCAGGTGATGATCAGCTGGCTGGTAGGCAACCAGAAGACGAGCTCTTCCAGTTCCTGGCACTGCCATGCGCGCAAAGGCCAGCTGATCGTCACGTGAACATGTGCACCAGAAACCCAGAAGAGCAACTGGCAAGGCCATGCGTGCCAGGCAACATAGCTCTGCGTTCCACTTACCCTGAGCTAAGAAGCTGAGGCAGAGGGCAGCATTTTCCCCTCCTGGGGCCTCCGTGCATCCTCTTTTTGGCCTCCCCAGCCCCCAGAAGCATTCTGCCAGCCAAAAGCTTTGGTCTTACTTTGTAGTTTTAGTCCGTGGGGCTTGTGAAGGTAAGGCCTGCACTTAGCCGGTGGGTGGGGGCCAGAGGATGGGCAGAGCGATTTGGGTGGGGCAGCCTCGTGGTCCCATGTGGGCTGGATTAATGGCTTTGGTGGGCTGTATGTGGCCCCGTGGGCCGCGTTTGAGGACCCCTGGTGTAAGGTCTCCTGCTAGAGCAGGGGGTTGGACTAGAAGACCTCATAGGTCCTTTCCAACCCTTTTATTTTGTTATAAGTTCTTTTGTAGGTACATATGCTTAGCATGCTAAATACCTATTGGAACATGTTGATTTATACTGTAAAATAGAAAATGTGGCTATTGGCATTTAATCTATGGAAACTGACAGACTCTGAAAATTGTGGTGGCTGTTTGAACAGACAAAACTTCAATTAAAGACCAATCTTGGATTGTACTACTGACAAATTGTATTAGGAATTGAGGTCTCCCTGTTTCTTGTACAACTGGAGAAGTTAAAAAGATTCCTCCACAAAGAATCTAGGCTAAGGAAGCATTAAAATATGCAGCAGGGCTGGGTTTCAACCGGTATTGACCAGTATGGGCATACCGGTTGGTGATATTTAGCATGCCTTCTCGTACCCGTTCTTCTGGAGGCCCCGCACCAGAATCCTCTATATATATACATACATACATACATACATACATACATACATACATACATACATACATACATACATATATTCTCATTAATCCCATCTTCTAGTTTAATTATGCATATATATTACCCCACCCTCCACCCTAACCCTCCCCCACCTCCCACTTAACCCCCCCCTGACTTCCGCTATACACCACTCTAACAATTCCAAGCATCCCATATATTATTTACTCTGATCATCTGTCAAGAACCCAATCTAAACATTCTTACCTAAAGGCTACATAATACCTACTGGTCTGGTATTTATTCTGTATATAATCAATCCATTTTACCCATTCCTGTGTATAATTCTCCTGCTTCTGAGCTCTTAAAAAAGCTGAAATTTTTGCCATTTCGGCGAACCCCGCCACCTTCTGAATCCATTGATCAATTGTCGGTAAAAAATCTTTTTTCCAATGTTGCGCAATCAACAACCTAGCTGCTGTGACCATATACAAAACCAATTTTGTTTCCCCTTTAGTAAAGTCCTTAGTTATACCCAATAAAAACATTTGCGGAATAAATTGTATTCTTTTCTTAAATACATTTTGCATAACCCACCATATTTTTATCCAGAAAGCTTTAACCTTGTTGCAAGTCCACCATACATGAAAAAAAGTAGCATCTAGGCACCCGCATCTCCAACATTTTGGTTGAACATTTGGGTACATGCATGATAATTTTTTAGGATCTAAATACCATCTGTAAAACATTTTATAAAAGTTCTCCCTTAAATTCTGTGACTGTGTAAATTTAACGTTCTGAATCCATATTTTTTCCCACGTTTCCAACATGACCACTTCACCAAAATTCTGAGATCATTTAATCATACAATCCTTAACCAATTCACTTTCTGAGTCTCTTTCTAACAGTACATTATATATTCTTTTAACCTGTTTTGGGCCAGTCTCTTTTATCTGCTTGATCAGTTCCACTTCATTATCCATAAAACCGACCCTACGATCTTCTTCCCATCTCTTCTGTAGCTGTATGTAATGTAACCAATTTAAAATAATTCCTTCTTCCAACAGTTGTTCCAAAGTTTTCAACTTCCATTCGTCCCCATCAGCAATAAGCACATCTTTATATAAACAACCCCCGAGTGACTTAATATTCATAATCCCCATGGTGTCTGCAAGATCCAACCAAAGCAGTATTTTATAATCCCAATTGGGCCAGTGCTTCTTCCATATTCTCATCAGGGCACTTCAGAGAACATGATTGTTAAACACTTTATGCACCCTATCTTCATAAAAAAGATATGCATGCCATCCCAGGACAAGATCATGGCCTTCTATATTCAGCAAATCCATTTTTGTTTTCCCAAACCAATCTGCTACATGCGTTAGTACCGCAGCTTCATAGTACAATTGAAGGTTTGGGAGTCTAAGGCCGCCTCTTTCACGAGTATCTTGCATAATCTTCATCTTTACTCTCGGTTTTTTCTCCTTCCAAACAAATTTATTTAATGTTGTTTGCCAATTTAACAAAGTTTTATCTGATTTAAGCACATCTGGAATAAAAAGATAAATCTAGGTAGAATGTTCATTTTAATTGCTGAGATCCTTCCAAGCAAAGACAATTGTAACTTTTTCCACGCTTGAAGATCTTTCTGTATCTTTTGCCACAACACTTCATAGTTATTTAGGAAAAGTTTTGTATTTGATTCTGTGATTTGTATTCCTAAATATTTAACCTTGGAGACTATTTCAAAACCTGCTAAACTTACAAGTCTCTTTGAGTCTCTGTCATGTTTTTAACCATCATTTTCATTTTGTTTTGATTTAGTCTAAACCCAGACACCATGCCAAATTCTACTATGATATTTTTCATCTGGATTATTGACTTCAAAGGATGTGAAAGGGTAACAACCAGATCGTCGGCAAATGCTCTAGTTCTGTATTCCTTTTGCCTGATAGCTATGCCATCTAAGGATTTTGAGTCCCGAATTGCGTTCAACAAGACTTCCAAAGTTAAAATAAATAACAATGGAGATAATGGGCAACCTTGTCTTGTGCCTTTTCGTATCTCGAAAGTTGTTGACAAATTTCCATTAATAATAAGTTGTGCATTTTGTTGCTGATAAATTGCTCCAATCGGCTGCCGGAATCGTGGTCCCATATCCATCTTTTCCAAAGTCTTGGTTAGAAAATTCCAATTCACTCGATCAAAGGCCTTCTCTGCATCCAAGAAGACCAGCACTGCAGAGATCTGCTTATTCTTATCAAGATAGTCAATTAAATTTATGAGTTGCCTTACATTCTCCTTCATATGTCTGCCTTCAATAAATCCTGCTTGATCATGATGAATAATCTCTTAGATAACCGGCATCAATCTGTTGGCTAGTACCTTAGCAAATATTTTATAATCTGTGTTCAGAAGAGATATCGGCCTGTAATCCTCTGGTTTCTTAGGGCCCTCTTTGTCTTTAGGTATCAATGAGATAAAAGCCGCTTTCCATGAGGAGGGTATTTTACCTCCTTGCTGTATATTATGAAATAGTTGTGTAAGATATTCAATCATTTCCAGTTGTAAAGTTTTATAATACATTGCAGTCAGACCATCAGTCCCTGGAGCCTTAGCTAGTTTAAGTTGATTTATAGCTAAAGTAATCTCATCAGCAGTTATCAGACGTTCCAAATTCGCCTTTCGAAGCACGGGTATTTTAGTAACCCTTTTTCCTTCCAAAAAAATCATCTACTGACTTGTTCTGTATATTATCCTGTATATATAGCTTAGCATAATAGTCCTCAAATGATTTTTTAATCAAATCTTGTTGATATACCCTCTTCCCTCCATACTCAATTCTATCAATAATTCTGTCATTCGTATTCTTTCTCAAAGTATAAGCCAACCACCTACCAGGTTTATTAGCGTTAGCAAAAGTGTTATGTTTAGCAAATTGTAAGTTAGTTGCTGTTTGTTCTGCTATAAGCATTTGAAATTGATCTTTCAACAACTTTAGTGCAATCTGGAGCGCCTCGTGTTTCGGGTTTACTATAAGTAACTGTTCCTTACTTTTTATTTCATCTTCCAGTTCCATTCTCCTTTTCTGTCTAATTTATGTTTGAAATTCATATGTATCAGGACCCCACGCATGTAAGCTTTACTTGCATCCCAAACTGTTTCAATGGGAGTACCCTTATTCATATTAAAACTGAAAAATTCCTTCATGTGTTTTTTAAGTTCATCAACATTTTTTTCATATCTAAATAAATTTTAATTTCTCTCCAAGACCTTCTTGGCCTCTTCCCTAACTCAATTTCTAACCACACCGGGCTATGATCATTTAGTGTCCTGGAGAATATCTTCGTTTTCTTAGCTTTAGGAAGTAAATCCGGTGTTAGTAAAAAAAAATTATCTTATCTCTTTTTATAATAAAATTTATTGGTTTTTCAAGATTTATAGGGAAAAGGGTAAATGGACAGGTATACAAATTTTGGCAGTTGCAAAGTGTGTGAGGCCCCCCTCCCTCCATACCCATAGTATACATTTATATATAATGCATTAGTATATAATTGATTACAATCAGCATATTAGTTCTATTATTAAATTCAATCAAATTAAACATTACAGTATAAAATCCAAATATAATTCCATTTTCACTTTCGGTCAGTTTATAATAATATGATTTTCTTGTTTATTTTTGTGATCTGAGTCTTCTTGCTATTGCCCCATCTCCCTCCACTGGCAGAGCTCTGGCCCCTCCCGTGTCCTGCGTGTCCGTTGTGGTGTCTGGTGGTTTCTCTAGGAGTGTTTTATTTTTTTCCATAAAGGCCTGAGCCTCTATGGGTGAATTAATTCTAATTCTTGTCTCCTCCCAGAATATCAGCATACCTTCAGGCATCAACCATCTAAACCACACCCCTTTCTGGTATAATTTATTCGCTAATTGCGAATAATTTTTTCTTTTTTCTCTAATCTTCTTAGGGATCTGCTTCAGAATGGTTATCTCCATATCATGATATGTCAATGCTTGCCCCCTTTGTACACCCAGAATTTCATCTCTTCTGCTTTTTCTAAGGAATTTAATGTGAACCTCCCTGGGTACATTGTGTGTTCTAGCGTAAGCTGAGTTCACTCTATAAACCAGGTCTATATCCCACCCCATCTGTTGTTTTTCTTTGTGTGTGTAGTCAGCCAGAATGTTTGTCATGATGTCCCTTATATTTTCCCCATCTTCTTCTATAACATTTTGAAATCTAAGATAATAGGACATTCTCTCAAATTCTAATTTCATCTGTTGGATGTCAAGATCTTTGTTCCCTTTCTGCACAGCTTCCACCCCCCCCCTCACCTCCTCCACCCCCCCTTCCACAAGATCCAGTCTCTGTGAGTTCTTATAAATTTGGGCTTGATTTTCTTTAATTTCATCTTTCATTTCCCTTAGCTGTTTCTTGATTTCCTCCTGGCCCTGTAAAATTTGTTGAAGCATTTGTTGAAAGTCCATCTCTATAGTCTTAGGTTGCATCAGTTCTGTTATCTTTGACTGTGTGGCTGGACTGGATGTTACAGATGTTGGAGCAGACGTGGCAAAGCCAGGTTTCCCAGGAGGTGGTCTTTTGGATGCCATCCTTTATAACATTAGAAGTTCAGTCCATATATAAGATAAACAGTTAGAAAAGAAGGGTAGCCAGGTGAGGTCCGGGAGCAGAAGAACCAGGCAGAAGAGAATCTCTCTAATAAGTCTGGCAATAGATGAAAGGTTTCCCCTAGAAAGTTCAAAAAGTACCAATCCACAAGAGATTCCTCTGGGAGACACGGAGACAAAGACCGGAAGCCTGAATTTTAAAGGTGGAGTCAGGTTTCACAATTCATAAAGACAACGGAAGTGTGCCATCTTGCCCTGCCAGTTTTGGGCACAGAGGCATAACAAAGTTTTAAAAAGTTCCAAAAGTCCTCAAATCACAGTAGAAAGTGAAATTAAGTTGAAAAGAAAATCATCTCAACCTGGGTGAGGCTTCATTCGTTGGCTCTCCCCCCTCCTCCTTCCCCGGGGGCTGAGAGCAAAATTATTCCTCGCCGCTTGTCCAGGGGGGGGGAAACCCCCCTCCCTCCAGCCGCGCCTCCAGAATACTCCGAAAGTTATTTTAAAGAAAGCCGACTAATTCTTTGTGCAAAATAGGGCATGAAGAGAGAAGCAACCTCACCGCACCGCAGCTGCTTCCTTCAATTGCTTCATTCTCCAGACGGCTTTAGCGAGGCGCGAGGCGCGAGGCGCAGAAACGCGAGGCGCCCTCCGATCTAGCTCCCCGGTGCCTTGGGCGCGAGAGAGACCTCCCGCCGGCCGCCGCCGCTGCAGGAGCTCCCCGCGATGCCGCCCCTCCGGCAGGACCCCTCTGAGGGGTGTCCTGTGCCCCCCAAGGAGTGGGGAAGCCCACCGGAGAGCCGGAGCGGGCAAAGAGCTGCCCGTCGCCGCTGCCGCCGGAACCGGAACTCCAAAAATTATGCTTCCGAAATCTCTTGATAGCGATTCCGCACGGGAAGGAGCAAGCCGCAGCCACCCCTCTCCGTGTGCTAATCACAGCAGAAGCCCTTTTTTAATCTCTTATCTATCCTTGGAGAAATCACTCCATTCCAATCTCCCATTATTGGAATACTCTTAAAATTCCAATCCAAAATTTTTAAATGAAGCATCTTATAAAAGCTTTCTTGTTGTTGGTTAGGTGCATATATTCCTACCACCAAAATAGGACCAAAGTCTGCATCAAGTTCAATTGCTATATATCTACCAGTGTCATCCGCCTCTATAACTTTAGTTGAAAATCTTTTATTTATATATATCACCACTCCATTTTTCTTTACCAAATTAGAGGCAGCATAAGATGTTCCCAATTTTGAGTTCACCAAATACTTCTGGTCTTGCAACCTAATATGAGTATCTTGAAGACAAACAACGTCATTATTAAATTGCTTCAAATAATAAAATATTTTTTCCTTTTTTGTGGGGAGTTCAATCCATTCACATTCCATGATAATAATTTAAACATCTTTTGGCCTGATCTGGAGCATTGAGAGCATTTGCTGAAGATCTCTTTCCACAAGACTGATCTTCGGTCCTGCTCCTCCCATGGCTCCGATTTGCTTCTTACCTTCCTTCTTGGCACATTGTACTTGGGGCTTCGCCTGCTTGTGTGATTCTAGCATTTGTCTAGTCGTAGATCTAGTAACGCGTTGTTCCACTGGCTTAAGTAATGGCATTTCAATGAGGGTCTTGGACGGTTCCTCCTCCAAGAAAGAGCTTAAAAGAAATCCAGAGGGGTCCACTCGTGATCCACCTACAGCACCCTGAGCTTCCTTCTCTTTTTGCGTCTGCTTTCTTTGTTCTTCTGTCTCTTTCTCAAACATCCTCTGCTCTAAGACATCCAAATCTGCTGGTGTTGG